>NC_135877.1:2030000-2400000 GCF_031162955.1 Sander vitreus | reverse complement strand
TTGCATCTGTTAGAGCAGGACAAATGACAGTTTTATTATTGTTATTGGTAGAAAGGATTTCCATCAATGCTCTGACCCACCTTCAACCTGAGCAGGTCTAATCAACCATAATAACTGAAACACTGGCTTTAAATCCCATCTTTGAACTCAGTGGTCTTTGTATTCTCTGTGTTCCATGTGTTGATGTTTGGTCTCCTGGTTGTCTGGACGCAGAGAGGCAGCCTGACTGTCCTGCTGTGTGGAGAGAACAGTTTGGTGGCGGCTCTAGAACAGTTCTTCCATCATGGCTTCAAGTCGGCCCGGCTCTTCCAGAAGACTGTGTTTGTGTGGGACTTTGTGGGTAAGTGTGGCGTGTCAGTGCCATCTGCTGCTGATAAGAGGAAGTATTTCATTTGGCCCATTTTTATTTATTAAACCTGTTTTTGTTTTGTTCATGCTTATTGAGCTCCATCTTTTACATTTGTGGTAATGTTATTTGACAGTTTTGCCACTGGTGCATGTCAGCTTCAGTTTGCAGAAAAGATGTATGTAAAAAGGGAAGGAGTTCCATCACTGAAGTATCACTGAAGAGTATTGTTTATTTTAGGACGAAAAGAACGTTTGTAGAAAGTTGTGTTAAGTAACTGTATAATGCTGCGAGCTGAGTGTGTTGTGTATCTCCTCCCCTCCCTCTGCAGAGAAGGCTGTTGCCTACATGGAGTCAGCGGACCAGATGGGAGACCTTCAGGAGACCGCGGAGCCCCTGGGGATGACCTGTCAATCACTCTGTCACTACGTCAACTCCATCAACTCCACCCCCAGGAACATCGGCAAGGATGGGAAGTTCCAGCTGCTGGTCTGCCTCGGAGCCAGGTCAGTTGGAAGCCAACACTGCTGTCATTCACCCACCTTGGACATGTCTGATTTATAATTCTGTACTGTATAGGATTCACAATAAGCATGGGTTGGAGATAGTATACATGTGTTCTATTAACATACATTCTATTTAGACATCAGTTGTATGTCTAACCAGATACAATTGTAAGAGTCATTTTCCAAAACTATCATGATTTATGCTATAATGCACAGTGTTCCAGTCAGGTTTTAGATCCAACCACAGCCCTGAAACTCATCAGAGACAACGAAATCCCTGATTAATGATTAAAAAAAACACAAACTTTTAACATTTTTAACTCTGGCTGAGAATAATAATGTTCATGTGGAACACTACGTCTTATGGTAAGAAGCTGTCTGAGAAACTACAGTTTTCAGGGCTATTCTGTAGATTCCATGGCAGAAAACAGTCTGAGAGCCTCACCATTTGTTGCTTGGCAGAGGCCTGGAACTCAGGAACAGACGGAGTTATGGAAATAGAGATTGTCCTTAGTTAGTCTAGTTATGAGATGTTGTATTCACTACATTCTACTAACGGTCCAGGTGTATTGCTATCTTGAGGCAGCGGAAAGTGATCTCGCCATTGACCAACATTTCATTGTTATTTTAACAGAGCATTAGTAAAATGGGCCTAGGTTTATGCACAGCACGCACACACTATGCTTGTTACACACACAGGGACGCACAGCAGCACACACACATGCAGAAGATTACAAATAAAAATATTACGGTGCAGATCCTCCATCATAACAGCAATGCTCCAAGGTCCAAACGCGCCTGGCTTTTAAAGGGAATGGGAGATGATCTCTGATTGGTTTATTGCATGTTACGCCCAAAACACACCTCTGATTAATGAAGACACTAAGGTCAACCCTTTAGAACCATGCGCCCGGCGCACGGACCCTTTTTACCGCCGTCAAACTAGCAAAAGTGGATTAGGACACACCCTAAACACACCTGCACCAGGCGCTTAGATCGTTAAAATAGGGCCCTAAATGTTTTGATAGCCTGATACTCCGGCCAACGATGTAGAAATGTTCTTACTGTTTGTTCTGCAGAGACCGCCTGCTGCCCCAGTGGCTCCCCCTGCTGGTGGAGTGCCCGCTGATCTTGCGGATGTACGAGGACACGGCCCTGCTCCGAGACCGCTCCACTGTCAGCACCCTCATCGAGGTCCTGGAGACGATCCATGACTTCCCCATCACACTGGAAGCCTCGCTGGTCAAAGGCATCGACCTTTAGCCCCAGGAGAGACCACCGGGGCTGCCCCTTCAGCTTTACATTCTCCTCTAAAACTTCCCCCACCCCATTGGCTCTGGGGTTGGACACGTGACCAGGGAAGGAGGAAGTGAGAGACAAGTAATAAAACTGAAGAGACGTTTGGTTACCAAAGCAATGCTTCGTGTGAGAAGGCAAGGCTTTGGTTCAGGATGCAGTATTATTACCCCCAAAGACCCTTTTTAATTCAATTACAACCAGTGCTTAATCGTGTTTTATTTCATGAACTATGCTGTCAATCCCAATTACTTGACATTACTGTGTACACATTTCTAGAACATACTATTCGTTTCAGGTTAATCGCATTTCAGGCAGCCATTGTGTTCACTACGTACTAACATAAAGCTTGCTGTAAGCCAGCATAGTATTTTATATATCTCTTAGTAAGTTCATGAAAAGACCCAAACCAACAATGTGTTAGGCTCTCAGCTCATTTCCTACCAAAGATGTACATCTTTAAAAACAGCTTGCAAATATATAGTTTAAGTATTTTTTTTTAGTATTTTTCAGCTTCTCACTGTAGTTTTATCAAACATGATTCAAACTAAAGGAAATGAATCCACATTTGGTGCTCTGGTGAGTATTTGTGGTACAGGTAATGAAGGAACATGTCACCCAGGGCAACAGTGTGGCTCACTGGTGTGTTTTAATAGTTTTTGGACAACAACGGAGCTCACGTCACAGGGGAAGAAGATATATCAAATACTTTAGTTAGTAGGATCAATCCATTGTTGGGTTGGGTTATTTCATGGGGTTTGATGACTACAAGGAAAATATAAAATATCAACAGACTTATTCTTTAAAATACACCAACGTCTAATGCTAATATAATTTAACAAAAAAATAAGAGCAAGCTTATGTTTCATAGTGAAATGAACTGAAACAGTGGCTGCTTGGAGGGAAGAAAATCAACCTAAAAAATGTTAAGTATGCTTGGAAAATTGCTGACAGTAATATACAGTACACTGATATATGGGGTGAAATATTGCAATACCACTAGTGTGTTTCTTTGAGATTTTAGTAGCAGCAGCTGCAGATGTTTTCCTGTGTGCTAGCTGTGTAGCTTAGCCTGCCTTCGGTAGTTACAACTAGATAAACTGGTAGATTCACTTTCCTCGCCTGCCGTCCTCACACTCTAGTTAGGATTAGCATTAGCTAGCATGTCTAGGTGATGTGACCTCAGGAAGAGACTGTGAGCGATCAGTGACACACTGGAACAAGGGTTATGATGAAGAGGGTGATGAAGTTCTGTTCTGCATCTACTTACTTTCACACAGTGCAGTGTTATGGAGTCACCATTTCTCCATGCCTCTCTGTCTTTAAATCTGCTGGACTCGTGTTGGCGTGGAACCTGTGGCTTCATAGACATTCCTACTGAGTGTGTGTGTGTGTGTGTGTGTGTGTGCGAGTGTGTGTGTAAAATGTTAAACTAAATCAACCAAATTCAAAGTCCATGTACTATCTTTCTCCAGAGCTTTCAACAGCATTGTGTAAAAAGAATTAGTAAGTGGACCTTGAGTTTAGATTATTTTGTCAAATTTCTATTTCCAAGGTCATAAATGGAACTTTTACGCAAGCAAGCAATAGTTCCTTTTTCTAAATGAATGTAGTATCACTGGAATAAAAATGCTAACTGTAGAGAGTTTGGAGTGACTCAGCCACTTGCAGTTTGGTCTACTTGCAAAAACATGTTGCGTGAATCCTTCCATTGATCTAATTTCAGTATTATAATGCACCAGTCATGTCAGGCTTAACACATGGTCCACCCTCTGACTCCCCTGCCCTGTCTACTCAAACAGGAAAGAATAGTGCATTTGTTGGGGAATATTTTCAGCATTGGATTAATACACAGTTGGTATTTACTGCACTTAGACATGTTTTTTTCTTGTGTTATTGTTGGCACATTGACACATATTGTTGGTTTAGGCCTTTTAATGGGATTTGTTGACAATATGAAAAATCTAGAATTTTAGCCTTGTCCTTTTTAAATTGATCCATTAGATATCAGTGCGTGATGTTACAAGCTACCTGTCAACTTTCAGTTCCCATATTACATGAATGCAACATGACCTCTGTCATAAAGGGAGGAACGTGATCTGCATATTGTTTCTACTTTAGCAGCAGCCGACAGAAGAGATGGGTGGAAACTCCCAATAACTATTTTTCTTCGGACGGATTTTTTTTTTCCACCGTCATCATATATAAGTTGTGCTGCATGAGAGATTTTTGCCGCTGTTGCTACTTACCCGCCGTCTGAATGAATCCGTTCTGATGGTGTAAATATTCTCATTAGTGCATGTTGTCTTTAGACGGAGCTGTATTTATCGTGACCCTCTCTAATGAATTCTGGATGGAAGATGAGTTTTGAGGAAACAAAAAGACATCTTTGCAAACCCAGTTCCCTGTAGTATTTCGCTGTCTCCAGTATTGTCTGTGAAGGACCCACAGCCTGTAATGGTTTGTTTGGAATGTCTTGATTTCACGTATTTATTTTTTTAATTTAATGTTAATCCATTGCAGGCTGACAGCAGCACTGGTATTTTAAGGTTCATAAAGCCTGTGGAATAACTGGAAACGTGTATGTGTTTAAAGCAGTAACCACTATTTCTTTTTCATGTGTTTTTTAACCCTGTGTTCTCTTGCTGCTGTGCCCCTAATGCCTCACCTACAGGACTATCCACAGTTCCAAAGCACAACAACAGATTCCTCTGTCTCGTCCTGGATTTGTTTGTGTACAAACTCTTTGCTGATACAGGGCAGATTTCTGGTGGAATAGAATTGAGATTCCTTCGCAGACTACTGCACACTTTGCTTAAGTTACAACCCTAAACACGTCGTGTGACGAGTCGTATTAAACCCGAGTGGATCTGCTTAAATGGGAAACAACCATGAGAGCAGTGACTGTGCATCCTGGTCGTGGCAAGAATGCCAACGGACAGTAGTGTCATACCTGTGTTGGACTGACTTCTTTGTTCTGATATTTATTATGCCTATTTCAATAAAAACACTCGGTGTGTTAAAGCTGTCTGTGTGTGTGTGTGTGTGTGTGTGTGTGTGTGTGTGTGTGTGTGTCCATCTATTAGAAATGGTGAGAGAAAAGCCAAGAGGATTTTCTTACAGGCAAACACATTTAACAAAGACATTTTCTGGAATCAACTTAACTTTTATCTTTAACTTAATGTACATATGTTTTATTATTTATTAGTTCAATTAAAATGTCTAATTTTCATTTTTTGACTGTTACCGAGCTTACTGTACCATGAATAGTTTTGACCTAAATAAGAACTCTACGAGAGGAGTACTACTGCAAAATGTTGCATAAAGTACAGTGGCTCTGAGAGCTCAATGTACTAAAAAGTTAGTTATTGCTTTATTGTAACTCGACTCGAGGCAGGGGTGGATCCACAGGGGGGGGCGGCTGGCCCCCCACTGTAGGGTGGAATGAAGCGGCGTCTCTACCCGTGTTTGTTCACAGACTTAATGAACAGGTAAAAGATGAACTTGTGTCACATCCAGAGCCAGCAACTCTGGATGATCTGATTTCTCTCCATCCGCATTGACAACCGATGCATTAAAAGAAGGAGGGAGAGGCGAGCAGCTGGCGGTGACGTCACTCCCCGTCGACGACATCGTTCCCCTGCTGCGGGGGTTTCTCATCGGAATGAGGGGCCCGTTTTTCCACTAGGAACCCGCAGAGCGACTTCACCCGAGCCAGAACCCATGCAGTTGGGACTGAGTGTGGAGGAACGTCGCAGAGCCAGTAACGGTTGTATCTATTGTGGTCAACTGGGCCACTACATCGCCACCTGTCCTAACCATCTGTTAAAAGGGAAGGATACTAGCGAGCCGGACAACTCTACCTTTGTCTTCCCTTCTTCAAACCCAACTGCTGGAGAGGTCAGTCCTTGGAAATACTAGCATTAATAGACTCTGGGGATGATGAGAGTTTATTGAACACTAGGCTAGTGAATCAACTTGGGCTGCCCATTGAACATCTGGAGGTGCCACTGGAGGCTAACACCTTGGATGGAAGGTTACTCGCCAAGATCACCACCAGAACCAGTCCCGTTCAGCTCCAGCTTTCTGGAAATCACCTCGAACAGATACGTTTCTTTGTCATTGATTCACCTCTTATGCCACTGGTTTTGGGTCACTCGTGGCTTGTTAAAACACAATCCCAATGTTGATTGGACGTCAGCTAAGATAACTAACTGGAGTCCCGCTTGCCATGCTAGTTGCCTGCAATCTGCTCTGCCCCTGTCTGTCTCCAGCCTGAAGTCCAGTCTGGACCCTCCTGACCTGTCCCTCGTTTCCGCTGTCTATCATGACATCGGGGAGGTTTTCAGCAAACAACACACCCTCTCCCTGCCTCCACACCGTCCGTACGACTGTGCTATCGACCTGCTGCCTGGTGCCACTCATCGTCTAAAACGGAGCAGGGAGCCATGGAGGAATACATTAATGGTTCTCTTGCTGCAGGCCTAATTCGTCCATCATCCTCCCACTGGAAGCTGGGTTCTTTTTTATGGGCAAGAAGGATGGGACTCTCCGCCCATGTATTGATTTCAGAGGTTTGAATGACAGCACTATTAAGAACAAGTATCCTCTTCCCCTTATGAGTTCTGCATTTGAGTCTCTCCAGGGCGCTTCCATCTTCACTAAGCTGGACCTTCACAACGCCTACCACCTGGTTCGTATCTGTGAGGGGGATGAGTGGAAAATGGCGTTTAACACTCCACTGGGACATTTTGAGTACCTTGTCATGCCTTTCTGCCTAACTAATGCTCCAGCAGTGTTTCAGTGCTTGGTTAATTATGTTTTAAGGGACATGCTTGGCAGGTTTGTGTTTGTCTACCTCGATGACATTTTGATCTTTTCCAGAGACCCTGCCGAGCACACTCAACATGTCCGCCAAGTTCTTCAACGGCTCCTGGAGAACCGCCGATTCATCAAAGCGGAGAAGTGCGAGTTCCACACCTCATCAGTTACTACCTTTCTGGGCTACATCGTGACTGAGGGTCAGGTTCAGATGGATCCTGGCATGGTGAGAGCAGTCCAATAACGGCCCAGACCAGAGAACAGAAAGCAACTACAGAGGTTTTTGGGGTTTGCTAATTTTTACAGCCATTTCATCAGGAACTACAGCCGTTTGGCTGCCCCTTTAACTGCTCTCACCTCCACTACTAGACTTTTTGTCTGGACACCTGAGGCTGAGGAGGCTTTCGCCGGACTTAAGGAGCGTTTCACTACAGCCCCCATCCTCACCCAACCTGACACTAGCCTGCAGTTTGTGGTAGAGGTTGACGCCTCAGATGTTTGAGTTGGAGCAGTTCTTTCCCAACGGAACCCGACCATCTTCAGACCCAGCACCCCCGACTGCCAGCTCACCCTCACTGTCAAAAACAAACAATAAAGCAAGATTCTTTTGCACCAACTCCAGTCTGCGCCTGAGTTCTGTCCCCAACAAGTATAGTATGTCGAAAAAAGCCATAGTGTAGTATGTCAAAAAAAGTCATAGTATAGTGTGTGTAAAAACATTAAAAAGCTATAGTTATAGGATGTCAAAAAAGTTATAGTACAGTATGTCGAAAAAAGTAATAAAAAAGCCATAGTATAATAATAATAATAATAAATTTTATTTATGGACGCCTTTCATAGCACTCAAGTTCACCGTACAGTTAAAACAAGCAAAAATACAATTAAAAAGGCAAATATAATTCAATTAAAACAAACACATTTAAAAGAATGAGATAGAAAATTAAAATAAAGCAATAGTCATAGTTATAAAAGTATAGTATGTCGAAAAAAGAGAAAAAAAGCCATAGTATAATATGTGGGAAAAAGAGAAAAAGGCCATAGTATAGTATGTCAGAAAAAGTGCTAAAACGCCATAGTATAATAATAATAATAATAATAATAATAATACATTTTATTTATGGACGCCTTTCATAACACTTAAGGTCACTGTACAGTTAAAACAAGCAAAAATACAATTAAAAAGACAAATATAATTCAATTAAAACAAACACATTTAAAAGATTGAGATAGAAAATAAAAATAAAGCAATAGTCATGTTATAAGTATATGTATAAGTATAGTATGTTGAAATAAGAGAAAAAAAGCCATAGTATAGTATGTCGAAAAAAATGAATAGTATATGTTGAAAAAAGTGATAAAAGAAGACATACTATACTATTAATTTTTTTTGACATACTATACTATGGTATATACATGATACACATTTGTAAAAATAAAGTACAATCCAACAGAAAATAAACAAGGGATAAAAGAAAATAATTATTGAATGACCAATGAAAATCATTTCAACGATTAAAACTTAAAACCCAAAGTTTACAACAAGAGTCAAAAGCAAATTTAAAATATATATATATATATATATATATATATATATAGCTTCCTGTAACAATGTTTCACTGCAGCCTGTCAACACATCACTGGGGGTGACTTTTGCATTCACGTCAGGTATTCAATAGAATAGAATAGAATGCCTTTTATTGTCACTATACATGTACAATGAGATTAAAAGCAACTCCTTTCCCAGTGCCAACATGTACGTAAAATAAACATAACATGATATCAAATAAGTAGTGCAAAAAAGGGGGTTAAGGTGCACAGTTCTGAGACGCTATATACGTATAAAAATATAAATATGGTTTTATATACAGTGTGATATGCAGTGTGGGTTATTGCGCATTATTTGAATATTGCGCAATAGTGGTGATCATATTCAATGAGTAATAGATATTGGACAATGAGAGTAATGATATTGCACAGTGTACATGTATTGCACAGTAGTGGAATAGTACAGTATTATCAATAGTATTAAATATTGCACAGTAGGTGGGTAGAAGGAAGTCCAGGGGTTGGGGGGTTAGACTGTGAATTCAGTGCATGTGTAATTTCAAAGTGGTTATGGCTTTTGGAAAAAAAAACTGATCTTGAATCTGTTAGTCCTTGTTCTGATGCACCTGTAGCGCCTCCCTGAGGGCAGCAGGTTAAACACATCAGAGCCAGGGTGGTGGTGGAGTCCAGGTTGTGCTTCCTGAGGATCTCAGGAAGTGTAGCCGCTGTTGAGCTTTCTTGATGACCGCTGTCCAGGAGATAAGGACGGTGAGAACCAGGAAGGTGTGGACCCTCTCCACACACTCGCCGTTGATGTACAGGGGGGCTAGGTCGGTGCTGTGCTTCCTGAAGTCGACAATGATCTCCTTGGTGTTCAGAGCCAGGTTGTTCTCTGAGCACCAGGCTGCCAAGTTCAGGACCTCCTCTCTGTAGGCTGCCTCGTCTCCGACCACTGTGGTGTCGTCAGCAAACTTGACGATGAGGTTGTAGTTGTGGGCCCGACTGCAGTCGTGGGTGTAGAGACAGTACAGGAGGGGGCTCAGCACACAGCCCTGTGGGGAGCCGGTGCTCAGCGTGCGAGTGGAGGAGAGGTGGGGGCCCAGTCTGGGGGCCGGTTGGCCCCAGACGGTGAAAACATGTCATGTCACTCAGTGACATATGTTTTCAGTTTTTGGCTATTTCCATTCGGTTGTATATGTAATAGGGTTAGATATGTAAAGATTTACATATATACATAGATTATCTAATGATGTTTTACAGTTTCTCTATCATAGCATTTGTTTGACCTTTTGTTTGATCATAATTACTGATTAATAAGACACATTCTGTTCTATTTTCTATTTATCTGTATCAGCCATTTAATTCAATTTCAGCTAATTTCAGTTGTATTTATAGTATCAAATCATAACAGGAGTTATCTCAGGACACTTTACAGATAGAGTAGGTCTAGACCACACTCTATAGTTTAGTGACCCAACAATTCCCCCGTCAGCAAACATTTGGTACAACAGTGGTTTGGCAGAAACCTGGGACAGACCCAGGCTCTTGGTGGACGGGCATCTGATGCTGCCGGTCGGGACACGGAGACGGATACAGATATACAGATATAGAGAATTATGATTCATAATAATTATAGCAGTTGGTATGATGAACGGTGGCAACTATAGTAACATGAAAGATAATGGAACTATGACTAGAAATAATAGCTGTAGCAGTGCAAGGCGTAGCAGGGTGTTGCGGGGCATAGTAGGGCATAGCAGTGCGTTTACATATGGGGGTTCCCATGTACTGTCTTCCCCTGCCACCCTGCCAAGATCTCTCACTACCCCTTTGCCACCTCATGTAACATTTTTTAGATCCGCTACTGACTCGAGGTCCATTTGAAAACAAAGACATACTGTACACCACAATAAAAGGAAGACTACAGACAGATAGAAAAGACAGCTATAGCAGTGTTCCCACATACATAGGTGACTGGTATCGCACAGCACTGATCCTAGGATCAGACAGTTGTATAATGATGGAATTACAAGCATTCAGACGACAGATGGATTTGTGCATCAAATTGCTCAGCAAAGCAGATAACATGTTGACTCCAAAGAGTAACGCACAACAACTGGAAGCATTTCCAGTGGACACAATACACACAATTAATTGTGAAACAGACTAAGGTTATGTTAACTGGCTGTAACGTTAATAGTTCCTCTCAGAACCAAAAAAGCAGGTTGATCTACTGGTAGGTTTTTGCTGACATCACTTTGCTTCATTTATTTATCAGTTAACAATAAAGTGCTGCCTGTTCTTTCATTACAGAAAGGGTCATTATACATTTTTTAAATATTATTTCACCAAGCTGCTGATTTATCTCCTTCCATCTGTTCCATTCTCACACAGTTAATCTGGACTTTTGTGTACTCTTCAACTAGGTTTACTATGCAATGGAAATGCGAAATACGTGTCTGACGCGGCGCTGCTGCTGCTGCTGCTAGCCTTGTCTGGACACATGGATGTTTCCCATTAACATAAACATAAATATATACTGATCTGATTACAGCAAAGACAACGTCGGCAGTATTGATGGCAACATAGGCTCCAGAATATTTCATTCTGTATTGACAAGTGCAATATTTGAAAATCCATAATTATTATTTATTTTTTTTTAATTACATTTATATCTGCATTTATGTCAAAACCTAGAGACTTTCAAACATCAACATGTCATTTATTAATATGTATTTGTGTCAAAATTACATATAAACATCTTTTCCTATTCTATGTTGCCTGGAAACGCTTCCAACACACTTGCGTGTCGCGTGAAAAATAGGCGTCTGTCCTATTTCTAGCATGCATGCGTTTTCGGCGCAGCTCCAGCCGCGCCTGAGAAAAACAGACACACCACGCAGCTGACCAGCTCACGCCACGCAGCCGGTGTCCAGGAGGCCCGAGAGTCTGCTAGGGAACAGTATGTTGAACCATTGGCGAGAGCATTGCAGGTAAGGGTTTATTACATAATCCACCAGACAAAGGACAATTGTTTATACAATGACAATGCAATAGTAGCAACTTACTGAACACTATCTGAACAGTCCTAACTTAACAAATGTTACCTGTATTGAAGAAGAAGATTAAAGCTAATGACAAAAATGTCATAAGGAAAACTTGCAGGGCACTCAATCTGACGCACGCTCCCCACCAGCGAATATTGCCAGGTAGGATTGTTAGTGTCCAGGCCAGGAGGCTCTGAGGTTGAGGAGAATCAACACATCACAGGGTGCCAGGCAGTACACCCCCAACTCATTCAGTGCAGACTCTGGTGGAGGATCCCCTGCACCTGCCCAATCTCTCACTTCGTCCTCGGACTCTTTAAGGAGATTCTTCAGCAGAATAGCAGAGCCCACGTTAAGACACAAGATGATGCATGCCTCCTTAACACTGTGGAGAGGGAGAGAGAGAGAGAGCAGATGGAGACAAAACTAGTAATATTATGCTGGTGGAACCAAAGTTATCCCTTAAACGTGGACTCTTAATCTTTGGTAGTATTTTCTTAGCTTACTATTTGTCATAAGATCATTACCATCCCATCTGTTATGACAGTAGCATAAGCTGTTACAGACGTGCATTTTATGTATGGACGACATAACCACACACACATGGCTGGTTCCCTTGACACACACTACTCTATATGTATAGCCAGTGGTGTGTCACTCTGGAGAACTATCCCAGAAAGAGATATGTTAAGAGATATACATGATCTGTTTTGAATCATATTTTGTATCCAATGTTATGTTAAATTCAAAAGTTTAACTGCTGGACAGGTGTCTCTGATTTCCATTCTCAGTTTATGTGCGCTGGAAGTTACTGGACCACAGTTGGCCCCAAACATGTTGGGCTGTCACAAAATATCCTAAACTCCGATTTAAGGAAGAACAGTGAAAATTGCTCCCTACAACAGAGAACAGAGGTACACACCTGAACATTAGCCTAATGATCTCACACACACACACACACAGCGTGTCACTATCTTTGTGGTGACCCGTCATTTACATAATGCATTCCCTAGCCCCTTACCCTAACCTTAACCATCCCAACTAAATGCCTAACCTTAACCCTTACCCTCACCCTAACCAGAACCTCATTCTAACCCTAATCCTAAAACCAAGTCTTAACCCTCAAACAGACCTTTAAACTTGTGGGGTCCAGCATTTTGGCCCCACAAAGCTGTCGGGACCCCACAAGAATACTGTATTCCCGGTTTTTGGACCCCACGAATATAGTTAAACAAGAACACACACACACACTTACTGTTTAAAGAAATTCTCAGGTCTTTTGCAGTAGTGACCAAACAGAGGAAATAGGTTTCTGGTCATGTCGAACTGAAGCTGAGCTGCCCCGCCTTCACTAAAATGGTTAGACAGGATCACCTGACAGACAGACAGATAGACAGACACATGGATATATTCATGGTAAGGGAAACACGTTGTCAGTTGTTTGGAACAGAAGAAGTAGGTTTTAGTGCTTCTTTTTTTTTCCCTTTCTTTTAAATATCTCTTACATCCTGGTAGAGCACGTTGTCGAGTCTCTCTGCCAGGCCCTGCCAGGCCAGCTGGAACAGAGAAAGGCTCAGGACCTGATGAAGGTTTAACAATCTGTCCCTCACACATAGCATCATGGGACATGCTGAACTGGACAGGGTCATGGTGGACTGGTCATGCTGGGGTGGTAGGGATAACCACCTAAAGAAAAGACAAAGTGCAAACCTCAATTCTTTGGCCACTCTGTTGGTTGAAATTAGCAAAAACAAAAACTATGGGAAAATAATCTATTTTCAAAACAATGCAAGAGGCAAACGCATGTCAATGTAATAGGCAAAGGCAATGCTTTCTTTCAATTTGAGATCTCCTCTACCCCCCTACTGCTGGGGGAATTACTGACTACTTGTAAATTACAGAGTGTGGTCTAGACCTACTCTATCTGTAAAGTGTCTTGAGATTACAGTGATCTTTCTGCATGGTAAACAGCAACCTGGCGTCCTTGTTTTAGGCAGTCAGCATCTGGGACTGAGCTTAGTTCCTAAAACAGTTATGGGACTTGGAAAATCATTTGAGTAAAGTCATTACTAACCATAATTTTGTATCTTTATACTGCCCATTCAAACAGAGGCAATTCAAAATGATTTACATTGGCAAGCTCTCCTTTACTTTTTATAATATACACAAATGATTGCAGAAACATCAATAGAAATAACCACATTATTACATTTTCAGATGATACAGCCTTATGTAGTCTACTTACAAAAGACTCAGACATTGCTATCTATAAACAAGAGATAGAGGAGGTAGTGAAGTGGTGCAACAGGCATAACCTGCCACTCAATGTAAATAAAACCAAAGAAATGATTTTTGACCCCAGGTCTATAGGAGATCACAGCACACTCCAAATTGAAGGTGTACTTGAGCAGGTAACAACATATAAGTATTTAGGCATACAATTAGACAGTTGCAGTGGTCCCATCAAGTGGAGTATGTTTGCTGAAAGATATGTCAGCGTCTATATTTTTTAAGATGACTTAGAGTTCATGGAGTGGACAAAGATATCATGCTACTGTTTTACAAGGCAGCCATTGAATCTATTGTTCGTTATGGCATTATGGCTTGGTTCGGTAACCTGTGAGATTTATTAGATGAAGCATTGGATGAGATAATGTATGATTATGTTTCTATGTAGGTGTTTATGCCTGATGTGTCGCCATTTGTTTCTCTCGAATGTCCAAGATGAATGTCTCCTACAGGAGACTATAAAGGCTTATCTTAGCTCGTACCTTATCAAATGAAAGGCATCAGGATGACATCCAAAAACAATAAGTAATAAAAACAATGGACACGCTGCAAAGGAACCTGGCAAAATCGCAACCTTTTCAACCACTACAAGCTTATGCACATCCTTTAGTACAATGAATGCGTCACACATAGTTCTTCTAACATTTTCTCAGGAAATGTTCAGAAAAAAACAAAACAGAATCATGTCCTGGAATGTGCTAAATTGTGGCCAATTTGTTGGATTCAGAAGTCTTTAGGCAATGCCTTGCTGTAGCTGGAATGTTCTCTAATCAC
Organism: Sander vitreus; assembly: GCF_031162955.1. Lineage (NCBI taxonomy): Eukaryota > Metazoa > Chordata > Actinopteri > Perciformes > Percidae > Sander > Sander vitreus. Next base: position 2,385,376 of record NC_135877.1, on the reverse strand, counting down.
CCATCCTCTGTGGGAACTTTTGTACTCTAATCATTGTGCAACAAGTTTAGACCCGTAAGTCTGGAGCAAATACTTTTATTCCTAACCCTAGCCCCCATTTCAAACAAGAATGTCAAAACAGGATATCTGATGGGAACATAACCACAGACGTCAGCCAGTTGACTGGGACGAGCCAGTCCTTATTTTAAAATCAGGAAATCATTTCCAAGAACCGGCCTGAGCCCCGTAGCCTGGTCCTACCAGACTCTGGTCCATTAGCCTGGTCCTACCAGACTCTGGTCCATTTCATTAGTACAGAGAGTCTGGCCTCTCTCCATTGACAAGTGTTAACTTCCTTGAAGGCGGGTACTCTGTTGAAGTTTAAAACTATTGGATCTGCCCAGAGCCACTCTGGATCTCCCATAACCAATCTCTAACGTTTGGTCATGACGTATGCCATGCGCATGTGCAACAAGAGGGGAGACCTACAACTATCGGCTTATATTTAGCATTAGCATCGCTAGCGTTAGCCTTAGCCAACTCCTTCACCACTAATGGAGCAAGCTGGAAAATCTAACTTTTCCCGAACCCGGTGGGGAGGAGGCCCACGACATCATGGCCACCAACACAACTCAGCAAAGATTGTTCTTTCTCAGGCTTTAACTTCTGGATATTCAGCCACAACGGACCGAATGGCTTCGCTCGCATCTTTCTCGCACACGTCCTAACGTCATCGTTGGTCGTTCTCAGCCACTCCCTCTGTTCGCTGATTGGACCGCCAAATATTTGGTTGAGAAAACCCAAGAATACACCGCGGACCCAGACGGAGTACTGAAGGGAAATGAAAATTGAGCGGAAGTACGTAGGAGGGCGGAGCCAGGCTATGAGCCCCGCTGAATGAATGGTAAAACAAGAGATATCATCAGGAAGGTGGAATTTGGTGAGGGTGTGTTTGAAGTAGCTACGAAAAAATGTAGCTACGTTTCTAGAACCGTTTATCTGATGATCATAAATGACCTGTAACAGCAACCGAAACTTACAGTGAAAAGAACACTATTTTTTATATAGTTTTTATTAATGCCTTTGCTCAAAAAAGTCACAAAAATGATTTACGGCAGGCAGACCGGCTCTACAATAACACATTCTAATGGGTCACAGATTCCGGTGTAACATCGCAAAAGCCTGTGTTAGTGAGTATCCAGCCAGGTAAAAGGTATCAGGAGATTTCTTTATATAGACCTAATTGTATTTTAGAAAGCATCTGTTGTCCTTATGGCTGATACTTGGGCAGGGCCATCACAAAAAACGGAAATTAAACAAAGAACAACTGAAAGCTAAAAGGGAGAGGGTTAACTTCGGTCGAGCTTTCAACAGATGGAGACAATTACGGGATTGTAACTTATTCAAAACCGAGCCTGAATTGGCCCTCTTCCTCCTAGACAGGTAAGGAATATGTCTATTTCCTTCATGAAATAACTACGTCAGTAGCCTGCATGAAATTATTCATTTCTTTTCAGTCCATGTTTGCGTTCGCATGCTATTTTCTTTTTGTCCCCCTGTACTTGTGTAAAGCATCCTTGGGTTTCATGTAAGGCGCTATATATACGTCTTGCATCGCCTCTGCTTGGACCCCGTTCATAACTGCTTGCAGTTATTATTACATTGGTTGCTACTAGGGGTGCATCGATCTGATATCGACAAAATAGCTGGATCGGGGATCGGAAAAATTAACAGATCCACGGGCCGATCCAGTTTTTAAAAAGAAATAGTTTTTTTAATACAAATAAATAAGGATTCTGTTTTTTACGGATTTTTTTTTACATGTTTACAATGTTTGGTAACTGTTTGATTACTATTGTATGTTTGACCAATACACTATTTTGTTTCTATTGTTACATTTTTTTATTTAAATTTATTTTAAGAAGTTTGATTACATTCTATTTTCAATTTGAATGCACAATTGTTTTATAAATAACTAATAAATAAGAATTCAATACATTACATCTATGTTATTTTGTCTTAGTTAGGAAAGTAATGTTTAGTTAGGAACATCTGGTGGCTTTAGTCTCTTCCACATGGTGGAAGGAAGGTATAAGGTGGAAGGTATACAGTGTATTATTAATTCATCAACGGTATCGGATCGGTATCGGGTAGCGACAGATACACAAAGCCCAGGCATCGGTATCGGGACTGAAAAAGTCGGATTGGTGCATCCCTAGTTGCTACAACAAACTCTTGCTAAGGCTTTGGCTCGTGACAGCTAGAAAAGATCTTTATGACAGCAGGTGTGGTAAAGACACTTTAAAAGGGACCGCTAGAATCAACACAAACTGAAAGTTCCTCGTATCTGATTTAATAATCTTCATAGTTTTTGGGGCAGTTGCTCTGCAGACTAGCTCAGGTCTTTGTTGTTGAAATAAAGATCTTCATATTGCACCATCTCTGCCTCCTCGAACAGTAAGAATGTTTATAAATGATTGCTCTGCTTTTAATACAATTGTACCAACCAAACTGGTGTTAAAACTCAGGGGCCTTGGTCTTGGCAACTCCAGCTACAACTGGATATTTGATTTTTGATAGGCAGGCCCCACACTCTGAAAATAGATACTCATCCACAATAACTCTTAGGACTGGCCCGCCACAAGGGGCCCTGTCTGAGACTGGACTGAGAAGCAAAAGTGATGAGAGGGCCTGTAGGGGTAAAGTGGAGGACCTAGCCCACTGGTGTCATGACAACAATCTCTCTCTTAATGTCAATGCGACAAAATTAATCATTGCTGAGATATTTCCTCCTCCTATTTCCATCAGCTGAAATCACTGGCATGAAATTACCACAACTCCAGGACATTTACACTCAAGTGCCCCGAAACAACATCTGTTCACATCAGGTTTACACTCAAGGGGCTGCGCCCTCTAGCAGCAGTAGTAATTATGCAAAGAGACAGACACGAGAGGAAAAACAAACTTTCCAAAGACAGAAGAACTGTCCCTGTACAAAAGGTAACATGTCTGGTGTTTTGGGAAAATCCCATGGACTGATGCTGCCCTCTGTGGTTAAGGAAGGGGTAAATGTTGCGTGATACCATTATGAGTCCACCAGATGGCAGCATCAGATAACTAAATGGCAGAATGAGACCACAGACAAGTCCCATCATTTCTTCAGTCAACCTAAATCCTTAGAAAATATTAAACGTACCATAATCATCGCATTTTCACCAGAATTCATATGACATACTATATTACTATCATTTAGCTGACGCTTTTATCCAAAGCAACTTCCAAAAGTTCACTTCCAATAAGTGCATTCAACCATGAAGGTACAAACTCTGAACAGCAACAATCAAGTACTAGCCTGAACCAGAACCTGAGCCGCCGTCTGGGTTAGGAGGGGCTCTATCTACAAGACATTCTGCGTGTGCAAATGTATTTGGTGTCATGGGAAAAAAATATGAATGACCAAATATTCAAAGGTATTGAACTACCAGGGCTCACCCTGCCCTAAGTGTTTTCACAGGCTAAAATAGAAATATTAGAGAGGTCTATGAGAACTAATGCAGCAGAAGGGTCAAATTTACTGATAAAGGAGGAGGAAAGGATTTGGCAACTTGCTGTTTTGTTTGTTAGCAGTTATTTTGCAGTTTTTGTATTTCTGGTGTCACTTCAAAAGCTTCCTGTCCAGCTTCCTCGAAACGCCCCACCACCTCATCGGCCTGTTGTTGTTATTAAAGTGCTCATATTATGCTCATTTTCAGGTTCATAATTGTATTTAGAGGTTATATCAGAATAGGTTTACATGGTTTAATTTTCAAAAAAACACCATATTTGTGTTGTACTGCACATTGCTGCAGCTCCTCTTTTCACCCTGTGTGTTGAGCTCTCTGTTTTAGCTACAGAGTGAGACATCTCACTTCTGTTCCATCTTTGTAGGGAGTCGCACATGCTCAGTACCTAGGTAAGGACTACTAGCCAGTCAGAAGCAGAGTATGAGGGCGTGTCCTGACAGTACCTAGGTAAGGACTACTAGCCAGTCAGAAGCAGAGTATGAGGGCGTGCCCTGACAGTACCTAGGTAAGGACTACTAGCCAGTCAGAAGCAGAGTATGAGGGCGTGCCCTGACAGTACCTAGATAAGGACTACTAGCCAGTCAGAAGCAGAGTATGAGGGCGTGCCCTGACAGTACCTAGGTAAGGACTACTAGCCAGTCAGAAGCAGAGTATGAGGGCGTGCCCTGACAGTACCTAGGTAAGGACTACTAGCCAGTCAGAAGCAGAGTATGAGGGCGTGCCATGCTAGCAGCTAGGCGAGCATTATAACGTGTGTTCCAAAGTGACCACGTTTGTCTCTGAAGTAAAGGCTGGACTACAATAGAGCTGTTTGGAGCAGTTTGTGAACAGTGTTTTCTGTTGGAGATGGTAAGTCCCTTTGGGGTGGACTTTGGACTTTTCACTTTGTAAACCTATAACGTGCACAAAAAAGATACATAACACAATGAAAGGGGAAAAGCCAAAAAGCATAATATGAGCACTTTAAGTAAATCAGACTGTGGTGATGCTGTTTTGTTCCTCTTTATATAGGCTTTTTTTCTACAAAAAATGTTTTGCAGTGGGAACTGACTGTTTCAAAAGGGGTTAAAAAAAAAAAAAAAGTTTTACATCATGACTTTTGTTTTAAAACGGTTTCTTGATTTTTTTGGCTGCCAACTTCACACATGGCCAGGGACTACCAATGAAAACTAGCATCCTGGCTAATTCTGACATATTTCCAGTAATGTTTATTAATATGCACTGTCCACGAGAAAAAAAACTGCATAAATAACTAAATAAAAATGAGTCCTCACCAGTGTCTCACCCGCAAAGAAAATGGTAAACGTTGGAAAGCAGAACCAAGCCAGAGGTACAAACCTCCTGTCTCTGCAATGGTGGGCAACAAGTTTACTGTGCAATCATTTCTTTTTCTCAAAAAAACCATACCCACTGCAGCAGTATATGGCAGGGTTTCTCATAGAGTTTATATCTGTCCTAACCTGATAGTACGAAGCATTAAAACATAATACAATATGGTACTCATCAACAGACTGATGCCTCTCACCTGTCCTGGCCGTATAGTTTGGCTTTATCTGCGATTTCTCTCATGGTCCATTCCAGCAGTCTTCCCAGCATGTCTCCTTTCAGTCGATCCAGCAATGCCAACAGACCTTCAAATAGAGAGCCCTCCAGGGAAGCCAGACGACCAACCTCCAACACCCCCAGGCCTCCCAGTACTACTTCCTCGCCAAGTGAAACTGCTGCCTGCTGCAGCTGCAGGAAAAACTGAAGAAGGAATAAAGGAACGTGTAAACGCCTAACGGTCAGCTGGCAGCACAGTGCAGCGTAGTCTCACATAAAACTTCTTGTGCCCAAGTCTCAAAACTGTGTGTATGCATCTTTGCTATGACTCTCAACATTCTTTACTCATTGTTTGATTAGAAAACCTCTTAAATCACAATTCTACCAATTTCAGACTTGATTTTATTTTGGCAAAGTTCCTGTACAGCTGCTTGTGCTTAGCTAACGTTTAACATTTGAAAAGTTTGGCCAGTGCCCTACCAGTGAAGCGCGATGATTTTGAGAAGATGTACAGTAGATATTGTTTGACAGCATCATTTGAAAGTAACCAGTTCTATTTTAAATGTTTAAAAACTCAGTGATGAACGTTACAATGTTGTGATGCTCTGATAAACTACAATAACTTCACAACTAATTACCTAATTTGATACAGATTTGTCCTTTTTGCTTGCAAGATGTTGAGTACAATATTAGTATTATAGGTTATAGTTTACTCTTTCTAGCCACTTTTTTTCGACAGATTCGACGGCTCCTGGGAATCCGTTCCAAATTGGTGGGCCACTCAGTGGAGAACGCGTTCACTGAAAGCCACGTACGGTACTGCACACCGTCAGACTGGTTGACAAAATCTCCCAGGACTCTTCCCATGTGTTGCATGGGGAGTACCAACTCCTGCCCTCCGGGAGGCGCTATAGGGTCCCAGACTGCAGAAAGAACAAATATAAACACTCATTTGTTCCTCTGACAATATCTCTGCTGAATCAACACAGGAGGGCAAAGAAGTGATAGTTCCCCCCCCACTTTCATCTATATATTTATGGCTATTTAAGACCACTCAGGCAGGGCAGGGCTAACCTCATATTAATTATTTATCTATTTATGTTTTTTTTATTTTTTCATGCCTATATGTTTTTAGCTTTTTGTCTTTAGGTTGTTGTGTTGCAATTGTTGGCGCTTGTATTGCAAGACAAATTTCCGTGTCTACGGACAATAACGTGCTATCTATCCATCTATCTATCTATCTTTTTGTGCATACGTAATGTTTATAAATGAGGCCCTAGGTCAGGACTGAGATGAGATTCTTCCCAGTAAAATCAGCTTTCATATGAAAACAAGGGGCTTGCATGAGTGACCCAATTGAGAACTGTCCAGCCATGGCAACATCCTGCTGGTGCTGTTGCAGGCTACAGACTAAATACATTTAATTAAATACATTTAATAAAGCCCCACTCACCACATTGTCTCCCCAGTCTCCTAGGATGGTGGAGATGTAGTTAACAGCATTAAGGATGGCACAATAACGGGCACCCAGCGGGCAGCGAGACTCCTCCTTCATCACCTGGAAAGGAAAAACAGAATATATACCACCTCTGCCTCAGTCATTTCACTCTTCAAAACCTTTTCATTGATTGCAGTCCTTAAAGGACAATTCCGGCGCAAAACAAACCTAGGGGTTAATAACAGATGTGTATCCACTCAATCGCTCTCTGAGACATGTTTTCATGCTAATCGAATGTGTTTGGAGCTTGAAACAAGCTAGCGCGGACCGCTGATTAGCTTACAACGCTAGTATTCGGGGCACAGGGAAAGTAAAAACAAATCGCTATTTATACCACTAAAAAGGCTCAAAATATCACCAAACTTCAACAGTAGCATAATGAGGGTCCCTACATGTTAACACAAGCATTGAAAACTTTGTAAGTGTACAGACAGTTTATTAAAAAGATAGATTATAAAGACAGTTGCGTTCTCGTATACAGGCGGCCGCCGTCTTGGGAGCTACTGTCTTTCTAAACTATATTTTTAATAAACTGTCTGTACACTTACAATGTTCTCAATGCTTCGGTTTACATTTGAGGACCCTCATTATGCTACCGTATTTTGAGCCTTTTTAGTGGTATGAATAGCGATTTGTTTTTACTTTCCCTGTGCCCCGAATACTAGCGTTGTAAGCTAATCAGCGGTTCGCACTAGCTTGTTTTCAAGCTACAAACACATTCGATTAGCTTGAAAACATGTCCCAGAGAGCAACAGAGTGGGGACACATCTGTTAATAACCCCTAGGTTCGTTTTGCACTGGAATTGTCTTTTAAATAATTACACAAACAATTTGACAAAATGATAACACCAAACAAAAAAAGGACAATGGAGAACAATACAACACCATGACACAACATAAAATATTTTTTAAAGAGCTTTTAAAGCTTTACACCCTTTTACTCCCATCTTACAATACACAACCTACTTCAAGGTAAATTTACAAGCAGACAAAAATGTACAATGTCCCGGTCACGTTTACGCCAGAAACAGGCTGGAAATTTAAACCAGAGAGGCCAGTGAAACACTGGTTTTCATCCTGGCGTTGATGACCCTTAAATAAATGTTCCTCATGGTTTGAACATTATTGTTTGGTAAAAAGTATTATAAGGAGAAGTCCACTGTGAGGACAATTCATTCAACATGACATCATGACTTCGCATAAACATACACGCCCACTTTCTTAAGTCAAGTGGCATGTTATCTGTATGCATTTTGAGCTATCCGCTTGGCGTGTTATCGCGAGAAGAAAGCTACGGTTGGGTTTAGGATACGTCACACACGGGTTGGGTTTAGCAAAAGAAAAAACGGTTGGGTTTAGGAAAAGAAGAACGGGGTTGGCTTTAGTAAAAGAAGAAAACGACGGTTCGGTATAGGAAACGTGACACGCGGGACACGATCCCCGGTCTCCTGGGTGAAAGTCCTGTGTTGTTTGACCCATCCTCCCCCCCGACCAACCTCCCTACGCGGATTTTCGCCCTTTCATACTACTCGCTACGGCGTAAATTCACACAAAATCGCAAGGTAATGTAAGTCAATGAAGGCCAAACGGCGTTGATCAACACGCTAAAAAGCAAGTATGCTTCTTGATAACACGCCAATAATGCCATACAAATTGGCGTGTCGTACATACGTCACTTCATGAGATCAGTCTGATTCATTGTAATGTGGATTTCAGGTAAAGGCCCAGCCCCATTTCCTCAATCATTAGTCAAGTGCCTCTCTCCTTCTTTAACAGTGTACTGCTAATGGGCTTTCCTTCATTAATAGCAGCCTCTTTGTCATTATTACCTGGGTGAGTCGTATGCGGAAGTCATCCACCAGTTCTCTCTGTAGCCCCAAGAACTTGAGTTGTGCAGAAGGACAGGGCAAGGCCCGGTACCGCTCTAAGCACAGCAGGATGACAAAAGACTTTTACTCACAATGTTTCATATGCCCGAAACAGCTTACATTACTATCCTGTATGCTTTAAAAAAGGTACCCTGTCAAGTAATTGAGCTCTTGTTAAGCTATGGAGTGATGTTGTTATGAGTGGGTCCCCGTTTGTGTGTATCTCATGCACAGCTGCTGCTGATGATACACCTTCCTGTCAACGCCTTGACACTATTCCATAAATCAATCCTTTGCTGGTGGTAATGGAGCAAGAATCACAGCAATGTGCCTGTAAAAGGAAAACTTTGTGTGTAGGCCAGTTCTTTAGTGTTAAAATAATGCTCCTTTAAGCTCTGCAGTAACTACAGACAGGAGATGTGTTCTTATAACACTATGCAATTATTGCCCGTTACTCCTTTTTCCTTTATTTTTAAACTGAAAGGAAGGAATTTTCTTTTTTTCCAAGTCTGTGATATTTTCCAACGCACCTGCACAGAAGAATTGTTGGATGTAAAATGATAGAAAAACAAGTACCTGCTGTAATAGCATGTGATTCATGCTTTTCCTAATAAAACCATTTACTGACAGTGACTTAGGGTGCTTTCACACTTACCTTGTGTGGTCCGACTTTCAGACTTTTCAGTTCATTAAAGGATAATTCCGGCGCAAAACGAACCTAGGGGTTAATAACAGATGTGTACCCACTCGATCGTTCTCTGAGACATGTTTTCATGCTAATCGAATGTGTTTGGAGCTTGAAAACAAGCTAGCGCGGACCGCTGATTAGCTTACAACGCTAGTATTCGGGGCAAAGGAAAAGTAAAAACAAATCACTATTTATACCACTAAAAAGGCTCAAAATATCACCAAACTTCAACGGTAGCATAATGAGGGTCCCTAAATGATAACCGAACTGTCTTTATAATCTATCTTTTTAATAAACTGTCTGTACACTTACAAAGTTCTCAATGCTTGGGTTAACATTTAGGGACCCTCATTATGCTACAGTTGAAGTTTGGTGATATTTTGAGCCTTTTTAGTGGTATAAATAGCGATTTGTTTTTACTTTCCCTGTGCCCCGAATACTAGCGTTGTAAGCTAATCAGCGGTCCGCGCTAGCGTCTTTCAAGCTCCAAACACATTCATTTAGCATGAAAACATGTCCCAGAGAGCGAATGAGTGGGTACACATCTGTTATTAACCCCTAGGTTCGTTTTGCGCCGGAATTGTCCTTTAAATTACAGCTGTGAAACCTCAGAACCAACCTTAGTGTGTGCGCAGTGAGAGAGAGAGAGACAATATGCTCAGAGCAGACAGCTGTCGGCTATCAGAGCAGAGAATAAATCAGCAGTTTACTTGTTAAGTGGTAGTAAATGTACAGTGTAGGTTTCAGTTTTATCTCTAAACAAATGCTTTAGCTCCATAAAACCCAAGTAAAGTTCCCATGTCTTGCTTTTCAACAATGCAGCAAAACAACGTCTCAAGTATGTGAAGTAGTTATGTCATGTATAGTTTCTTTAGTGCGCTTGCATAACTGCAAAACTAACCGGATCAAATGTATAACATGTAACAAAAATATTAACCTTGGTCCGGACCTCGTTTGGACTTTCAGTTGTGAAAAGGCCTTTAAACAAGCTAAAAATGAGCAGTCTTACCAGTGATGACCTGCAGAAGAGTCATGAAGGTCTCAGCACAATCTGGAGCTTTCAGCTCATCCATATCACTGATATCTTTGTACTGAGAGCTCCAAGCTCCCTCGGCCGACAGCATGGCATCCATCTTCTCCACTGCCACTGTACATACACAGGAATACAGGGTTATGATGCTCCTTCACTGTTCTTGAGCAAACATACCGAGGCCATGAGGAACATGTCTTAACATGTGGTAAGCATGTATGGGATGGTATCATTCAATTCAATTTTATTTATAGTATCAAATCATAACAAGAGTTACTGCATCTCAGAACACTTTACAGATTAGGTCTAGACCACACACTATAATTTACAAAGACCCACCAATTCCAAAAATTCCCCCAAGAGCAAGCATTTAGTGCAGCATTGGCGAGGAAAACTTCCTTTGTTCAAGCGATCTGATACTGATTAATAAAATCCAGAAATAAATCTTTTATATATGCCTTTTCACCATGGATATATAACCCACCTCACATGAACATGAATATAAAAGTGATGAAAAAAACCCACTGGTGACAGTGGAGTGTGTCTGCAAAAGTTAGGCACTGATAAATAAAATGTATAAAAATACAAACTTAAGATATGAAACTTAAAGGGTTAAACACGAGTGTTGCCAACAGGGAGGTTGTAGAGCGCCCTCTGGTGGACAAACTATGCAACGCCAACGCTCAGAACATGGTTGAAGGCGGTTTCGTCCGTTTTTATTTTATTTATATCTATCGGCCATTATAAATGCTGTTACCGATAGTGTGGAACATGCCAAATATCGGCCGATTATATCGGTCACGCTCTAACAACTATGCACTTTTTTTAAACACAGATTATCATAACTGCATTGTCATCATCGTCATAGAAGGAAGGTTGCCAAGCCACTGCCTTTCAGCTACCAGGTGATGAAACTAGTCTGCATGCTCTGGAAGGTGTTCTGACCATTGCCAATGAGTTTGAAGTGGTGCAAGGGCTCATTTTAATACAAACATAAGTTGCATTATAATAATAAACTGACTGCATAACCATGGAATAAGTTATGCCTTTATAATATTAATCACACCGATGCAATGACAGGAGTAAGATAATACTGTTCAGCTATCCTCATACTTACTCTTCTTTTCCACAGTGAGCCACTTCTGAAGGGTTGCTTCTTCAAGCAGAAGGTGAAGCAGACCAGGCAGCGCTGCTGGGTATGACTGGTTACTTCGCAGCTCCTTCTCAAATTGTAGCACCTCCTCCACCAAGTGACAGAAGAGCACGTCATCGTACAGCAGTCTAGAAGCATCACTGGCCACCTTCTCCTGGACTAGGGACAGCAGGCCTCGACACAGCTCCACCTGCTCGCACATACAACACTTACTGTGCCAGACTGAAAGAAATACCTGTTTGGACTACACTTAACCAGAGGAGATCAAAGCAATCCAGTTAGAGCCCGTTATAAGACAACATACCATGGCACTGATGGTGGCTCCAGCTCGGTCCAGGATAGGTTGGATCTTTTCCTCCATGAAGGTCGAGCTGTTCCCCATCCACATCAGAACCTGTGTGAGGTACCACTCTGGCTGAAAAAGGCACAGACAGAGGAGGAGTTTGAGTTGTTGTAAAGCTTTGCCAAAGACTTCAATTTTTTTGGCTTATGACGACTTTCTACTTTTATTTCCTGTGTAGACAACTAGTCTCTCTCTGATCCAGTTGCCTGTCCTCATAGAAGTAAAGATTACAGAGGGTCAGTGTAGGGTCCAAAAAATAAAGGTTGCTGCACTCCTTGCTGAGCGTGCGTGTCTGAGAACTTCAAAAGGGTCAGGTTATGTCCCCAAAAACATTCTGAACAGCCGTCATAAAGAGAGGGAAAAGGTCATTTAAATACGGGACACACGTATTTCACAGACTGTAGAGAGAGTAAAGAGCGAAGTTGAAACCTCCTCCTGGCCCCACCTCCACACAGCTGACCAACCGCTGCTTAAAGTAGGTGTGAATGGATGGTTTTAAGAAAGACACAGAAACGTTCTGACATAGCCATCCTACTTCCAACATTGGAAAGGTTTCGGGGTTTCCGAAACCACTCGACTATCCCACAAGCAGAACTCGTCTGCATTTGTTCCATTAATGCTTGTTACTAATTTAGCTTCTTCCCCGGAGTCCTTGTGCTTTCTCGCCTCGCAGATTTTTTGGGGGGATTGTGGTGGCACCAGGACCTACTCTATCTGTAAAGTGTCCTGAGATATTGTTCTGTTATGATTTGACACTATAAATCAAATTTAATTCAATTAAATTACTCAGAGGTATGAGTGCACTGCAAAAATGACCTGAAAGGCTATGGACCAAAAAAAAAAACGAGATCCAGGGTATAAGCAAAGCCAAAAATGGGTTTCCTCAGGAGGGTAGCTGGCGTCTCCCTTAGAGATAGGGTGAGAAGCTCAGTCATCCGTGAGGAGCTCGGAGTAGAGCCGCTGCTCCTTTGCGTCGAAAGGAGCCAGTTGAGGTGGTTCAGGCATCTGGTAAGGATGCCCCCTGGGCACCTCCCTTAGGGAGGTGCTCCAGGCACGTCCAGCTGGGAGGAGGCCTCAGGGAAGACCCAGGACTAGGTGGAGGGATTATATCTCCAACCCGCGACCCAACCCCGGATAAGCGGATGACGAAGGATGGATGGATGGATGGATGGAGGTAGAGGGTCATAATAATGAAACAGGACTGATTTTAAAGGTCCTATGACATGCTGCTTTTTGGATGCTTTTATATAGGTCTTAGTGGTCCCCTAATACTGTATCTGAAGTCTCTTTTATATAGACCTTAGTGGTCCCCTAATACTGTATCTGAAGTCTCTTTTATATAGACCTTAGTGGTCCCCTAATACTGTATCTGAAGTCTCTTTTATATAGGCCTTAGTGGTCCCCTAATACTGTATCTGAAGTCTCTTTTATATAGACCTTAGTGGTCCCCTAATACTGTATCTGAAGTCTCTTTATATAGGACCTTAGTGGTCCCCTAATACTGTATCTGAAGTCTCTTTTATATAGGACTTAGTGGTCCCCTAATACTGTATCTGAAGTCTCTTTTATATAGACCTTTAGTGGTCCCCTAATACTGTATCTGAAGTCTCTTTTATATAGACCTTAGTGGTCCCCTAATACTGTATCTGAAGTCTCTTTTATATAGGCCTTAGTGGTCCCCTAATACTGTATCTGAAGTCTCTTTTATATAGGCCTTAGTGGTCCCCTAATACTGTATCTGAAGTCTCTTTTATATAGACCTTAGTGGTCCCCCTAATACTGTATCTGAAGTCTCTTTTATATAGACCTTAGTGGTCCCCTAATACTGTATCTGAAGTCTCTTTTATATAGACCTTAGTGGTCCCCCTAATACTGTATCTGAAGTCTCTTTTATATAGGCCTTAGTGGTCCCCCTAATACTGTATCTGAAGTCTCTTTTATATAGGCCTTAGTGGTCCCCTAATACTGTATCTGAAGTCTCTTTTATATAGACCTTAGTGGTCCCCTAATACTGTATCTAAAGTCTCTTTTATATAGGCCTTAGTGGTCCCCTAATACTGTATCTGAAGTCTCTTTTATATAGACCTTAGTGGTCCCCTAATACTGTATCTAAAGTCTCTTTTATATAGGCCTTAGTGGTCCCCTAATACTGTATCTGAAGTCTCTTTTATATAGACCTTAGTGGTCCCCTAATACTGTATCTGAAGTCTCTTTTATATAGGACTTAGTGGTCCCCTAATACTGTATCTGAAATCTCTTATATAGGCCTTAGTGGTCCCCTAATACTGTATCTGAAGTCTCTTTTATATAGGACTTAGTGGTCCCCTAATACTGTATCTGAAGTCTCTTTTATATAGACCTTAGTGGTCCCCTAATACTGTATCTGAAATATCTTATATAGGCCTTAGTGGTCCCCTAATACTGTATCTGAAGTCTCTTTTATATAGGCCTTAGTGGTCCCCTAATACTGTATCTGAAATATCTTATAGGCCTTAGTGGTCCCCTAATACTGTATCTGAAGTCTCTTTTATATAGGCCTTAGTGGTCCTCTAATACTGTATCTGAAGTCTCTTTTATATAGACCTTAGTGGTCCCCTAATACTGTATCTGAAGTCTCTTTTATATAGGCCTTAGTGGTCCTCTAATACTGTATCTGAAGTCTCTTTTATATAGACCTTAGTGGTCCCCTAATACTGTATCTGAAGTCTCTTTTATATAGACCTTAGTGGTCCCCTAATACTGTATCTGAAGTCTCTTTTATATAGACCTTAGTGGTCCCCTAATACTGTATCTGAAGTCTCTTTTATATAGGCCTTAGTGGTCCCCTAATACTGTATCTGAAGTCTCTTTTATATAGACCTTAGTGGTCCCCTAATACTGTATCTGAAGTCTCTTTTATATAGACCTTAGTGGTCCCCTAATACTGTATCTGAAGTCTCTTTTATATATGCCTATGACCTCATAAGGAGAAGATTCCAGATCGGCCAATCTGAGCTTTCATTTTCTCAAAGGCAGAGCAGGATACCCAGGGCTCGGTTTACACCTATCACCATTTCTAGCCACTGGGGGACCATAGGCAGGCTGGGGGAACTCACATTAATGTTGAAAAACCTCATAAAGTGAATTTTTCATGCCATGGGACCTTTAAATAGACTCAATTAGACCAAAGTTGGTCTAAAACTTGGTAATAAGCAAGTCTTGCTTTAACACTGGGATGCTACAGGTGCCTGGAGTTACCACCATTGCCAGTGTTTGCACGTGTGTATATGTGATGCATGTTCTGTGTGTGAGAGACCTTGCTGAGGGAGTTGGTCTGTCGATTTCCGTAGAAGTGGTATCGGAACCTCCTGCTGAGTGGCAGCAGCATGATCTGTATGGGCAGACAGAGGGGAGCTTGGGACGGAGGTGTGGCTGAAGAAGCAGGCTGGATAGAGGGTACACCTTGACAAGGTGCCAAAGCCCTCTGGGATATGAGGTCATCACTGACAGGAAAGTTAAAGAAACCAAACACTGGAGCACCTGCAGTGTTCCAAACCCACACCCTACCCAGATTAAATCCTGCTGGGAACCAGTTTCATGTTGCTCTCTGTCAGCCCCTACTTTCTATCTTGTGTAATCAATTTGTTCACAAACACAGTGATGGCACTTGTGCTTTTTAAGTTGTAAGATGCATACGTCAAAGAGCAATACATATTGTATATTGTACACTGTACTATATGTTAGCTATTTTTTGCAGCTAATCTTAACTGAACATTTTAAACTGCTACAGAAGGTGAAAAGTCATGACATCATCAATAGTAGTAGGATTCATGAACCATGAATGATGTGTAAAAATGTAATTGAATTCCATTCATTACGTGTCAAGATACTGAACTCAAGTGGTGGACCAACCAACAGACATTGACATCACGAGGTGGCGTTTCCCCCAAAGCATATTAGCCAATGCAAAGAAGTTGTATTTGGATATAATATGTAGGAGGCGGGGTTTGTGTATATAATGAAGGTTATCATAGTAATAAACGACAGATGTGTACAGAAAACAGGGTGTGTAGAAACCCAAACTGAAAGGATACGAGGTCTGCAGGGCGAGCAGCTGTGTGACGAGCAGCTCCAGCTGGCTGCTGATCTCCTGAGCATTGGCAGTAGGCGTCAGTGACTGAGTCGGGGGGGAGATGATCGGCCAGTGAAGTTGAGTCAATACTTTCTCGAAATCACTGTGAAAGAATTGGAGAGGCCGATTTAGCTAATATTGAATACAGAATGGTGATACAGTGATACCTTTGCATCACCGTTAGGGTTGGGTACCGACACTTGGTTCCACTATGGAACCGGTTCCTACGCAACCGGTAGGAATCGGACCAGAACGCAAATTTCAGTTCCTCATTTCGGTTCCACTTAATGTGTCGACTGAAAAATGTTCCCTCTGTCGCTCCTAAACGGACGTAAAAATATCCTCCTTTCTCTGTAGTCTACCGTTAGCTAGCTACCGTAAATGTAGACTACTTTTAAAATGCCATATTTTCCCTCTGGGCTCACCAAAACGGACGTAAAAGCATATTAACCATTCACTGCACGTGATCGATAGTAAACATATTACATCTTTGAATGGAATCGTTTTGAAAGTACCGGTTCAGCATCGGAATCGTAAAAATCCAAACGGTACCCAGCCCTACATGAAGGTCCACTGGGGGTAGGAGGGGTGGGGGGGGGGGGTTTACCTGGCCAGTCGGTCCTTGATGATCTTGTGCCAGAAGTGAAGTGTTTCTCGGAGGAAGTCCTTGAGGTGAGAACATCCGGACTGGTTTAGTCCAGCGTCCAGTGCAGCCATGTTGTCCACTGCTCTTATGGCCTCCCAGACACTGCTGGTCATCAGACACTGCTGGACTGCAGCACTGCCGAAACGCAAAACATCACACATCACTGCTTCTGTCAGACTGGTGCATTCTGTCTCTTCTAAAAGTAATACTTGGATGTCAAACATATATTACAGCACACAGTCAGCACGTGTGTATTATAGCATGATTTCAACATTTAGAGTCAATGTAGATTTGACTACCTGTGCCCATTCAAATTTGGAACCCCTAATAGTATATGTAATGCCATAGACCTAGACCCAATAATTCAGCTTGTGCTTTGCTTTGAGGGTTCCTTATTCCTTCCATTACGGCTATTTATGTCTTCCTTCTCCTTTTTCTCTGCTCACACATCTGTAGTTGACAAATAATCTGTGTCTTCATCACCTTATCCCTGTTTACAGTACCTGAGTTCCTCTATATGTTGAAGGCACCGGAGGTATTTCACGTGTCTCTCTATAGTGTCGACTTGGTTAAGCGTCTGGCCAAGATTATCCATCCAAGGCTGGGCCCCCTGTAGGTGCTACAAGATGGAATAATTAATAAAGACAAACAACTGCTTATACTGTACCTCCCAGAATGGTATACAGTAAGTGAAAGGACTTTATATGATATGTCACAAACGGAGTCTGGAATACTGCTTGCCTCATCTCTCTCGGTCTCTCTCTACATAACACAATCGCGATATGTCGCAGCCTTTCGCAGTGTGTTTATTGATATTGCGATATTGAAAAAAAACAACTATATATTGTGCAGCCCTAGTGGATGCTGTATGTTCATTAGATATTCTTACAGACCACTATTTACAAGGTCAATAACGAACATTCAAGCTCAACTGTTGTACAGCTGTGTATGTGACAACATGAAACGCTGACCATTCACTGACCATTTCAAATGTTGGCTTACTTTGTTGAATGGGGGGGAGCATTTTATGGAGAAAAAAGTACTCATACTCAGCAAAAGTACTGAATAATGTTACAGATATGTGTGCTTGGGTATCAGCAGTGAACTACAAATATTGTATTGACCCCAGTATTTGCAATTATATCCAGACCGAGTCACGTTATATATAAGGGACTTGATTGCAACTTCTGAAAATAGTCAGAATAAGATGAAATGATTTGTAACAGACTAATAGAAACTATATTATCAGTGGTGACCACACACTGCTGTCTTGTTTGTTCATTCAAGTCAATATTTAGCCTAAAATTCCCTTGGTGGAAGCTCTACCTGGTGCAGCATGTTGGAGGTAAGTCGCTCTCTCTGCAGTAGGTCCTCCAGGGAACATAGAGCCTCCTCAGCAGCAGACAGAGCTGCAGAAACTTTAGGAGGCACAGAGCTGGATACAGTCAGAACCTGAATGACACAAATTATAAAAGTCACTGCTTACAATTAACACAGTAATGGACATAGATTGCACAAGTCTTGTGGTCAGCTGTAAACTGAAGTTGTAAATATTCCTGGAGTACTTTATGCAGTCCTTCCTTATTATCAAGAGCACAAGTGAGGAAAAGACCTTATCACCCTAGCCTGGTCCTACCAGACTCTGGTCCATTAGCCTGGTCCTACCAGACTCTGGTCCATTAGCCTGGCCGGAGAAAACCCAAGAATATACCGCAAACCCAGACGAAACGGACGTAAAAATATCACACTTTCTCTGTAGTCTACTGTTAGCTAGCTACCGTAAATGTAGGCTACTTTTAAAAAGCATATTAACCATTCACTGCATGTGATCGCTAGTAAACACATTACATCTTTGATGTCATTTTTCACTTTTTCAAGAATCGGTTTAGGAATCGGAATCGTTTTGAAAGTACCGGTTCGGCATCGGAATCGTAAAAATCCAAACGTTACCCAACCATAATGTGTACCGAGTCAAACGTTCTCTGGGACATGTTTTCATGCTAATCGAATGCGTCTCTAGCTTTAAACAAGCTACCGCAAAACCCAGTGGTTACCTGCTAACAACAGGCGTTCATGGTTCGACTGCTCATGACTCTTTTCCAAGATGGCGCCCGAATGTAAACACGAACGCTACTGTCTTTAGATACGCATTCGATTAGCATGAAAACATGTCCCAGAGAACGTTCGACTCGGTACACATGTGTTATTGGTAAGTAAGTAAGTAACGTTTATTTCTATAGCACATTTAAAAACAGCTCGCGCTGACCAAAGTGCTGAAAATAGAGCATTAGTCACAGGGTAATAAAATTAAAATAAAATACACTTACAAATCGGTGGTTTAGGCTAAAACGACATCAAAAGACAAACACTTAATTCCAAACATAGAGTAAGACAATTAAAATGCCGGGAAGGCCAATGTAAAAAGGTGAGTGTTGAGCCTGGCTTTGAATATCACAATAGAAGGAGCATTTCTGATATCAGGCGGCAGTCGGTTCCACAGCTGAGGGCCAGCAACAGAAAAGGCTCTGTCACCTTTGTGCTTAAGCCGGGACCGTGGGACATGACATTATTAACCCCTAGGTTCATTTTGCACCGGAATTGTCCTTTAATAGTGTCAAAAAAAACAATGTTTTCTGACGTTGTGCTTCACTAGCTAGCTCAGAAATTATCGGCTAATGAAATTACTGATTTAGCCATAGACTGTATATAGAATGGACCAACAGACCCCGTGTCTCTGGACTGAGACCAGTGAAGGCCATTAGAAGCTCTTTCCCGGTGATGGCTGAGCGTTACTGAGCAGCCTCCAACTGAGCTTGAAGACGTAGATGTGCTGTGAGCAACCTGTCTGAAAGTTGGAAGTCTTCTGGTAGCTGTGCCAAGAGAAATCTCAATCATTCCCAATCTAGCAGAGACGGAGAGCGTAGGTATATGTAAGGAGATAACATAGGCACAGGCTAATTATTGATCACTAAAATGTTAGTTAACATTAGTAATTAAACTTCTTCTTCACAGCTAATGGAAGTCCAAACTGCCTGAGAGCTTCTCCTGTACTATATGGTAATTCCTCTACTATGAGACAGTAAGTCTCGTGGTTATGACACAATCGTTAGCCTATTTTTACAAAAACGTCTGCTACGGAGCCATAACGTGAGGTACAAGATACAATGGAGCCTTTTATACATTGTCGTGTTTCTTTAGAAATAAACAACGGACAAATATAGTCTTTAAACGCTTCAGATGTAAAGCTATTCTCTGTCAAAGTGACGTCAAAATTAATGGCAGTCAATGGGATGCTAACGGGAGGGGGGGGGGGTGAGTGCGTGTTACAGAGATGTTCACAAGTCATTTGTTGCAAGTCCAAGTCAAGTCTCAAGTCTTTGAGCTCGGGTCCAAGTCAAGTCTCAAGTCTTTGAGCTCGGGTCCAAGTCAAGTCTCAAGTCTTTGAGCTCGGGTCCAAGTCAAGTCTCAAGTCTTTGAGCTCGGGTCCAAGTCAAGTCTCAAGTCTTTGAGCTCGGGTCCAAGTCAAGTCTCAAGTCTTTGAGCTCGGGTCCAAGTCAAGTCTCTGATCATCTGATCTGTCCCTAACACTGTATTGTTAAATCTTATGAATTGAAAACATGTCCTGTAGCTCCATCCAGACAGTCCAGTATCAACATCAGTTGTAGGATAACTTTATGGGGTCTAACACGTCCCTCTAGACCTCGGACCTGGTGAAATATTAACCTAAGTATGTCACATCATATGGATACAACTATAAAGATAGAATGTGCATGTTCCCAGCATTAGCACAACTCTTTGCGATGGTTAGCTTGTTACCTGTGATTATATACAGTGGTGTGAAAAAGTGTTTGCCCCCTTCCTCATTTCCTGTTCCTTTGCATGTTTGTCACACTTAAGTGTTTCGGAACATCAAACCAATTTAAACAAAAGTCAAGGACAACACAAGTAAACACAAAATGCAATTTGTAAATGAAGGTGTTCATTATTAAAGGAGAAAAAAAATCCAAACCATCATGGCCCTGTGTGAAAAAGTGATTGCCCCCCTTGTTAAAACATACTATAACTGTGGTTGTCCACACCTGAGTTCAATTTCTCTAGCCACACCCAGGCCTGATTATTGCCACACCTGTTCACAATCAAGGCATCACTTAAATAGGAGCTGCTTGACACAGTAAGGTCCACCAGAAGATCCTTAAAAGCTACACATCATGCCGAGACCCAAAGAAATTCAGGAACAATTGAGAAAGAAAGTAATTGAGATCTATCAGTCTGGAAAGGGTTATAAAGCCATTTCCAAAGCTTTGGGAATCCAGCGAACCACAGTGAGAGCCATTATCCACAAATGGCGAAGACATGGAACAGTGGTGAACCTTCCCAGGAGTGGCCGGCCGCCCAAAATTACCCCAAGAGCGCAGCGACGACTCATCCAAGAGGTCACAAAAGACCCCACAACAACGTCCAAAGAACTGCAGGCCTCACTTGCCTCAGTTAAGGTCAGCGTTCATGCCTCCACCATCAGGAAAAAGACTGGGCAAAAATGGCCTGCATGGCAGAGTTCCAAGGAGAAAACCACTGCTGAGCAAAAAGAACATCAAAGCTTGTCTCAATTTCTCCAGAACACATCTTGATGATCCCCAAGACTTTTGGGACAACATTCTGTGGACCGATGAGACAAAAGTGGAACTCTTTGGAAGGTGTGTGTCCAAGTATATCTGGCGTAGAAGGAACACTGCATTTCATAAAAAGAACATTATACCAACTGTAAAATATGGTGGTGGTAGTGTGATGGTCTGGGGGCTGTTTTGCTGCTTCAGGACCTGGAAGACTTGCCGTGATAAAAGGAACTATGAATTCTGCTGTCTACCAAGAGATCCTGAAGGAGACTGTCCGACCATCTGTTCGTGTACTCAAGCTGAAACGAACTTGGGTTCTGCAGCAGGACAATGATCCTAAACACACCAGCAAGTCCACCACCGAATGGCTGAAGAAAAACTAAATGAAGACTTTGGAGTGGCCTAGCCAAAGTCCTGACCTGAATCCTATTGAGATGTTGTGGTATGACCTTAAAAAGGCCGTTCATGCTCGAAAACCCTCTAATGTAACTGAATTAGGACAATTCTGCAAAGATGAGTGGGCCAAAATTCCTCCAGAACGCTGTAAAAGCCTCATTGCACGTTATCGCAAACGCTTGGTTGCAGTTGTTGCTGCTAAGGGTGGCCCAACCAGTTATTAGGTTTAGGGGGCAATCACTTTTTCACACAGGGCCATGATGGTTTGGATTTTTTTTTCACCTTTAATAATTAACACCTTCATTTACAAATTGCATTTTGTGTTTACTTGTGTTGTCCTTGACTATTGTTTAAATTGGTTTGATGTTCCGAAACACTTAAGTGTGACAAACATGCAAAGGAACAGGAAATGAGGAAGGGGGCAAACACTTTTTCACACCACTGTATGCTAAATGTAACGTCTCTTTCACTCAAAAAAATGTCTAATGTCGAAGTGGAAATCAAGAGAATAGTGGCAGCGCCACACCAGTTACAGAACAACATGCATCTCAGTGTCAGTCCAAATTACGCACAATAAGCATTATGAACTCACTGATGTAATGCCATTTATTTATTTTCTAAGTGTTAGTACGCTCAGTGAAACTGAGTCCAGCGCGAGGGAGACCCAACTCAGAGGAGGAGAGGTTAGTGAGACCAGCGTCTCCACGGCAGGTGACGCACGGATCCGCTGTGCCACGCATGGATGAAATAATGAAATAGTAAATAGGACTACAGCAACAGAATTATGTGCAGAATTAAGACAGTGAAGACGGCCCAGTGTTTGGTGGACCGGGTACACCTTGTTCACTTAATAGCCTACAAATCATCCACAGGATCAGTTACGCATCACATGAGTTTGCCCACCCGACACAGCGTTTGTTCCTGGGGAGATGGATCTGTGCGTCCCGCCTCCTGTGCACCATGGATGTCTGAGCCTCAGCAACCACTAACTATAAGATACAATGTGCCTGTTCCCAGCATTAGCACAACACTTTGCGATGGTTAGCTTGTTACCTGTGACGATATATGCTAAATGTAACGTCTCTTTTCACATTAGCGTGTGAGTGACTGACCTATCTGGGTGTGTTTTGAGATGCCTGATGAAGTCCGACGTTGTTGATCCGGCATCATTTATCTTGGTGCCACACACTTTGCATGTAGCTGTTAGCTTACTGCCACTGTTTACCAAGTTATTGAAAGCAAAACTATTGAGAAAAGGCACAACTCCGGGAGGACGTGGTGTCGCCATCGGCAATGCATTTTTTTGATATGTGAGTGCGCGCACATAGGCGCATGTGTTACGTTGCACATTATGGCAAAGGGCAGGGGACATACAGCTCGTCATACGTTTCCCCAACGTATATGCGGCAATAAAAGAAAATAGAAATACATGAATACATTTTGATTTAAAAAGCAATAATTGCATGAAAACAGGTTGTTGACGAGTCTCGAAGCTGGAGTCCGAGTCAAGTCTGAAGTCTTTTGGGTCGAGTCGCAAGTCAAGTCTGAAGTCAGCTGTTTGTGCGACTTAAGTGCGACTCGAGTCCGAGTCTCAGACTCGAGTCCCCATCTCTGGCGTGTTAGCATCAAAATGGCGCCATAGAATCTACGCGTTGTGAGGAGAAGCTAATGCCGCGTTCTGTTTACCTTGGAGCTGGGAATGACGTCATACCCGAGTTGAATGCGTTCTATTTAAAAGTCGGATTTTCATTGTTTTCATTAGCTCTAGCCCGGTTAGCTATTGTTAGCAATACCAGTTGATAACAACGCATTACGCCGTTTTTGGTGCATGCAAACAGCGTAACATGTCCACAGGTAGAAGTTGAACATGCCTGTGTGAACGACTGATTTAGTGACACAAATAAGACAGAACTGCTTATAACTTTATGTTACTGCAGCTTTTCACAACTGTTGATACAGGGGGCAGCCATGTTGGATTTTGAAGTCGGGCTACTGCCAGGTTGTACGAATTTACACAGCGGACGACTATCTCCTTCAAATTCGCTGTCGTTTATGAGCTTCAGTATTATGTAATACACAAAGGGGTAAAGAACGAGACCTGTCAGGTTGTATTGTGTAGCTATGTGTGTATTTGTTTCATTCACCTGTTCCTCTAGTACGTTGTTTTCCTCTCTCAGCTTTTCCAGCAGGTCGCCAACATTCTTCAGGGACTTCAGGTCGCTGCCGACCTCTTTCTCCAGGAAATCCACTAAACAGTCATGTCCTGTCCACGAATCTGCCGAGAAAGATTCGCCAGCTTGGCTGGTTGTGGGAACCGGTTTTAACAAAGTCTCTGTCCGTTTGGTCATCGTTTGCTCTACTGCTGTGGGCGCCGCCATCATTCCTCTCTAGTACCGTGTCAATAAACTTGCTAGGATGGTAAAGGAGGGTGCGCTCGTTTATGGTTTGTGCGTGACCCGCGGTCGGTTACGCCGTCTTTCTTGGGTTAGGTGGCACTGTATGCCAACGTTTTGATGTACTTTTCGTCCATGTGTGACCTCAAATAAAGACAACTTGATTCATGTGTCTTGCTAACTCTGTCTACTGAAACTTCTTGCAGGTTTGTTCCACCAGACGTTATCTACGGGGCACACTGATGAATATAACAAGCTCACATTAACAGTGCCCGTAGACGTGGATACACGTCACAGACGACACGTCAACAAATCCATTATTATTGGTACAAAACTTTGCAGAAAATATAGCTGCAAGCAGCAATGAGGGGGCCAAGCAGTACGTTAGCAGGAATGGCGTTGCCATGGCATGAGCAAGCACTCACAGCAACTTTGATGGCAATTGGATAATGGCTGAGATATCAGCTCATTTACTTTGTTACAGTGCCCCTAGAGGCCAAATTACACCAATGTCCATGTGCGTTCTCACAATCAAGCGCCAAGTCCATGTACAAAGTTCGGTTTCGATACATGAAAGCAACGGTGAGATATGAGCCTACTTCCTGTGATAATAGCGCCCACCTAGTGGTCAAAAGTTTCATGAAAATCGGAGAAATGTCGTGACCTGTGAAAACTAGTGTTTTTGATTAAATCTAATATGGCGGCTGCATCAATTATGTTGATGTCACAAATTGGCATGTGTCGGCCTTAGGACCGCCCACAGTATTAACAGACACCGCTAGTAAGTTTTAATTCCAAACACATCAAATGTTCAAACGTAATTTTGCTAATTACAGCGCCCCCTATAGGTCTACGGTCACCTAATTGGGCCCTGTACCTACGTACTAAGATTGGTGTTGATACGTGAAAGACTTGCCGAGATATGAGTTCACTTCCTGTTTGGCGGCTTCGTCGTCGATTTCGATTGGCTGTGACGGGCAAACACTTTCAAATATCAATACGCAATGGAATAACTTTTGTGAGGCATGGTCTGAAGATCATCTGTGCCAAGGTTCGTGAAAATCGGACCAATTTTGTGACCTGTGAAAACTTTTTAGTGTTTTTGATCAAATCCAATATGGTGGAAAGTCCAACATGGCAGATATTGACATCATGGGGTGCGTTGAGTTCGGCGTCATCCAAGGATTCCAACTATATCTCGATGTTCAAAATCGGGCATACGATTCAAAAAGTTAATCGCATGGATGCAATGCCAGCTTTGACCCATTGGTGGCGCTAGACTGCCTGTGGTGCAGACCTAAAACTTGGTGAAATGAATTATGGGACTGTCCCGAATCAATGTGCCAAATTTCACAACTTTTTACTGTACGGTTCTATGGGCTGCCATAGACTCCCATGGCAGAGGAAAGCAGTGTAATAAGTAAAATCACTATGGGGCCTTGCAGCTTGGCTGCTTGGCCATCCAATTATTTCTTAAAAGATCATTATATTTTCGGTCCACAAAATGTAATCACCAACTGTTCAGGTGCTCTAATCTGTGATTCCAATTACTTTTAATCAAATTGATTCATGCTCCACTGGCCTCTTAGTAGTCTACTTTCTTCAAGAAAGCATGATGTTCATATTTTAAAATGGATGATAAAGCAGAGGATGCTTCAGGACAGAGGCTTTGCTAACCATTGCACTGTGTAGTTGGTTTAGGAATAAGTGAGATTAGACCTCGTTTTATTGCTCCTTAATATGTTAATTTATTGCTACACATAACAACATTACGATCTCTTCCCAAAAGCGACTGTAAAGATTAGCTGCAGCCAATCAGAACCTAGTGACATGTTAGATATTTTTTTCATGATACCATCAAATCGGATTCTTCATCAGTGAAATGTTTCCTATCTTTACTAATAAAAGGAAGCTCAAAGAAGAAGTTTCTCAACTTTACCATGGCATGTATAAATGACATAATGATGACAAAATGATATTTTAATGGGGTAGATTCAGTCTCCAGTCAGTCGTGACAGGAGAAGTTCATGTACCGTTAAAAAATGGAGTGAAAGGCCAAAGCCTGTGAGCATGCAAGCCTGTGGGCATGCAACAGTCACCCTGTTACTCTGTAGGTCAGTCTGAATATGATAACATGAGACAATCTGCAACGTGCAAAAACAACCTGCAAAAACGTGACGCAGACTCACATGGACCTGCAGCTTCTAGTCATCACTGAAACTTTCAACAAACCTGCTCAGTTGAAAGAAAGTCTTCTTATTTTAAACATCTCATTTTCATTATAACAAGATACTATATTATTCTCATTATTACCAACTAAAACCTCCATATATTGTGATTAAAAAATGAGAATGTTAAAGCCTAAAGATTACATAACTAGGTGAGCATCTGGTATAAGAAGTACACAATCACACACCATTTTAGTCATATGTCTGTAATACCAAGAAATAAACTGAATCATACTTAGACCTGTCCTTTGAAAGCTTTTTCCTGTGAAAGGCTCTAGGGATGGCAATGTCTGTTGGTTGGTTGGGATCTGCAGGCCTCTGTCCAACACTTCTGCTAATCCTGCCCATGGAAAGGCACCCTGAGAAGTTTGGGGTTTGGTTTCCAAAACAAGTTTCCAGCTACCAGTCCACCACCATACTTTGGTCCATATGGTCCCAACCCAACTCCCTACTGACTGAGCTAGTGTGATTGGATTGGAGGATGGCCGCTTTGTGCCTCCAATACGACTCATCCTCAGTTGTGCACCCCGGCCTCATTTGGGTGTTTTGGCCTTTTATCACAATACACCCTCACCCGGGGCTGGCCCACTGTACGCTGATCAGACCTGGATGTGTGTCGCACTGGAGGCTCCATGACGTCACTTGGCAGCCCGTACAGTCTCGTTCCGCTTCAGCCACAGCCAGTACCCTAACCCCACTGATATTAATTCATATTCAATTGATCATAGAATGCCTGCACTTTGCATTCACTAATCCCTCATGACATCTTTCCCTTAACTTGCTCTGAACTAAACCTTCTCATAATCTCCCATAATTGAAATCTAGAGGTATATAGCTGCAAGTAGAATACAAACATTGCTAACATTATTATTTATAAAAACATCATAAAATACTGTAACCATTGAAAATCATTCTATTATTAAGGATGTTACCTAACAAAACACCAAGCGCTCTTACATGTGTATATATATATATATATATATATATATATAGGTATGAGTATTTGTGTATGCAGAATTTAAACAGAAATAAATGATTACATTTTGATGAAGTCCCATGCTTGTTTGTGTGCTGTCAAATGTTCCCCCCTCCTTCTCCTCATCCGAGGAGTTCTGTTGATGAGACATCTTTCCTGGGGTTTGAGTATCCTTTGATCAGACATTTAAAGGGGAACTATGCAGGTTTTTTTTAGCTTAATTTACCTTAACTGAACAGCTTGGGAGTCATTGGAATGTTTATATGACTTTTTTTCGGGTTGAATGGTGGTCGTTTCGCTTCCCCCCTAGCGCCTGTGAGCAGAAAAAACGCTCACAGGCGCTCTAAATGGAGTGCTCTAAATGACCGTTTGGCTGTATGTCTTTTCTCAAGCTGGAGGGCATGCAGACATGAATCATAGGTACTGGAGAAGCGTGCTGAGTGGATCTAAAGTGTCAATGTAAAATCTGTTTGAAACTGTTCTCCTCCCTGTGGCAATCTTCCTCAGATTTATGTCCAGATCGTTGTCGCACCCTATGTAGGTTTCTTTTGAAATAAGTAACCCCAGGATTCATTTCAGTTGTAAATATGCAAAAATGTCGACATCTCTTAAATCATAGCAGATTTTGAACTCATTAAATGGTACCATGTTACCATCCTTTACTATCTGTCCCAGTTGGTTTATACCTTGAACTTGCCATGCAATGTTTGTCAGTGTTCTACCACCAGCTATTAATAAGGGGTTATTCTATATAGGGCATGATGGTATAGCCTGGCTCCGCCCTCCTACGTACTTCCGCTCAATTTTCATTTTCCTTCAGTACTCCGTTTGGGTTTGCGGTATATTCTTGGGTTCTTTTAATACATCCATGGTTTTCTCCGGCCAAATTTTTGGCGGTCCAATCAGTGAACAGAGGGAGTGTCTGAGAACGATGACGTTGAGGTCGCGACGTGCACTAGTTTGAGCTATAGTTCCGTAATGGCGGCGGAGAAAGATGCGGTCCGTTGTGGCAACGCTGCTGAATATCCAGAAGTTAAAGCCCGAGTAAGAACAATCTTTGCTGAGTTGTGTTGGTGGCCATGATGTCGTGGCCCTCCTCCCCACGGGGTTCGGGAACAGTTTGATTTTTTAGCTCGCTCCGTTAGTGGTGAAGGAGTTAGCTAAGGCTAATGCTAATGATGCTAAGCCGATAGTTTAGAGTCGTCTCCCCTCTTGGTAGCCTGATCCTACCAGACAGTACGTAGGAGGGCGGAGCCAGGCTACCAGAGTGGCTCTGGGCAGATCCAATAGTTTTAAACTTCAACAGAGTACCTGCCTTCAAGGAAGTTAACACTTGTCAATGGAGAGAGGCCAGACTCTCTGTACAAATGAAATTGACCAGAGTCTGGTAGGACCAGGCTAATGTACCAGAGTCTGGTAGGACCAGGCTAATGGACCAGAGTCTGGTAGGACCAGGCTAATGGACCAGAGTCTGGTAGGACCAGGCTAATGGACCAGAGTCTGGTAGGACCAGGCTAAATATGGTAGGGATGCCCCTTTGAAAAGTAAACACTTCGGTAGCAAATGAACTACCTAAGAACATTTGATTAGAGGGTTGACTATTTTCAAGTTGGTTTTAGGGTCAAACCATAAAGCACATAATGAGATTTACTTAGTTCAGATAAAATGTTTTCCTCAATCCATTTCTAACCACCTAATTCGCTCTTGCGTGTATAAGCCCACATCAAAGTAATCCCTTCTGTTCTGCCCCATAGTGAGGGGGGTAGGACTGTCCATCTCTTGATATCCTATCTAATTGTCTTAAGAAGGGGAGGACCATTCAAATCAAAAAACTCATCTATGGGAGTCTAAATGTTAATTACAAAATATCTCATACCTTGTGGTTTCCATTGAATGGGAACAGAACCAAGATGTGATGGATAGGTCAAGTGGTTTAATGGGATGGCTTCACTCTTATTTAAATTCACCTTGTATCCTAAAAACGTTCCAAACTCCTCAACTAATTTCATCACTTGTGTAATTGACCGATGCTGTCCCTTGTCAGCTTCAGCTATACTTAGGCCGAGCTGTTTTAGCTTAAAAGGCACATATAATGGTCATTTTCAGGTTTATACTTTCATTTTGGGGGTCTACTAGAAAATGTTTACATGCTTTAATGTCAAAAACACATTATATTTCTCATACTATCTATTGCTGCAGCACCTGTATTGACCCTATGTCTGAAATGCTTCCTTTTAGTGCTAAGACCCCCCTCCTGAAAAGCCCAGTCTGCTCTGATTGGTCAGTATCTGCCTGCGTCTTTGCAGTGTCATTGCAACTGTCAGGCACTGTCATATTTCTGACACTTTCTCAAGAGAAAAAGTGCAGGTGCTCAAGCCCCTTTTGATGTCTATGTGTGCATGTGCCTGATCCTAACCCATCCTAACTAATTAGAAGCAGTGGGCAGACATATTCTGTCGCCCAGGGACCAACTCCAGTTGTAAATGCCAGTACCTACATCAAGGGCAATGGCAGGAGATACCTAGCATGCACGTCTTTATGGTGGGAGGTAACCGGAGTACCCAGAGGAAACCCATGCAAACACGAAGAAAACATGCAAACTCCACACACAAAGGGACCGGGGATCAAAGTCTGCAGTGCCTACTTGCTGCGAGGCAGCAGTGCTAACCACTGAGCCACCTTACTGCCCATTTCTTTATTTTCAAAACCAACCTTTTCTAATTACCTACTATGTTTCTATTAGTCAACTGATGATGTCTGACCAACACATAGAAAGATAAGTCAACTGCTTACAACTGAGAGGAACTGATCCAAGCTACAATGCCGACCTTGGTCCCCTTGCCCCCTATGTTAAATCCCATGCACGTAACTTGGGTGTTATTTTAGACTCCCATCTTAACCTGGGGAACCAAATATCATCTGTTGTAAAGTTTAAAGACCAATTAAGAATAATTTCCAAACTCAAGTCTGTTCTGTCATACAATGATCTGGAAAAAGTCATCCATGCCTTCATAACCTCCCGCCTAGACTATTGTAACTCACTCTACCTTGGTCTCCCTCTGACTCTGGTGGCACGGCTTCAGATGGTTCAAAATGCAGCGGTTACGCTGCTCACGAATACAAAAAAGCGTGAACACATTACACCTGTCCTAGCCTCCTTGCACTGGCTTCCAGTTCAGTCTAGGATACAATTTCAAATACTGTTGATGGTTTTTAAACCTCTTCACGCCCTGGTCCCCAGCTACACAGCGGATAGCATTCATCCCCACGTAGCTCCCAGGTCCCTCAGATCCTCCAGCGGTCCCGGCTTAAGCACAAAGGTGACAGAGCCTTTTCTGTTGCTGGCCCTCAGCTGTGGAACCGACTGCCGCCTGATATCAGAAATGCTCCTTCTATTGTGATGTTCAAAGCCAGGCTCAACACTCACCTTTTTACATTGGCCTTCCCGGCATTTTAATTGTCTTACTCTATGTTTGGAATTAAGTGTTTGTCTTTTGATGTCGTTTTAGCCTAAACCACCGATTTGTAAGTGTATTTTATTTTAATTTTATTACCCTGTGGCTAATGCGCTATTTTCAGCACTTTGGTCAGCGCGAGCTGTTTTTAAATGTGCTATAGAAATAAACGTTACTTACTTACAATTAGCCTACTTGACGTCATTCACCTGGCTTTTCTGAACAACATGACATTCATTTAATCCTGCCCTATGGTGTCATTCTGAGCTCATGAAGTTCCCTCATCAGCTCTCTTTGTAGTGCATGGAGTGCTCTAAACGACCTTTTGGCTGTATGTCTTTTCTCAAGCTGGAGGGCATGCAGACATGAATCATAGGTACTGGAGAAGCGTGCTGAGTGGATCTAAAGTGTCAATGTAAAATCTGTTGGACAGACAATCGAATGACGCTTTGTTGGAATGATGTCCTGCCTTAGGTTACTCTACACACTGACACACACACACACACACACACACACACACACACACACACACACACACACACACAAGCCTGACCCCCCCCTCCCTCTTTTCTTATTCTCTCTCTCACTCTCTTGGCTAAGAGTAAGTGTAAAAGGGAAATGGTCAGTAAGGGATCCTCATATGAGGCTTCAGGGATCTTTGAATAGAAAAGCTTCTGCACCATCTGTTCTGAGACAGGAGCTCCTCCGTGCCCTGCAGGATGCCTGGAAACATCAGACCAGGTATTTCAGGAATAGAACTTTGCATGAAAAAAGAACTGTCAGTCCTCTCTCCACTACTCCATTATGATTCGGTCTCTATATTTCATCCTGACTTAAACATATCTGGGGAAAAAAACATTTTAAATACTTTTTCAAAAGCAGAGGACATGACGTTTTCTCATTCTTAAGAATAATTCAGCTTGAGACTTGTTCTGTGTTTTGGATCTTTTTTTTTTTTCAGTTCCATGTTTTGTTTTTATTTATCATCTTTGTTGTCCCCTTGGTCTTTCTTCTAGTGTCTTTTGTGGTGTTGGTCTGTCTGTTGTTCTGCAGCAGACTGACCAACGTGGGTGCAGCACCTATCTGTACCAATGCCCACGCTGGGTGCCACGTCCTCTCCCTGTCAAACCTGTTTGACCGGGTCATCCAGCACTCAGCCAGGATGCACAGCATTTCAAATGACCTTCACTCCGAGTTTGTAAGTCTCCTCGTGCAAAACGGGTTTCCAATGATGTTTATGAAATAAGTTTGACTTTGTAACAGGATATTTATGTTTGCTAAATGTGTTAAATAGACTGTATATTAGGATGTATATTTACTTTGATCATTTAATTGATTAGACAAAGAGCATTTTATATTGCATACATACGTACACTCAGTGGTCAGTTTTATTAGGTACAGCTAGCTGAAACTAATGCCGTCTAACTACAACAGTCATGCAATAAATCCTCTTTATGAAGGTTCCAATGTTAAGTTGTTTGTTTATTACTCCAAAATGATGTAGTTTGAGCTGCTGTTGAACTATATTGCGTTATACTGACAGAGATTCTCTTATTTAGCCTACCCGCATTGATAAATGTGATGTGTCAGGGTATCTAGAATGCAGGTTTGGACCCAAGTGCAGAACGCAGATGAGGAGGAAGCAGGTGGAGCTCAATGATTTAATTAAGAAAAACTTCCAAAAACAGGCAGAGAACTGAGGCAAATCCAAAAGAAAACCAGGAACACTGAAACACTGGGAAACTAATCACTTAAAACAGGCAAGACTTCTGACACAAAATACAACAACCTGACGCCAGACAAAGGGAGCACACAAACTAAATACACAAGGCAATGAGGGTTGTAACGAGAGACAGGTGACATGAGGACAGGCAAACTGCTTTAGGGCAGGGCAGACAATCGCAAAGGCGGGAAAACACACAAGGTAGGAAGTCAGGCAGAACAAACAAGACATGACACATCTCAGGAACAGACGAGACGTTGGGTAGAAGGGTCAACTCAGGAACAGACGAGACGTTGGGTAGAATGGTCAACTCAGGAACAGACAAGATGTTGGGTAGAAGGGTCAACTCAGGAACAGACGAGACGTTGGGTAGAATGGTCAACTCAGGAACAGACGAGACGTTGGGTAGAAGGGTCAACTCAGGAACAGACGAGACGTTGGGTAGAAGGGTCAACTCAGGAACAGACGAGACGTTGCGTAGAAGGGTCAACTCAGGAACAGACGAGACGTTGGGTAGAATGGTCAACTCAGGAACAGACGAGACGTTGGGTAGAAGGGTCAACTCAGGAAGAGACGAGACGTTGGGTAGAAGGGTCAACTCAGGAACAGACGAGACGTTGGGTAGAAGGGTCAACTCAGGAAGAGACGAGACGTTGGGTAGAAGGGTCAACTCAGGAAGAGACGAGACGTTGGGGAGAAGGGTCAACTCAGGAACAGACGAGACGTTGGGTAGAAGGGTCAACTCAGGAACAGACGAGACGTTGGGTAGAAGGGTCAACTCAGGAACAGACGAGACGTTGGGTAGAAGGGTCAACTCAGGAACAGACGAGACGTTGGGTAGAAGGGTCAACTCAGGAACAGACGAGACGTTGGGTAGAAGGGTCAACTCAGGAACAGACGAGACGCTGCGTAGAAGGGTCAACTCAGGAACAGACGAGACGTTGCGTAGAAGGGTCAACTCAGGAACAGACGAGACGTTGGGTAGAAGGGTCAACTCAGGAACAGACGAGACGTTGGGTAGAAGGGTCAACTCAGGAACAGACGAGACGTTGCGTAGAAGGGTCAACTCAGGAACAGACGAGACGTTGGGTAGAAGGGTCAACTCAGGAACAGACGAGACGTTGCGTAGAAGGGTCAACTCAGGAACAGACGAGACGTTGGCCAGACAGGAAAACTCAGGAACAGGCTCACGGTCTGGCTGGATGCCGAACATATCGCTGGGCTGCGTAGACTCTGGGTTGCTGGATGCTACCACGTGGGGGCCTAGCTGACAGAGAAACAGACAGGGAATCAGGGGCTTCTAAGAAGACCTTTAACCAATCAGGCAATGAGCTCCTGAGCCATGGCTTTACTGCCTTCTGTCGTCGGACAGTCTGGCGAGGTCGGTGACTCGAGTCTGTTTGGTGTTTTCCGTGCCGTCGTCCGTCCGAGGGGCCGTCGTCCTTCATTTTGGCCGATTTTACATGTATAATCAGTGGGGGGGCACTGCCGGCAGTCGGACTCCAATGACCCATCTGATTGGTAGAGTGCTAACCCGGAAACAGGGAGCGGGATGAGCGTGACTAGAGTCTCTCAAAATCTGAGGAAAATCTTTTAAACTGACCTTTGTTGATCTGAAATGAAGACAGATTCAGCAACACGGCCTGTTTCTCTCTTAAAATGTTTTCAGAAACACGTTTCGGTGAACTATTTTAGTCCAATATGAGATGATGACAGTCTGGCTGTGAATTTCCGGAGGAACCAGACCCACGTGACGCGTTCGTCCAATCAGCTGCCGTATTTTTGGGCGAGAATACAGATTAGCGCCGCCTGCTGTTATGGAGACGTATTACGTCTCGTCTCTTCGGTGTTCTGAGGAACTTCTTTGACCAACTCGGGGAGACTGATCAGTCCAATTGGCTTTTCTGCCGACGGTCGGCCGTCTGGTCTGTGTGTCTGCAGCTTAAACAAAACCCAGGAGTATGACAGGATGGACAAAATAATTGATTATATGATACCACGTGTTTCCTCCTGATCTGATATTATATTGATTCTTTGGACGATATTTGCTCACAAATAAATAATATACATGTCATAAAGTCTGCCAGGATACATTTTATTCAATTCAATTCAGGGGCCTGAGATTGATATAAACCCATTTAACACAATCAGTTACATAAAAGCAACGAAACTATGATTATACAATGTAATTACTGAGCTCCTCCAGACATTTAAAAGAAAAACAAACTGTTCTTTTGAATAAAAAGAATAAATATAAAGTGGGAACTTCATAAAACAATGCACATGATATGTATCAATATTTTCACTTTGCATCGATGATATTGGATCGTTAATCACTGAAACGATATATCGATCCAGATCAATGTATCATTAGACCCCTAGTGTACACACACAGATATATATACCATAAGTGATTCTTTGCAATTGCAAATTACTATTTCATTCATAACTTATTTACTCAGCCACAGTTGACATTTAGGAGACACTGACCTCTGACATTTCATTCTTGCATTCATGTTTGTACTGTCAGGAGCAGTATTTCCTGCCCAGTAAGAATCAAATTGGCCGGGTCAGTCGCAACTGTCATACCTCCACCATCCTCACCCCAAATGGCAAGGAGAACGCTCAGAGAATGGCGGTGAATTAACCTTTATAAAAACTATTTCCTGTTATTGGCATGCACTGTCTGCATCATACAGTTTGATTTCTTCTATATTTAACCCATTGTACATGTTTTTTTTTCAGTTGTGTCCCTTTACTTTTCTTTTGCATAATCCCAAACCTCCAATGATTGATAACAATTACTATCCTAACTACACACAACTGTCACAACTTAAAAGGACGGCTTGAGTTTGAACTGACTTTTAAATGTCCTGCTGTCACTGTAGAGAGAAGAGCTAACGGAGGTGATTCTGAAGCTCTTGGTGGCATGGAGGGATCCTCTGTGGCATTTCCATCATAGCATGGCTCACTATGATGACTTCAACAACTTCAGCTCCAATAAAGCTCTTGAGATGAGCGACATGGTGCACGAACTACGCAAAGGTGTAGAGAAAGTGGCTGAGAAGGTACTACATGTATCCGTGAATGCCTAAGTGAAAAGATGTGGGACACAGTTTGCACGAGCAGTTAAAGCACTTGCTTTAAGTGTAGAGTTAATTCCAAACATCTCTACATCACAATTTGGCAATATGTATGGTATATGCTTGGAGCTGCTGTGTAATGGAGCTTCTTGTTAGGTTGTGTAACCTCAGTGACACAGATGACAAAGTCCCTACGTCACACAACAAATCCAAACTGCATTGTTCACCCTCAGGTGACCTATTGTTCAGATTCAGCACGAAACATTCAGCTATTATCTAGCAAGAAAGGAAGAGCATCCTTCAGGCATACTGCCTGCATCTCTTTTTTTTTTTCTCAGTGCAGAGAGAATGACTTACTGATGACATCAAATGTTCTGTTTCCAACACATCCTATACGGGCGCCTGGGTAGCTCACCCGGTAGAGCACGCGCCCATATATAGAGGTTTACTCCTCGACACGGCGCCCACGGGTTCAACTCCAACCTGCGGCCCTTTGCTGCATGTCATTCCCCCTTTCATGTCTCCATCTGCAGCTGGCATCATTGATTCTTTGAATGTGTTTGGCAGCGCTGGGTTTTCTTCTTGCAGAAAGATGTTTTTATATGCAAAATATTTTATTATATCTTTAGAATGAATTTGTTTGTAAGCAAAAGACATGTATTAAGACTTTCTTCTCCCTGCTCTGAATGTGCATACGTCAGTTTGGTTATATTCTGTGTGAACTCTGGACATAAATATTGAATGAATAAACAATATCAAGATAAAAACAAGACAAAAAAAATAAGCAAAATAGCTCTATAAATTGTGGCTGGGTTAGCTCAGTTGGTAGAGCAGGTGCACATATATAGAGGTTTACTCCTCGATGCAGTGGCTGCAGGTTTGACTCCAACCTGCGGCCCTTTGCTGCATGTCATTCCCCCTCTCTCTCCCCTTTTATGTCTCCATCTGTCCTGAGGAAATAAAGGCCTAAAATGCCCAGAAAAGTCTTTTAAATATATATATATATATATACATATATACAAATCAAGGGTGTCTCCTTATATGGACAGGTGTTTCTCTTATTTTGGGCTAAATCAGTGATAGTGTTTGCACAGCGAGACCGTCACGGCTTCCTTCTTGAGCTGGTGTGTGTGTGTGTGTGTGTGTGTGTGTGTGTGTCCTGTCCTCTCCAGATGCAGGTGTTGGGGATAAGTAACACTGTCAACAGCCTGACTTCTCCTGAGGCTTTGTTGCCATCTGAAAGCGCAGAGTGGCGACTGATGAAAGACTACGACCTCCTCTACTGCTTTCGCCGAGACTCCAACAAGGTTCAAAACTACCTGAAAATCCTCAAATGTCGCATCGTGCCCGAGCATGGATGCTGAAGGCCAGAAAACAACGGAGGCTGTGTATAAACTTCCCCGGAAATATCAACACGTTGGAATGGGAAATGGTTCGGTTGGAGACTACGTGGATAAAGCTGTACGGAATGTTAACTGATAACGCACATATGTTCACTTCTATCGTGACTGGAGGTCTGCTGTGAGTGTGGACATTGTGACTTTACTACAGACAGGATGGAATGAGTGCAATGCATGTTATGATAGACTCCTGTATACCATGTTTAAATAAAATACCATATAAAACATTTCAAAAAACATCGATGCAATGCCTTTTTTTGGTCATTTCTACAGAGGGACAGTTTGTCTGACGACCCCCATGCAGTGAATTCAAGCCACAGTACACTGTGAAGACATGGTGGTGCAAAAATCATGTTATGGGGATGTTTCTCATACTGTGGTGTTGGGCCTATTTATCACATACCAGGGATCATGGATCAGTTTCAATACATCAAAATACTTGAAGAGGTCATGTTGCCTTATGCTGAAGAGGAAATGCCCTTTGAAATGGGTCTTTCACCAAGACAATGACCTAAAACACACCAGTAAGCGTGTAAAGTCTTGGTTCCAGATGAACAAGATTGATGTTATGGAGTGGCCAGCCCAATCCCCAGACCTCAATCCCATAGAAAACGTGTGGGGTGACATCAACAATGCCATTTCTGAGGCAAAACCCAGTAATGCAGAGGAATTGTGGAATGTAGTTCAATGGTCCTGGGCTGGAATACCTGTTCACAGGTGACTCCATGCAACACAGATGAAAAGCAGTTCTCAGAAATAATGGTTATGCAACTAAATATCAGTGCAGTGATTCATAGTAAAGCAAACCCTCGAGACATTTTTCACTTTAAACACGTAAATGTTTGAGTTTGTAAAGAAAAATGCAGCCTAACATTCCTTTTTCTTCACTTTCTGTAAAGGTATAACACAAACTTGATCAGTGTTGGTCATGTTTTGATTTGGAATTGAATGTGCAGTGTTCCCAATGTATTGATATTATGGAATTAAAAGTTATTCTGAGGAGCATTATTCACTTTTTTAAAATCACACCGCTATTATTTTGAACACAACTGTACATCTGTAATCGTCCGAATATCAGAGGTTAAGTTGTTCCAGCGTCTCGAGGCAGCAACTGCAAAAGCCTGATCACTCCTAACCTCCCCCGCACATTCTGCATTATTCCACGATTGCATAGAAATCCAGAAGGTAATAAAACTGAGCATATAGTTTGGGTTTGATTATGTTTTATTGTGAAGTGAAACAAAACGGAACATTGCACTGACGGTGTGTGCTGGCGCGTGGTTTAGACGGCAGACCAGTGGCTTCACGATGCGGCAGCTGCTATAG
The DNA here is from genome assembly GCF_031162955.1 of Sander vitreus. Taxonomy (NCBI): domain Eukaryota; kingdom Metazoa; phylum Chordata; class Actinopteri; order Perciformes; family Percidae; genus Sander; species Sander vitreus. The sequence goes on along the minus strand of NC_135877.1, from coordinate 2,347,362 downwards.
TGACGACCTCTGGCCTTCCGCTGTTCTGCTCTACACAGGACACGTGAACGGAGCCGTCCCTGCAACATACACAAACAATGATATAAAAACAATCACAGGACACGTGAACGGAGCCGTCCCTGCAACATACACAAACAATGATATAAAAACAACCACATCAAGTGACCCAACACTCTGATCCTGGACGGGGATATATACCTTTTCATGGTCACCACAGTATCGATGTCGTGGTTCTCCTCTCTGGGCTGCAGGTTTCTTAAGACAATCTATACATTATACACACAAGCAGACACATGGTTCATTGAGTTATTAATAATAATGGATGAATGCTCATTTTTACATTTGAAAAAAAGAACAAAAAAAAAAACACACACACAACAATCCCGTAGGCAAACTCAGTCTATATGATGGAATATTGGCATTACAATGTGCCAAAGGCCACCAAGTGGGGGCTTTCACGGCCAAAATGTTTCTCCAGGGGCCCCTGGCCCTCGCTGGCTACTTTTTTCAACTGGCTGACTACTTATTTTTGGTTACACTTTACTAGAAGGTATGTACATAAGAGTGACATGACACTGTCATGAACGTGTCATAAACATTATAAACAAGTCATAAGTGTTTCTGACGTAACGCTTCTTTTAGTAAGTGTCATTTGGTTTTTTTCATGACAAGTTAGGGTTAGGGTTAGGGCTCATGTGTTCATGACAGTGTCATGTCGCTCTTATGTAGATACCTTCAAGTAAAGTGTTACCATATTTTTTTGTAAAGCCTTGCACAGTTGACATAAACCCGGGAGGCAACCAGACAACTTGAAGGTGGTACTCGGCACTCCGTGGAAATTACAATGTGTACGTGGTCGGACATTTGATCCGTGTCTGTGACTTTCTATACCTTAGCTAGCTTTTCTGGCTGCTCCGCGAGGGATCTCTGGTAAATCTCCAGACAGAACGAGGAGAGTTCCCCCCCTCCACTCAGGACGTGATGTCTGCGGGCAGGGAGGGGCGTGCCCGACGGAAGGAGAACGGTGAACACCTCCGCTCCGGATTCATTCACCTCCTGCAACGTTCACACCCCCCCACCAAGCCAGAGGGGAGAAGATTAGAATGGATGTGTTACATCTGTTAGATCGAGTAAGATTCACTAATCACTCAAGTACACGCAAAACAGATTCATATTCCCTATCATATGGTGTGGCTTTAATTGACCAGTGTACCTTCACTAGTATGTCAGTGGCAGATACATCCACTGTGACGGACTCTTCCTCGGGGGCGAGGCCATCTTTGCCAACCAGCAGGCCTGCTTCCAGCGCTGCTCCCACGGCAATGACCTCATCAGGAGGCGCCGAGTTGAGGAGCTCCACGTCGAGAAACATCTCGCGGATCATCTGCTGGAGGCGAGGGATCCTGGCCGAGCCGCCGCAGAGGACCACCTAAAATACACCCGTCACGTGAACGACATTGCATTTATTAGAGACGGTTCCAAGGCCTTCACTTCCTTTGAACTCACATTCACAGAAATCCACTGTCACAATAAGAGGTCACTCTCATCCTAACAGTTACAACTAGAATTGCAGCGGTGTCATTTCACAGAATGGGGGGAGACTCTGAGTTGTAGTTTACAACTTTTACAGCCATTTTAATAAAATGAAGGGTTTTATTCAGGCTTGAGTCCATACATGCAGTTAATGGATACAGGCACGCAGAACTGAAGGCTCGGTTAGCAACCATTAGCTCTGATTAGCGGTTAACTCCAGTTAGCTAGCTCTGTTATAAAGATATGGAGTGGAGGAGACTGCCGCGGGGAGGGGTAACAGCCAGACTGATAAATGACGTTCGGGGAGCTTTCACAGCAGCGTGGCTGCGTTGTTTCAACGGTTTAATTAGTACAGTTAATCCAAGACCAGCAGCAGCATGCTACTGCTAACGTAACGATAGCCTCTTTGTCTCTGAGTGGGAGTGCAATGTTGACGCTGTCATGCACACGGCACGCAACTTCACGAGGGGGAGGGGGGGGGGGGGCTGGAGGCAGCTCCTCTGTGTGCACTGTAAAAAATCACAATATTTTTGAAAAAAAAAAATCGCAATTAGATTATTTTCAAAAACCGTTCAGCCCTAGTGAACGGGCAACACAGATTTTGATAATGAACAACTAAACACGTTACACACTGGACCTTTAAACTTATAAACAAAGCAGTTCCTGTGTACAATGAGCCAGAGAGCATTTGGGTCAGTCACCTGTGCGTTTTCTGACTGTATTTGATGGGAAGTAAAGTATACGCGTTGACCCGCCTCACACGGACGTAATCAAGCCTCAGAGTTGGTTAGACTCTCAGGGGAATGGTAATACGCTCGTTTGTTTGTTTTTAGCAACAAAAGCCGCTTTCCGAAGTAGTTACAGGAACGTAGTTCTAGGAAAAGTCCACTTCTAAACAGTACTAAAGAAAATGGAAAGAGAAAGATGTGTGTTAAAGCTGCTCTAAAGTAGGCCTACAATTTTACCAAACCCTGCAGAGCAGCACAAAGCAGAATTCCTACAATTAAACGGGACAGTGAAGTGTTCTCGCATGTTTGTCTGTGGTGTGATCACATAGACAATATTAAAAAAAACTCTGAACTCTGTTACTCAAGGTTGTTTTTTACTCCAAACAGAAATGTTTTTTATTTCTTATATACACAAATCAACTCCTATATTTCTAAAAGTTTGGGAGTGTATGCATATATTGTATATGTATATATGTATAGATAGATAGATATAATTAGATGTGTATAGGGGTGCAGATGTATGTGTATATGCTTATACATAGATATATTTCCTTACTTTTTATTTATTTAATTCGCTATGAGGGTTGTTTTTGTCTCTTTATTATTATTATTATTATTATTATTATTATCATCATCATCAGCACTGGGTGGAATACATACATATCCCAAAAAAATTTTTTTTTTTTGCAAGGATATGATAATGGTTCTGCTTTGTACGGTAATGGACTGCTATCAAGTGAAGGAATTGCAATAAAAGTATATATTAAAAAAAATAGCAATGTTATGTTTTATTAACGCAGGCCACCAAAAACGGGGACGTCTGGTCACCATGACTGTAAAAACCATCACACACACACACACACACACACACACACACACTACCTGATTAATGTCGCTGGTGGAGAGTCCCGCCTTCTCCAGCAGGGGTCTGATTGGCTGGATGCTCTTGTTGAAGAGTGCGGAGCAGAGCAGCTCAAATCGAGCTCTGAGAAAACACCACACTGAGGTTGTCATGTCGGTAACAACTACTTATCCACAAATGTCATTAGCATACAAAACATATTTCTGCATATCAATATACTGACAGTAAATGCTGACACGAAATCTGCTCCTTAAGGCAAAACATTTCAATCCATGTTTATGCAGTTTTAAACAAATCATTGTGTGTTTCTGGCACATTGATTCAGTTGCAGTAGCCCATGGTGCCTCTGTTTACAGTAGTGCACGTGTTTTGGTATTTGCAACCGTTTGTTTTAAGCAGATTGTTTGTGCTTTCAACCTTGTCTGTGTTTTGTCCTTTGAAGAATAAACAATTTGAAATAGAAATAATTTCAAGGTGCAATATGTAACACTGACAGCTAGTGTTTAAAATAGTTACTGCAGTACAAAGTCAAAATACTGGAGAGAGTCGTCTCCCCCGCCCCCTCCTCCCCAGACTCAAAGTTCACGGAGGTTGCCAGGCTGAGACCACAGCATCCAACAATGTTGCCAGAAGCTTGTCTCACATAGCCAGACATTACTCTACAGCCCAGCGGAGTAGCTAACGTTAGAGGCTGGCTATATTGACAGTCATAGAAGCCCGTGCTCACGCAGAGCTCTGTATCCAACTGACAGGCACACTTTTTCTGGTTTAGAATTACAGTAGGAGCTGCTAAAAAAAATAACACTACCTTGCCGTCCTCTCCACCCGACTGAACACGCTTTATTGGCGTAGAATTACGGCAACAATCGCTAAAACACACTGCAAACTCACGGTCCTCTCTTCCCGATTTACAGTCACATAATGACGGCAGAGTTGCGACGGTTCGGCGTGAATTCCCTGCTACTTGAAAACAAAGAAGATGGCTGCTGCTGCTGGAGAACAGCGGCCTTTGGAGTCGGCTTTGGCCGCGACTCTGGAAGACTTGGAGTTCAGCTTTTCTTTGAGAAAAGAACAAAGAACGGCACTGAAGTCATTCTTAAAAAAGGAAGATGTGTTCGGAGTTTTGCCGACCGGATACGTTTAATCTATCAACTAGCGTTGCTCTGCTTGGTTGTAGAGCTATCCTATTGCATGCAGAGGGAATTTGAAAGACAGCCGTTTATCCCGCCCCCTTGGATTGAGCCCAGCCAATGGTGAGTTCCCAGACCCAACATCTGGATGTGGTTCTGGCTTGTCAGGCTACAACTCGGGTACTCTAGCTATATAATTCAACGTGAGTACACGAATGTTGAAATTACATAAAATGACCTGTGGGCTATTATATGCAGGAGAATCTCAACCCTGATAGGCTTTCGCGACACAGCGTCTGACCGAATATGCGAAATATGGCGCCTAGTCGCGTTGACGTTATATGTAATCGTGCCACGCAAAACGCTCGCTTCACATTTGGTGCGCGCACACACCATTAGGTATTGTGTTGCATCTTTACAGCTCGTATGTATCTAGATTATCTATTGGTTCTGTACGTGCACTAATGCCTACGTAAAGCTGGAATATTATAGTGGTGTTAAATCTAGGAAACGCGTACCTCGAGATATTGCAGTCAAAGTCCATTCCCTCGTGCAGCGAGTCAACGAAGCAGTTGGCTGACTCCAGCGAGGACAGAGAGTGTTTGGCCATGTCGGCCCCGTTCATCAGCTTCATCATCGCCCGAGCGTTGGTGCTCACGTCATGCTTGAAGGTGCTGCGCAGCAAACACAAACAAATGAGACATGAGGAAGGCTGGCAGAGCCAAACACAAACAAGCTATGTTACACATTGTATAGGTGCAGTTTCAACACAAACATTAGGCCTCCTGCACACCGGCTGCGTGGCGTGTCCGTTTTGATTTCGGCTCCCATGGTAACAGGTCAGAGCTTGCGCAATGCATGCGTGACACGCTCGATCCGCGCCAAAAACTGAGTGTACTTATGCTTTTGCAGAGGACAAGTCGCAGTACAAAGTTCACTGTTCTGCGATGTCCATCTGTCCTTTTTGAGCGAACGGCAGACAACTCAGTAGCTACCGTTTGAACTCGGCGGCGAGGTGCTGGGCCAACGCCTGGGTGAATCTCTCTCCGCCGATGCTGTGGTCAGTGTGGGTGTTGAGAACCCGGAACATTCCTCCGTTGACCTGCAGCGCGGTCACACTCAGGGACGTCCCTCCCAGCTTATACACCAGGACATGGCTGTCAACACAGTACAGGTCAAAATGAGGAAGAAAAAAAAAAAAAGGATACACTTTTATGTCTTGAGTCAATTAAGCAAAAAAACAGGTCAACTCTAATAACATGCAACATGCTGGGAACACAGCGCTCTTCCTTCTCAGCAGCAGCGTACCTCTTTCCAGAAGGACAGTCCTGTCCGATGTTATAGGCCAACAGAGCAGCGGCAGGCTCATGGATCAGCCTCAGGACATGGAACCCTGCAGCTTCAGCTGCCTCCCTGCACAAAGCAAATGGTCTTTTTTTTTTAAAGAGGTGTCGAGATCTGACAACAAGACATTACAGTTGTAGTGGGGTAGTAATGTGGCCTACCTCAAAGCACGCTTCTGAGCCTGTGCAAACTCAAAAGGGACAGTGATGACCGCCTCAGTGACATCAGAGCCAAGAGCCGACTGAGCCGTTTCTGTGAAAATGGGAATGATCCATTAACCTACTGTTCTACGAAGCATGCATCTCTGTGTGTGTGTGTGTGTCACAAACTACCTTTCATTTTGTGGAAGATGAGTTTTGCAACATCCTCTGGAGCGATATATCGTGGGTGTTCTCCTGCTGTAATCTCATAATAAGGCTTCCCTTGTCTGTTGACCACCTGAACACAGTACAGTCAGTCGTTTGGCCACTCATTTGGCCCACTTCTCTACACATTGCATACTCCTCATTCCAATATGCATCTTGCACACTACTTTGCACTATTACTTTTTGCACTTTACACCCCACTCCATGTGTACTTGTCTTGATATTATGTCTCATTTGTATTTTTGTATAATATGTTGATATGTGCCTATATGTATATTGTTGTCTCTATTGTACAGTATGTGTCTGTATTACTATTTGTCTACTGAATGTCGTCTACTAGGCGTCTATTTGTTGAACGGATAGAGAGTTCACACCTAGCGAAGTCAAATTCCTTGTGTATGTAAGTATACTTGGCCAATAAAAACGGATTCCGATTCTGATCAACGCAGACATGTCGTGCTAACAAGACAAGACACAGAGCGGATCAGTGGAACAAACTCACCTGACACTTGGTGTCTGTTTTGTGAGCTTGTGTCTCTGGATCGTCAAAGCTGTGCATTCAGAGACAGAGGAAGAGAAAATCTATTAGTCACTCTGGGCAACTCCTTGAGTAATATAGGCCAGGTCCTTTAGATCACGAATATCTGCCTCCTCAAGCATTAAAGTCAAAAGTCAGGCTACTAATTATTCCGTGAAAGCACAAATGGTCTCAGAAATGACATTTAATGGGACACCATGGCTTCATTGTTGGTAACCACAGAGCATTTGTTGAACTAATAAAACGTGTTACATAAAGGCTTTTCCAGACAGATGAAGAGCTCCAGCTTCAGTGGGATAATAATATTCAACACCATTGTTCTGCCTGCTGACATATTATTTAGATTGGAATATTTAACAAGTGAGTCGAGCTATTATGATGACTGTGTCACCAGTGGCTTCAAGATTTGCAAACAAGACAGTATACAAGAAAGTATGTCACCTTCTCCCCAGCACTTGTTTCACTTTAACAACCGTGTTGGCAGCGTTGCGGACCCGTCCTTGCTTTGCTGCGATACCTACAATCTGTATGTAAGACAGAGATCAAATCAAGCAATGAGCAGACGGGCTTTACAGCCGAATCACACAACGATCAATAATGGAATCATTTGGTTTAACGGAAGACAAACGTCGATGTGTTAAGTGGTTGAATTCGACAACGTTCCACACAATACACAACAATATAAAAATCAGACAAGGTCTAAAAAGAGCACAAAAGAGATGTGAAGTATATGTTGTACCTGCTCAGTGTCTCTGTAGCCCACAACAGCTGGAGTCACTCGGTCTCCTGCATCATTAGCCACCACGTCAGCCCGCCCATCCTAACACACACACACACACACACACACACACACACACACACAAATCATTTCAGTTGCCAAAAATGTATCCGAACCATTTTCTGTTCCTGCAAGTAGAGCTTGGCAATATACCAATACACTTATTATAGTTGAAAACAATGAATCAATAAGTTGCTGATTAGTTAATCCATCTGTTGAGTGACAGGGGCAGCAGCTCCAGGAGGGGACCCTAAACTTACCTTTCACAGGCTACATTAACCAGCTTTGACTGGGGGATCCCGGGGCGTTCCCAGGCCATGGTGGAGATTCAAGGTGCATTTCACTTCCCTTAAAGTGCCCATATTATGAAAATGAAAAAAAAAAAAAAAAAAACTTGAAAAAAGAAACCCTCCATGCTGTTCTGAGTGAGATACGGTTTCTGAATGTGTCCTGCCTTCAGTCTCCGGGTGAGCTGGTCAACATCTGCACGGCTTTCTACGTCATCGGCCGAAACATTTGGTGTGTGCTAACCACTTTAGCTAATACCACATCAGCTAGCTGTTTCTCCAACTTCAGTAGTACATGTGTTTTTAGAGGGATGAAACGTCCGTTGAGACGGCCTTCACGAAGGAGGGACAGAACAACTTCTGGTTCAGCCAAGGACCGAGGAGCTATCAAATAAGGGATGTGAGATGCACCTACGATATCTCCACCTAGTCCTGGGTCTTCCAAGAGGGCCCCCGCTAATATGCCTAAGGACAAAGCTATCTAATTACCAGTCGAGCCCTATAAGTTATGGACAGGGGCTTTGGGACGACTAGAAGGGAAGTGCGCCTATGTTCCCACAGCCCTATGTTCCCACATTTCTAAGATTCTTTTCCAAAATTAGGCCCTATGTTCCCACATTTCCTTTTTCATAAATTTGTATCAGATTTTATCCCCCCCTTCTCCCAATTTGGTAGCCAATTACACCCAACCTATCATCCAGTAGCAATGGACTACTACTGGGGTGGTGATGGCGCAGTGGAACATAGGGCTGACCCCACCAGAAGAATGAGATTCCGGTTCCAGGCTGCCTTGAAGTGCATGGTGGCTGGGCTGAGGCTCACCCTTTGGGGTAGGGTAAGCCTTTCAGCTGAGGTGCTTCAGCATCTGGGGTTCCAAACAACGTTATGTTGTCCATGCTAGTCTAAAGCACAACAGGTCCCCAAAACTGTTAGAAAAACACTAAAGGTAAGCTATGGATACCTATAGCCTATATCGTTAGAACCATAGACTGTAAAAAACTGTTAGAAGTTAGAACTATCATATATGAAAGGACTTCATTCATCTCATATTTATTAGCATCTCAACAACTAGCGTTATGTCAGTGGGATTTTGGAGTTGAGATTAGTTCCGCCACTATATTATAGTATACTATACTACACAAGAAAAGGCCGGTGAATAAAACGGAGCGTAACTAACCTTAAATATCGCAGCACAAGCGCAAGTATATCCGAAGTGAACTCCAATGGCAGCCATGCTGAAAGTTCTCAATGGAAGGGCTGCCCTACGCGCATGCGGCTCGCCTACTCGTGTTCCGCTCCCAGGAACAACTTCCGGTAGAACCGTTTCAGAATAAAGGTATCTATGAACCTACGGAACTCGGAATAACGTGATTATTTGATAACATATGCTACAATAACACAACGCAATATGTATAAATAAAATTATGGTATCGTTTTTTTTATTTTTTTTTATTTTTTTTAAATAAGAATTTTAAACCCAGAAACACATTTTCTAAATAGAAAATTCTGAGCTTTTATATATAGGCGAAACTAATACCACAATGTAAAAATGACTATTACAAGTAAAATGCTTGCATGAACCTTACTTAACACAGGAGTATTTACAGGTTAATGTTCTTGAGGTGTCAAAAGGATTGGTTATGCAGAAAGATGGCTCCTGTGTGTTAGGCCTACAATATTTATTTTGTTTGTTAGTCCGTTTGCACTTAATGTCTGAGTTGCATTTTAATGTTATAGCTGGTGGAGGTTAATCTTAATTTACTGTTGGTATGATCTGTAAATATCGTAGTTTTTGTACTGAACTCCTGCAAAACAATACATATAAGATTGTCAACCTATTAATTCTACAAGGGAAATTTCCTATACATAAAGCGATATTTTCTAAATCTCGGCCAGCTTTTACTCACTTCAGAATTGAATTTCGGATTTTTTTTGAGTCTATCCAAATTATTAATAATAAGAAAAGTATTTATATAGCTGATGTACTGCAAGATTTGGTCAAGGAAATGTGATTATATAACCTACATTCAATTTCACCTTTTCTTTGTATTGTATTTTCTGTATTTTGTATTGTTTTCCTTTTTTTTAACCTTCTTTTTTTCTCTTTGTGTATTGAAGTGCCTTTCTTCTTGAGTTTTATTTATTTTTATTTTTTTATCATTAAGGTTGTAATGTTCTTTGGATAGAAATTAATATCTTTTTGATATTTTTTGAAAGTACGATGCCGAATTGTTCAAACACTATAACATATTTGTAAAGTTTGCAAATAAAAAATAAAAAAAAACTGAAGGACTGCTGGCTGGGTTCCGTTACTTTGCGTAAGCATGGACGCCTGGCCAATAGTAGTGTGTGAATGCTATTGAAGGGCGGGTCTTAGCGTGGCGGCTGGGACACCATGTAGCTAATAATAACCAATAACGCCAAACGCTGCCATGTTGGTGTTGTCCCTCGCCATTCTGCTGCTGGTCAGAGGGCTTACCTTTTCTGCGGCAGGCAACTGTGAAGGTTAGACAGCATGGTGTGAGCAAAGGTTGTACAGTGTTGCTGACCCTATATGTTACCAACACTACACTGTGCTGATAGCAGCAACAGGTTGGTCAGCTTTGCATGCCTGTGGGTGGCCACACAGTTCTCCAACCATAATCTGCCCTGCATGTGTGTACGAAAGAGTAGTAACAAGCCAAAACTTTTAACCTTTTGTTAAATCATTATACAACGACTTGAGTCAGAATATAGTAGTATATGAGTTATGTGTATATTGTGGAAATTAATCTAAAATGACATCACTATAGTCAGTGTTGGAAGAAGTATTCAGATCCTTTACTTAAGTAAAAGTACTAATACCACACTGTGAAAGTAGTCTATTACAAGTAAAAGTCTTGCATTGAAAATGTTACTTAAATAAATGTATGTGAGTATCATCAGGTAAATGTACTCAAAGTAATACAAGTAAAAGTACTCAATGCAGAACAATCCTCACATTTTAGAAACTGGGAATGATCCAAACAGTTGTGTGTTTAATGGTCTAATCATTTCAGCTGGACTTGTAGGCCGGTATATTTTTGGGTAGTTTAATTTATAATAAAACATGGTATTTTATAAACTACATGTGTTTTATGTGCAGGAATCTGAATGTGTAAAGTAACTAGTAACTAAAGCTGTCAGATGAATGTAGTGGAGTAAAAAGTACAATATTTCTCTCTGGAATGTAGCAGCGTAGAAGTAGAAAGTGGCATGAAAAGAAAAGACTCAAGTAAAGTACAAGTACCTCAACATTTGTACTTCAGTACATTACTTGAGTAAATGTACTTAGTTACATTTCACCACTGACTATAGCAGTGATTCCCAACCAGGGGTGTGCCAGGGGGGACTACATGTAGAATGTTGTGGAGCACCTCAGCTAATTTGAAGAAAAAAAAAAAAAATAGAAATTATGATTTGATAAAAGGAATATCAGCCGTAACACATGAACACAGGGATTTTAAACTAGTAGCAAAAAGTAATGAAAATATAAGCTAAATGGTAGAAATAAATAGCTGATTTGCTAAAACGACTGACTAAACAGTTCAAATAGTTAGCTAAAAGTAATGGATTAGTAATAGTATGATCATGACCAAACCAACAATATTGACAGTTCAGTTGTATGAAAAAATTAACAATACCCACTATTATTTAAAGGTGCTGTAGGTCGGATTATGAAGATCCAGGACTTAGCCAAAATATTTGAACATCGACAACTTCTCAGCCCCTCCCCCCCTTTCTGTTAAAGCCCAAAACAGTCTCCTAAGCCCCTCCCCCCACAAGGGAGAATGCGTTTTGCATGAGCAGTGATTGCCAGTTAGACACCGCCCCCCCCCTGGCCCTGATTGGTGCATCTGAACAGGAAGCGATGGATTTCTGTAAATCCCACTACAGGCTGTAGGTGGAGCCAGAGGAGCTGCTTCATGTAGTTCTACTGGAACATAGGGTCAGTTTCAGCAAATATGACAGAAAGTCAGTTTTATAAGGCTTACATTTGGAACACATTGGGTAGGGGAGTTCGTCTAACAGGGCTGGGGGGCTACTTCAGATCAAAAAGGTTGGGAACCACTGGCCTATAGGATATAGCTTGAGAGAATTCCAAGGCAGCAAATGTAAATAAAGGGATGAGTTATATTTCACAGTATTTATTTCACACTTGGGTCCCATGTCCTGCACACTACAGTACTTCCAATACAGGCCTGTCTACTTATGCTATAGCCAATAAGCACATAGTTGTACAACAACACACAATTACACAATTCAATTCCTGTATTCAAGAAAGGTTACTGGATATATTAAAACAGACGCCAGGCTATACTCAACACATTCATTTTGATCTCATTTATATTTATTTTTCTTATTTATAATTTGGAGCGAGGGTGGGTCACAGAGCATGACATTGGAGTCAGAATAATCTACACATCATATACATATAATGGGCTTAATTGGTACACTATAATAATATAAATGTCTCTCTCTCTCACACACACACACACACACACACACACACACACACACACACACATACATACATACTAACAATGAACTGCTGTGCAGTGTGTGTGGACTTTCTCAACAGACTGTATGGCAGTGTGACATCAGCCCACAGTGAGCTCACTTCTTCCCTGGTGGAGGAAGAGCTGATCCAGGCCTGCACTGTCGCCCAGGGGAAGGAAGCGAGGCTGGTGAGAACACAGACCCCAAACTCTTTCTGCCATGTTATGTAACCATATTAGCAGAGACTTGCATTTCTACAATCGGACACCTACTTGTCCATTATCGTCTGTCTTGGACCACCAAGGCACAGGAGAGCCATTGCTCTAAATCCACCCTTTCTTTTTTAAACTGACAACCCTTCCAGTGTCTTCCTTTTCGAATGCCATTTTTGATTTTGCAACAGAGTAAAAACAGACACCACTCTACACAGCAAAAACATTACGTGAATTACTACGAGAATGGAAGGAATGCTGCTCTGTTGTTGTTGTATGTGGCGCTGAGGTCTAGTGACGATGCTATAAAGACCGTTGCCGTGCTTGCGTCACTCCCTTACCCCCCCTACCAGTCACTATGGCCACTTGGCCAGTGGGAATGCAATGAGAGTAGTTCTTAGAACTGCTTAGAAGTGTACTTTTCCTCTAAAAAGTACAAGTACTATCTGGTCGGAAAGCACCTATTGCCAAACAGATATTCGACAAACCGCCCAGATTATATTGCATGACAATCTTTTGTGTTCTTCGATGACATTTCTTAAATCATTTTGTTCTACAATATCTGCACACTCCAGAATCTTTTCCAACCGTAACCATACCGTAGTGGCCATCAGTATGGTTAAGGTTGGGAAATATTGTGGGTATGGCAATTCAAACACTTTGCTAAGGTTAAGAATAGGTTTAGATCTTTCAAGTGTATCTGAAAGCGCACCTCAGCCGACCCTTCTTCAGTGAGGACCTCTTGACCAAGTCTTTGGTGGGCGGTCTGGGCTTCGGTGAAACGGTGTTCAAGTTCAGTACTTTATTGCCATGTCAACACAGTTGATTGGAATTTGTCTTGGTGCCAATCAGGTTAAAAAAAAAAAGGCAACATACCAACATACACAGGAACATAAAGTACATAAAAGACAATCACATAGACATTCATTCAAACCAGTAGAAAGCTGTAAAGACCTTGTGCTATTGCGACTTCCCATGACATGTCTTGTGCAGTCTAGAAAGTGCATTTGAATAAGGTGCATTTAGTCCAGGTTTACTCTACAAGGTGCCTGAGCATTAAGGAGCCTAATAGTACCAGCGTAAGTACTGTTACTGAGCAATAAGGAGCCTAATAGTACCAGGGTAAGTACTGTTACAAAAGCGGGATGTTTTGCCTCTGAGACTTTGAACTCTCTTTCCAGAGGGCAGTAGTTGGAAGAGGGACCTAGCAGGGTGGGAGGGGTCATCTAGCACTTTCTGCGCCTTATGGCTGGTCCGCGTGGGGTAGATAGAGGCTACAGATGGGATGGCCTGACCCTATAATTTTGGATGCGGTGTGCACCACCTTGTCCAACTGCTTCCTCTCTGAAGAGGTGGAGTTACCATACCAGACAACGATGGAGAAGACTAGCACGCTTTCCACTGTGGCTCTGTAAAACTGGAGTGTTTCATGTCAGGGGTGGAAATGAATTGTCTCTAATGTCAATGAACGACTTTCCATGTGAAGTGCAGAATCCACCGATATGAACATAGTTCCCAGGATACTGGGCTGATTTTCTATGTTTCTGTGCTGTTAGTGTTACTACCTGGGAGCCAGTAGTGACGCAGCGACCCGCGTCACAGCATCAGTGTCTCGACCCCTGGCCTCCCATGTCCCCGTTGAGAAGATCTGCCAGCGCCTCAGCAGCAGAGACACGCAGATCTGTCAGCTCAGATATGGTAAAGTGTGTTCAAATACACCACAAAGACTAACCGTTCGTTTGTGCGTGGACACAATTTAAAGCTCGTTTCTGTGTGTTGTCTCGCAGAGCCTCAGCTGAAGGATCTGAGCAGCGACGGGCTCAAAAAGCTGAGAGTCTTGGAGCTGAGGAACATTCTAGCCTCGTGGGGCGAAGAGTGTAGAGGCTGTCTGGAGAAACACGAGTTTGTCAGCCTCATCCAGGAGAAAGCACCGCTGCATGCTCACAGTACGGAACTATGAATAGTAGCTCCTGCCCTTTTCTCATCCACACTGCAAAAAAGTCAATTCACTTTTTTCTCTCGCTCCATTTTCAAGAATATGCACACTGCAATCACTACACTGCACTGTTCCATACTGCCACTCACAAGAAACATCTGTTTGTTCACTGGTACAAGTGTTTTCCAAGCTGAATAATAATAATAATGTTTACTTTATTAATCCCACAAGGGGAAATTACAATGTTTTCACTCTGTTATTACACACACATGCTCAGAACCTACACATGCACTAATGGAGAGATGTCAGAGTGAGGGGGCTGCCCATGGAAAGGCACACTGAGCAGTTGGGGGTTCAGTGCCTTGCTCAAGAGCACCTTGGCAGTGGCTACCAGTCCACCACCATACTTTGGTCCATATGGGCACTTGAACCAGCAACCCTCCAGTTCCCAACCCAACTCTCTACTGACTGAGCTACTGCATGGTGGAAACATTTTTCTCCAAATTGGCAATAGAGTTCTTGAAGCGTAGTTTGATTTACATCCAGCTGCTACCATTTCCTTTGAGGCACATTATGCAGCCTGACAGACGACACGGTGGGAAAAAAATATTCATTTGAACGCATGATTTTACTAACCCATGCTCCCACATGACTTAACTTGTATCTATTTGTGCTAATGTGTACCTGACTGATAGCAGCCACACCGATCGTTCGTCTATAGAATGTCATAAAATAGTCAAAATGACCATTAAAGGAGCAGTAGGTAAGACTTATAAAACTAACTTTCTATCATATTTGCTGAAACTGACCCTATGTTCCAGTAGAACTACATGAAGCAGCTCCTCTGGCTCCACCTACAGCCTGTAGTGGGATTTACAGAAATCCATCGCTTCCTGTTTAGGCACCAATCAGGGCCAGGGGGGGTGTCTAACTGCGTGTCAATCACTGCTCACGCACACGCATTCATTCTCCCTTGTGGGGGGAGGGGCTTAGGAGACTGTTTTGGGCTTTAGCAGAAGGGGGGGGGGGACTGAGAAGTTGTCGATGTTCAAATATTTTGGCTAAGTCCTGGATCTTCATAATCCGACCTACGGCAGCTTTAAATGTATCCAGAGGCCAATGTGACATCATTGAAATGTGCGTGTTTTGTCAATTAACAGTAATATAAAACGGAGAAAATAGCAGATCTTCATGCTGGAACATTACATTACATTTTTAGTATTATAACAATTAAAATATTTTAAAGATTCTTTTTGAAAATGAATTTTCTGTTAATCTCGTAATCATGTTAGCTGTATTTGAAAGCATGGCTTACTATATTTGTGTGCATATGTGACTTTCTTCTCTATGACACCTGGGTTCTCCCTGGGCTCTGCAGAATCTACAACCTCTTTATTTATTTTTTTACAATAAATACAAGAACTTACTGTATACAGGGTATTTCTGACCATAGTTTGGATTATAGTCAGGCCTGAGGGTTAGTACCTGGCCCTACTATATACATCATATGAAATGAAGGAAGTAACTAGTGTATGTTGTAACAGACAAAACCATTTCAATAAGTCCACCCTAATAATAATAATAATAATAACTTTATTTGATATTTACAGACAAAGTCACATAACATTCTTAAAATTAGACCCGTAACAGTCAAATGAACAAGCAAACAAGAAATGAAATACCAATTGAAAAAAAACATGAGACAAAAGCCAGTTTACAGTTTTTCTCAATCGCTTTGGCACAATCGTTGAATGACTACTGAACTTTGTCAAACTATATATGTTTATATGAACATTAGGTCAGTTGTTCACATGACTCTAGTCATTTATCATTGCTTTAGTTCTAATTGCACTAAGTAAGCCTTGCAGATCAAAATAGTCTGCATTCATTTGCTATTGAATCATATTACTCTCAAATGCAACTATGTTAATAACTCCCGCATTGCAATGCATTCTCAACAAACAAATGTAGCAAATAAGCTATCTAAAGAAAAGTCTAATGAAATGTATAAACAGGAGGATGAGTTCATGTAACTGGATTGTAAAACAAAAAAAAATGCTTTAACAATCAGTGAAATAAATTTAAATGAATTTTGTACAATGCTTGTGTTTTCATTTATTCCACTCCTCGCCGCGTTTGAGTCCGAGCACGTTGTGTCATAGCCTGGTCCTACCAGACTCTCGTACATTTCATTAGTACAGAGAGTCTGGCCTCTCTCCATTGACAAGTGTTAACGTCCTTGAAGGCGGGTACTCTGTTGAAGTTTAAAACTATTGGATCTGCCCAGAGCCACTCTGGATCTGCCATAACCAATCTCTAACGTTTGGTCATGACGTATGTCGTGCACATGTGCAATAAGAGGGGAGACAGACAAGCAGGGTTCAAAATTAACTTTTTGGTCCACCAGCCAAATGGCTAGTGAATGTTCACATTTGACCAGCCACTCTATAGATTACCATTGCTTTTTTTGGCTGGTGAGTGAAGCAAATCTACCAACCACTTGCATATTTTACCAGCATTTGGCTAGTAGATGGTGCTAATTCTGAACCCTGCCGACAAGGCTTGTATTTAGCATTAGCATCGCTAGCGTTAGCCTTAGCCAACTTCTTCACCACTAATGGAGCAAGCTGAAAAATCAAACTGTTCCCAAACCCCGTGGGGAGGAGGGCCACGACATCATGGCCACCAACACAACTCAGCAAAGATTGTTCTTACTCGGGCTTTAACTTCTGGATATTCGGCAGCGTTGCCACAACGGACCGCATCTTTCTCCGCCGCTATTACGGAACTCGCCGAAGGTTACCGAACCTCAACGTCATCGTTCTCAGCCACTCCCTCTGTTCGCTGATTGGACCGCCAAAAATGTGGCTGGATAAAACCCAAGAATATACCGCAAACCCAGACGTAGTACTGAAGGGAAATGAAAATTGAGCGGAAGTACGTAGGAGGGCGGAGCCAGGCTAGTTGTGTCATCCATTTCTTCAATTCCTGACGCAACATTTTCGTCAGCTCTGATGTAATGAAGAGGGATACAGTCTATTTCTCTCCCGTAACAGTTGGCCTGGTCCTTGGCCAGACCAATTCATGGGGTTTTACACTTGTATCTGAATGGCTGATTCAGTGGCGACTACATGGATACTGTAATAAAGCTCTGCTACTGTACTGCATCCTGTACTGAAGGCCAAAGTGTCACCTGAGATTGGACAGATAGTCTAGCTAGCTGTCTGGATTTACCCTGCAGAGATCTGAGGACCAGTTAACCATAGTCCTCAGAAATCCACCAAAGGTTAGAACGCCAACACAAAGAAAGCGGAAGGAAACGGAAAATACATGCATCCGGTAGAATTTCCTGCAGCACCAGAACAATCCCGGAAGTGGAACGCAAAGGATATAGATTACTAATAAACTAACCCGTAACCTCACAGTGAGAGTAGCAGTTCCACCTTTTGTTTTCATTTTATATCATTAAAATAAATTAAAAGGTGCTCTAAGCGATGTTGGGTTACTTCTTGTTGACGTTCAAAGTATTGTCAAACAAAACAGAGGCTAGCTCGCCCCTCCCTCCTCCTCATCCCGTCCCCCCCCCCTCCCTTCCGTGCATCCGCGCACTAACCCCCCCCCCCAACCCCCACCCCCTTCTTGTTGGTTATTGGCTGGAACACTGTTTGTTATGTTTGGTGGTGCAGGTTGGCCAGTTTGTTTTTGTTGCCGTTTGTGGAGCCTGGGCTGTCCGTGGTTTTTTTACAGTGTGTTCAGGGGACAGGCAGCTCGCGGATAGTGAGGAGATGTTTGCTATATGTGACAAAAAATGTTGTAGCCTAAAAAACATATCACATCGCTTAGAGCACCTTTATAGAAATGAAACAGAGACAGAAACCAAAGCTCTAAATACAAAGCTCTTGATATGATGTGGTGCAGTT
This sequence comes from Sander vitreus, assembly GCF_031162955.1. Taxonomy (NCBI): domain Eukaryota; kingdom Metazoa; phylum Chordata; class Actinopteri; order Perciformes; family Percidae; genus Sander; species Sander vitreus. The sequence continues at coordinate 2,329,211 of NC_135877.1, read as the reverse complement.
GTTAAACGGGACTTTTCTTGGCCTGATCACTTCACCAGCTCTAAGTTGGCTTCATGAAACATGTTAATGCTGGACACACATGACAGCCCACAAAAAGGGGCAGCTGTCAGGACTTTTACAGGAAGTGGGCTCTCTACTGCAGCCCTGTCTCAGAAAACAGTTCCTGTGTGTTAATCACCCCTCTGTCATAAAGGCTCAGTTTGTTCCTCAATCTCTCCTTGGCTGGACTTTCCACCACAACGGAGTCAGCTGAAACACACAAAACACAGCAACTGATCACTTTCAGTAGGCTAACAACACGTGTACACACACACACACACACAATTTCGTGATCAAATGTGATCATATGCAGGTTTGTCTCACCACTTTTGTGTGGAGACTGTGTGTGATTGAGGGTGAAGCCGTTGGCTCTGCAGTCCTCACAGGCCAGACCCCCTGTCTCAGCAGGGCAGCTGCACTGTACAGGCCAGCTGTTGTACAGGTCTTCTGCTGCCTCACCATCAGCACCCGTGACGTCACTCAGATACGTCACCTCCGACTGGCTGCATTCGCAGGGTCCTGCCTGTGTTGAAGAACCAGGGAGGCTGTGCTGCTCATCGTGCTCTACAGGTATGGAGGATGAGAGGCTTAACCGGGCATTAACAGGGTCTCCATCATCCAAGCTGTGAGGTTGGTCGGCAGGGGGGTAGCTAGGTGAAGGAAGCAGCTTGCTTAATGCCAGAAGTACCTGAGGACAGTAGAAATGATTAGTATTTATCTTCTCCAGACTAGTTTTCAGAACATGAGGCAGTTAGCATTTTTTTTTTTTAGATTAGATTAGATTTAACTTTATTGTCATTGTGCAGAGTACAAGTACAAAGACAACGAAATGCAGTTTGTGTCCAACCAGAAGTGCAAAAAGAGCAGAAAAGTGCAATGTGATATACAAAGTATAGACAGGACAAGAAATATAGTTCAGTACAGACAGTAGTATACAGTTGTAAATATGTGCAGTGTATTAGCAGTTACCTTATAAGAGCGGAATAAATATGGCTATGTAATATGAACAATGTATGACCAGGACAATTTGGACCTGTGAGCTTAGAATATTTTTTTTTTTTATGTAAGCTGTTCCTAAAAGTCAAGAACGAACTTATATCGCTCACATTCGTCATGTCTGGTCTGGTGCGGTTGCGGCTAGCAGTGCAGTCCAAGGCCAGACGCAGAAGGTCGAGGGCCACGGCAGCTGGCCACCGACCGGCCGCCACGTCCAAAAACTGCAGACAGGAGTCCACCCCACCGCTGTCCTCCACCTCGGTTACAAGCAGATCTCTCTGACGGAGCAGACAGGGAGGTCGGTGAGTACAGCGCATCACAAAGTCACAACACTTCATGAGAGCATATACGACTGTTGCTGTAAGACATCCCAATGTATTATGTAGTCATGAAGGCCCTATTCCATCTCCAGTGTTGACTCACCAGTGGTGTTTGTTTAGGCACGTCCTCTATCACCTTCCGTCCTGTTACTGTTTCCATTATAACCTGAAAGCAAGAAAACTGTACTTAATGGCTTGAGTGACATTGGTTCCATCATAAATTATAGTGCTATTTTCATTATAGCAACATTTACTCCCAATTACATCTATTCCAGTACTTATTTCACATTTTTGCTACTTTTATACTTCTACTCCACTACATTTCAGGAGGGAAATACTGTACTTTGCTGATAAAACTGAGGTTCTGATTGTTGCTGCAGACAGCATTGTTTCTGAGGTGGCTAGCAGTATTGGGTCTGAACTCCAACGTGCGTTCCAGCCTGAGAAATCTTGGTGTGACTTTAGATCAGGCTTTGAGCCTTGACAAACATGTTTAAGTCCTCAGAAACATTGCAAAACTTAGGCGTGTTACGCTGAGTCCTACGCTGAGTTAGAAATGACTATACATGCCTTTGTTTCCTCGCGTTTGGATTACTGTAATTCCCTTTTTACTTGCCTCAGTAAATCAGCTGTAGATGGTTTACAATTGGTCCAGAATGCTGCTGCTAGGCTGCTGACAAGATCAGGGAGGTCATGATATATATAACCCCTATCCTGGCCTCTTTACACTGGCTACCGGTTCAATTCAGGATCCAGTTCAAGATTCTTGTAATTATACACAGAGCCATCAATGGCCATGCAACGGCCTAGTGATCTGTTGCACCCGTATGTTGTCAGCAGATCTTTGAGGTCCTCTGATCAGGGCTTACTGGCTGTTCCCCGTACTAAGCTGAAAACTAAAGGTGACAGAGCTTTTAGACTGTGGAACGCTTTGCCACATCTTTTAAGAGTGGCTGCCTCTGCTGACATCTTTAAAAAGCAGCTAAAGACACATCTATTTAGTCAGGCATTTGTTTTAACCCCATTGTTGACTGTATTCGTATGCATTTTATGCTTTTGATACATTTGTTATGATGTATTTATTTATTTTGCCTGTGAAGCACATTGTGACTCTGTCTTTGATAAGTGCTATACAAATAAACTTTACTTACTTACTTTTATATTTATATATTATCAAAGATGTATAATATAATAATATAATACTACTGATGTATTAATGTACAGAGGAAGTTAAAAGCACACTTCTTTCAACAATAGTTATAGCAATACTAAGTAAAGAATTAAGTAGTGTATCAAGTAGCAAGAGCACACTTAAAGGGAACTACTATATATTTTCAACATGGACCCTATTTCCCTATGTTTTTGTGTCTAAGTGACTTATGGGAACAACAGTCTTTGACATTGGTCCAGTATTAAGTGAGATCGCTGTAGTCGGCAGCAGAGAAACAAGCTACAATGTAAGTTAATAGGACAATTGTCCAGCTTGTATTTACCTTCACAAAAGTGCTCGTTTTGCCGCTGACAAGATTCAGATTAATATTCTAAGTGTCTGACAACATTATGGAAAGGATCCCTACAGAGATAGACCTTTAAAACCTCTTTAAGACCTTTCTGTTTAACCAGAAACAGCTCTGAAGTCAGCTAAACCCACCAGACTCCATTTAAAAAAACAATACTTTTAGCGTGTATAGAGCCAACATATTTTCACATTTAAATCAGTAAACTATGTGTTTATTTCAACCAAAACTAGAGTTGTGATGGTTGGAAAAGTGGAAAGACGACCCAAAACGTTTTTTTCATAGTTTTAATTTGTTTCTGTCGACTCTGAATGAAGTGTGTTTTACGATGCTCAAATGACTGTTTATTCACATGGAGTCTGGTGGGTTTAGCAAACGCAATTTCAGAGATGTTTTTATGTTTAAAAAAAGGATCTTACTCTTTAACAGAAAGGTCGACCTCCTTAGAAATCCTTTCCATAATGTTGTCAGACACTTAGAATATTAATCTGAATCTTGTCAGTGGCAAAACGAGCACTTTTGTGAAGGTAAATACAAGCTGGACAATTGTCCTATTAACTTACATTGTAGCTTGTTTCTCTGCTGCCGACTGCAGCGATCTCTCTTAATACTGGACCAATGTCAAAGACTGTTGTTCCCATAAGTCACTTAGACACAAAAACATAGGAAGATATGGTCCAGGTTACAAAAACAGTAGTTACCCTTTAAGTCAGCAATCTGTTCAATTCATTTAAATGAACCATCGTCTTCCCAATAAATTGTCTTCTTTATATCAGAATTCTTATACAGCATCAATCACTCAACCGCATATTATAATGCCCCCAAAACATGGATTTCTAATGTTGGTTTTGTCACGTTTAATCATCTTATGCCAGATGTACACACAGGATGAAGAAAGTTTAGCTAAGCTGTTAAAATCACCATTCCAAAGCTGTAAACATCCAGGCTGAAGGACAGCTTGCCATCTCGAATATATTCCTCAGGGAGGTATCCCAGGTTGCCGTGGTACCTCGTATCCAAAGTGATGGTGCAGTGCTGATTGGCTGTATGAGGACGGAGACGAGCCAACCCAACATCAGACAGCTTGGGCTGCAGGGCATCATCCAAGAGTATGTTAGCACTGTGTAGAGAAGCCATATGTGTAAACCTCTGAACTTCACAGACAGCAGAGAGACACAAGATCGATGGAAGGCAACTGACAGTGGAGGTCCTAAAACCCACAATCCTGAGGGTGCATGGCATGACCTTTTGAAACCAATATATATATATATATATATATATATTTTATTATTATTATTATTATTATTATTATTATTATTATATTTAAAAATGATTGCATAATCCTTTGGCTTAATTGGAAAGGCATACATTCATTATATGACAAGTATGGTAGCATCTGTTTATGAAATAGTCAGTTTCAGTGGAATCTAGGATATGTTTTAATTACATCTTAAAGTGTTTATATTATGCTCATTTTCAGGTTCATAATTGTTTTTAGAGGTTATATCAGAATAGGTTTACATGGTTTAATTTCATTTTTGTCTTACTTGTCTCTGTTATAGCTACAGAGTGAGGCATTGCACTTCTTTACCATCTTTGTTGGGAGTCGCACATCCACAGTACCTAGGTAAGGACTACTAGCCAGTCAGAAGCAGAGTATGAGGGCGTGCCCTGACAGTACCTAGGTAAGGACTACTAGCCAGTCAGAAGCAGAGTATGAGGGCGTGCCCTGACAGTACCTAGGTAAGGACTACTAGCCAGTCAGAAGCAGAGTATGAGGGCGTGTCCTGACAGTACCTAGGTAAGGACTACTAGCCAGTCAGAAGCAGAGTATGAGGGCGTGCCCTGACAGTAGCTAGGTAAGGACTACTAGCCAGTCAGAAGCAGAGTATGAGGGCGTGCCCTGACAGTACCTAGGTAAGGACTACTAGCCAGTCAGAAGCAGAGTATGAGGGCGTGCCCTGACAGTACCTACGTAGGTAAGGACTACTAGCCAGTCAGAAGCAGAGTATGAGGGCGTGCCCTGACAGTACCTAGGTAAGGACTACTAGCCAGTCAGAAGCAGAGTATGAGGGCGTGCCCTGACAGTACCTAGGTAAGGACTACTAGCCAGTCAGAAGCAGAGTATGAGGGCGTGCCCTGACAGTACCTAGGTAAGGACTACTAGCCAGTCAGAAGCAGAGTATGAGGGCGTGCCCTGACAGTACCTAGGTAAGGACTACTAGCCAGTCAGAAGCAGAGTATGAGGGCGTGCCCTGACAGTACCTAGGTAAGGACTACTAGCCAGTCAGAAGCAGAGTATGAGGGCGTGGCCTGACAGTACCTAGGTAAGGACTACTAGCCAGTCAGAAGCAGAGTATGAGGGCGTGCCCTGACAGTACCTAGGTAAGGACTACTAGCCAGTCAGAAGCAGAGTATGAGGGCGTGCCATGCTAGCAGCTAGGCGAGCATTATAACGTGTGTTCCAAAGTGACCACGTTTGTCTCTGAAGTAAAGGCTGGACTACAATAGAGCTGTTTGGAGCAGTTTGTGAACAGTGTTTTCTGTTGGAGATGGTAAGTCCCTTTGGGGGGGACTTTGGGCTTTTTCACTTTGTAAACCTATAACATGCACAAACAAGACATATAACACAATAGAGGAAAGGGAAAAAGCCAAAAAGCATGATATGAACACTTTAATGAAAAAGGCAAACCTCCATTCTAAAGCTAGAGTGAAGATATTGGTATCATATGAAACAAACTGACCTAAGGCAGTCAATGGTACCAACGTCAATGCTAGCTTGTCGGGAAGGGGGCTAAATAAATACATTTTGGCGAGGGAAAAACTGGCATGGCCATTTTCAAAGGGATATCTTGACCTCTGACCTCAAGATATCCGAATGAAAATAAGTTCTATGTGTAATATCTATGGGTCTAAACTAATCCCATGCAGTTTTTCTCATCCAGTATAAATGCATTAAATGGTGTGTTTGAATATTTATGCATACTGGGGTCCCTAAACAGTCCTGGAATCGCATGATTTGGGTCTGACTGAAAAGCTGAGACTCATGTGGATTCAATGAGCCCTATTGTAACCCTGTGTGATGATGTTAGTCCCCATAGTAGCCATTTCATTGACTTAAGACCATTTTTGGAAAACCTCACTATATTACACGATCTGTTGTGACCTCTAGGATGATCCCAGACTCATGAAACTTTACAACCCCAAAGTAGAGTCCCAGGGCATTCAGAGGATCTATGGCTTTCCTAGGTATATTGACAATAATGGGGTTTCTGAGCAGTTCCCAGAATAGAAGTGCTCGCCATCCAATCACCGAAAAAGTTTTTGATAACAAATCATATCATGCATTTTCAGTGGGGTTCCTCAAGGTCTTGGTGTCCTAATGTTTTCGACCATTTTTATCAATTCTGGAGTGGTAAAAATGGTACCATTTCGCACCAAATCTGTGTAAGAAAACTGTATCAACCAAAGAATTGTGAAACCTCTCCCGGACCACGGTCCGGATCAAAAGACCAAATTTTCGGTTGGTCTGGTTCCTTTATAGTGTGAAAGCATTTTTTGGATGGTTCGGACTTTCAGACCAAATACAAGAAGCTCTGGCAGGCTCTCCTTGTGTTTACAAGACCGGGGAAGCTCCTTTAAGGAATAGCTCGGTGCTTAGTGTGTAGGCTACATGAGAGAGAGACGGTGTCAGCGCTCAGAGCAGACAGCTGTCGCCTATCAGAGCTGAGAATACATCAGCAGTTTATTTGTTAAGTGGGAGTAGATGTACAGTGTAGGTTTCCGTTTGTCTCTGAATAAATTCTCCAGAAAGTTCCCGTGTCTCGCTTCTCAACATCACAACAAAACAAAAACAGCAGCGGCAGTAGAGGAGAGCAGCAGTCAGTAGGAGAGAGCAGCAGTCAGTAGGAGAGAGCAGCAGTCAGTAGGGGAGAGCAGCAGTCAGTAGGGGAGAGCAGCAGTCAGTAGGGGAGAGCAGCAGTCAGTAGGGGAGAGCAGCAGTCAGTAGGAGAGAGCAGAGAGATGCGAGAAGACGGGGAAGCCCATCTACAAACCATTCTACAAATTCTAAGTATCTGGAGACACAGCTCACGTATGTGATGACGGCAAGACGTAGTTTTGTCACGTATAGTTCTTTAGTGCGCTTGCATAACTGCAGTGTGAAACCAAAACTTGCCGGATCTCAATGTATACAATGTAACAAAAACATGAACCTTGGTCCGGACCTTGGTTCGGACTTTCATGTGTTAAAACGCCCTAAAACAGAGCGGCTTATATCGGTAGAGAGAGCAACAAGTTAGCGAACTGCCGAGTGACCGAGTCGCCCTCTCGGTTCTCTGCTCAGCTGCTTGACGGGCTGCAACATCTTGTAAGGTTTAAGCAGATGTTTTTTAGGGGGTAACCCCATTCACTTTACCAGCAGTACTGACAACAGATAAAGCCACCGTGTCTTGACGACCACTTTACCTTCTAACACGGAGCTTTCTGATCTTTCCGGTCTAAGCTGGCTAGGATTTGATTTACCAGGGAGCAAGTGGTCGTGCTATAAATGACATCATGTTCATATTGAGTGTTGCACATCCCAGTGACCATGTCCTCTTCCAAGAGACAACAGACAGAGGGAGAATCCTAGATACTGTATGTTGTACCTGGAGATGTTGCCACAGATCACTGGGAAGGGCTGGGCTGTATGGAGGTGATGCAAGGCCTTCGCAGTTCCTTTAATGATGGCGAGACGCTCTTGCCAGGACAGACGGGGCTCTCCATCCTGTACAGGGACAACATATCGTTTTAGATTTAACATAAATATATGCCTTCAAATAGCTTAAAGTGCTCATATTATGCTTTTTGGCTTTTTCCCTTTCCTCTATTGTGTTATATATCTTTTTTGTGCACGTTATAGGTTTACAAAGTGAAAAAGTCCAAAGTCCCCCCCCAAAGGGACTTACCATCTCCAACAGAAAACACTGTTCACAAACTGCTCCAAACAGCTCTATTGTAGTCCAGCCTTTACTTCAGAGACAAACGTGGTCACTTTGGAACACACGTTATAATGCTCGCCTAGCTGCTAGCATGGCACGCCCTCATACTCTGCTTCTGACTGGCTAGTAGTCCTTACCTAGCTACTGTCAGGGCACGCCCTCATACTCTGCTTCTGACTGGCTAGTAGTCCTTACCTAGGTACTGTCAGGGCACGCCCTCATACTCTGCTTCTGACTGGCTAGTAGTCCTTACCTAGGTACTGTCAGGGCACGCCCTCATACTCTGCTTCTGACTGGCTAGTAGTCCTTACCTAGGTACTGTCAGGACACGCCCTCATACTCTGCTTCTGACTGGCTAGTAGTCCTTACCTAGGTACTGAGCATGTGCGACTCCCAACAATGGATGAATGGAACAGAAGTGAGATGTCTCACTCTGTAGCTAAAACAGAGAGCTCAACACACAGGGTGAAAAGAGGAGCTGCAGCAATGTGCAGTACGACAAAAATATGATGTTTTTTTGAAAATTAAACCACATAAACCTATTCTGATATAACCTCTAAATACAATTATGAACCTGAAAATGAGCATAATATGAGCACTTTAAAATAGCCAGATGAACTTTAGGTATTGGAAACGTGGATGTAACGCTGGTTATCTGTGGAGTTAGACTACAACCTGAGTTACTTTTAGCACTGTGAAATAGGTTTCTATTCTTACTGTCTGTTGCCTTCATTTCTATCACCTAAATGAAGTGAACCCAAAGCTGGGCTCAGTGCGTGGTTGGCGTCACGAAATGCGCGCTGGCAAAAAAAAACCCGGAAGACTCGGAAGCGCAGACCAATCAGAGCAGACTGGGCTTTTCAGGAGGGGGGGGTCAACATGTTCTAGTAGAAAACCAAAATACAAGTGTGAACCTGAAAATGAGCAGAATAGGTTTGTGTCCCCTTTAAACCCCCTAGACCAAAGAATTAAAATATATTTACCAATACTGCATGTGCGTGACATAAAGACTTCACGGCACAGGTAAAAAAAAAAATAAAATGGTGTGTTCAGTTTGTAAATGTGTGTAGGTTTACGTGCACACAAAAGTTCACTGGCAGTAAATACCTGTTTGAGCCGTCTACTACATGACTGCAATAACTAGAAGTTCCTCATAATAATAGTACGTTTACATGATGACCATTTTTCTTCAAGCAGTTTAATAACAAAGTCTAGACTCTGCAGTTTCAGTTATATACGTACTTGTCTACAGAAAAAAGTTTTGTTACTTTCTGCCAAACACACGTTACACTTGTGCACACTTGGCTTCCCACGAGTAGAGTTCCTGTTTTCGTGTTACCTGGTAACTGTTTTGCTGTGGCTCGGTAAACAAGTCACACGCAGAAACACACTTCCTGATGGCCTTGGAGCAAAATCAACAACTGCAGTGGTGCCAGCAGATGTTGATACATAAATGACAAGTGTACCTGATGGTGTAGTCTGTGAAAGAGCGATCCGTTGGGGAGGTACGGATACACCAGACAGTAGCGGTCTTCGTCAGAGAGACAACACAACAAGTCTAAGATGTTTGGATGTTGATACCTGTGAACACATCGCCACACTTCATATTAAAAAGCACTCTATCAGATCAAATAGAAAAAAGGTGTTGTTGAAAGTGTGGTGTTAACACGTACAAATGATGGATTTCCATTTCTTTTCTAAAGATATCCCACAGCTTCTTCCACGGCTCCATATTCATCTGGAGAATGATGGATAAGGAATGCATTTCAGTTAGACGTTAGTTAGAATCAGAATCAGCTCTATTGGCCCAGGTAAAGTACAATACTCACTTAACATGTAAAGAATAAAAACAGAAAGGACAGTAAGAAATAGATGATACAGTATAACAGTATATACAGTGCAATTCATTCATTCATTCATTAGAAGGCTGTTGTAGTCGAGTTTACAGGAGTCAAACGCGCGTCTGTGTTCACACAGGACACACGGAGCTCATACTGACAGCAGTCCTCCTTAGAGGGTTTAACAGCAAGTAGGCCATGTTTTCCAACATGTCAGACTGGGTTAGAATTCATCAATCACCTGTTTAAAAAGCTTCACTGCAACCTTTTGGTTTCCTATCTGTGCACTGTAGACGTCAGAAAAGTGGCCCTCTGCAATCCTCATGTGATGATGGAAATCTCTGGTTCCCTCTACGATGTCTTGGAAAGTGATTGTGGCTGGCTGACTTTCTCCAGCAGAGTTCACTGGAACACAGACATATATTAGTTTGAACCCCAAACGGCTTCATTCATGCTGATTCACACATGTAAAAAAAAAAAAATAAATCAACACCAGCCTGAATCCTAGTGGAAAGGGAGAGTCCATCGAAACATTATATTTTACAAATGTATGTGAGATGAATGATTTAAAGTGCTCATTTTCAGGTTCATAATCGTATTTATATATATGTTACAGGAGTTTACTAGCAGGTGACAGCTGCTCTCCTCTGCTCTCTGCTATGTTCACAGTAATATTTTCCATTGATTATACGTTATTTCACCCCTCCCCCCCGTGGATGTACCCATTATTGCCTTTAATTGTTTGTAACTGACCTTGAGCTGGACCCTGGAAGAGCTGCAGGGCCCTAAGGTGGCCCATGTCTTGCAGCACCTTAAGTAGGTCCTGCACTCTTGAATTCTCCTGAGCCCAGGACCACAGCAGCTCCCTGGTGGGACTCCGACCTGCTGCCTCCACGCGCTCCAACATGCGAACTTCTAACAGGCTGGGGACAACTCGGACAGCTGGAGATCAGGACAAACGGTGAACATTAAACCATGTCAAATTGAGCTCACAGAGGAACGCAGTCTGTATACACAGGTTCATGAAAAGTTCAGATCAAATTGAACTTGATTTAGTAAAGCAGATCTGTATTAATCAGAGTGAAACTAAAAGGCAAAGTAGATTAGAGTGTTATCTGGCCCTAAAAAGAGATTATGAGCATAATAAGAAAGAACAGACAGCTTGTAACTAGTTCAGGCTCAGTGACCACAAACTGGCAACCGAGAACAGGAAGACACACAAGATAATGGAAACAAAGAAAACACAAAAGAATATATGTATATATATATATAGTATATATATATATATATATATATATATATATATATATATATATATATGGTCACTAGTTTGAAAGGTGAGGCTGAGACAGATGTGCTCTTTCTCCTACAATGTAAAACATTCAGACACAAGAGATACACACACACACACACACACACACACACACACACACACACTTCTCCTACAATGTAAAACATTCAGACACACCCACACACACACACACACACACACACACACACCATAGACTGTAAATATTAAAACACACACCAGACTGTAAATATTAACACAGCCCCACACACACACACACACACAATAGACTGTAAATATGAACACAGCCCCACACACACACACCCACACACACACACACCATAGACTGTAAATATGAACACAGCCCCACACACACACACCATAGACTGTAAATATTAAAACACACACACCATAGACTGTAAATATTAACACAGCCCCCCACACACACACACACACACTAAGATATACTGTAGGCTATTAATATAAATCAAGCTTAATGTTAGATATTTAACATATTAATATTTGACCATTTGTACATTTTTATTGAAACTTTCATTCCAATAAAGCTTCTTTGAATTTGAATAGCTATGTATATCAGTGTGAGACGAGTCAACTGTCAGAGTTAGAAGGTCAAAGCCTGTTTTACGTGGCTGCGCTAGACCTGTCTCTATCAGACTCAACCCAAACCTCTAACCAGAATGACAAAAGCTGCTCCTTACCTAGTCCGCGCCACCCGAACCTGTCATCTCCACTGTCCATTATCTTACAGAATCTCTCGACGACAACCGGAGGGACATCATAGAGGAAAGTGGAGGAGTCCATGTGAACGGGCGCTCTGTCAGGACACTGGGAGGACACAGGTCCACTTACTACTTTTGTTGTGGTTCAGTGTTGCTGAAATACGGAAACTCCGTCCGCACGCAACGTAGCTTACTGAGGAAGTCATTATTCAGCGAGTCAATAAACTGACTCACACCTTGCCATTTTAAAGGAAAAACCCAAAGTTCCACAGTCCAACAACCGCATATGAAGCGAACAGTGGCGGAGGGATATCGCACGATGTAAGTTGGACTTCACGTGAGATGATACGCTTCCTCCTTGCAGTAGCTTTTATTCAAAAGTACAATGCGGTTTGTGTTGTCTTCCTGCCGTTCACATTCAATGAAAATAGTGAGCAAATCATTTATTTTATGGAACCGTCCACGTTATTTTTTTGACAGTGTGTTTGAAAGAAACGTTTTGAAAACGGATCAAATTTGAATCGAGGACAACAGTTAAGATGATTTTTTGGGGCTTTTCCTTATATTAGATAGTGACAGTGAATAGACAAGAATGTGGGGGGACAGAGAGAATGACACGCAGCAAAAGGCCACAGGTCGGATTCGAACCCGGCCGCTGCAAAGGACTCAGCCTACATGGGGGGGGGGCGCTCTTACTGGATGAGCTAGAGGCCGCCCCGAATAATATAAATGCAGTTTGCCCTAAACTTCCATTTGCATTTCTCCAAACAAACCTTAGGCTACTGTATATGTATTAATTGCAATAGTTAGGATTGACAGTAGGCACTTTGAGACAATATTGAGTAAATGTTTGGATTTCCATGTTCAAAACGTGACCCTTAAAGAATGTTGAGGTAATGACGTTTTCAACATAAACTTCGACCGTGGTCAAAATGTTAAAAATCCAATGTTTCTGACCATTCACATTTCTTCACAACGTGCCTCCAATTGAAGTTATGGTGGCCAAAATCCACATATTTTGTTCTGTGCAAAGATATGGCCCCAAAGATATCTGAAGCCAGTATGAGGCTTCAGCAGCCTTAATCAAATGAAGTGGGCATTTTCCAAAGTGAAGTATTTTAGTGTGAAGTTCCCCTTTGTTGTTTCCCCAGGAAGTTTTACTGAATTCCCCCTCTGGAGATTTGGCCTCCATCACTTACATTGAAATAGCGTTATAAGGAAGGGGTTTGCTAATTGCCAGTGTGAACAGGAGGAATGATGACAGCACAGCCTGTTTATTTCTTCATACCTGACAGACATGAAAAATACTCTTTGGACTCTTAAGTGCAGCTAATATTTCACTACAAAAGCCCCTTTCCTTCCAAATCGTTACGTTTTGAAACTCTAGTGTGAAATGTTATCTATTATGTTATATATATGATCAATAATCTGAACAGGGAAGCGTGATAAACACTTTTATTACCATATCTGTATACGATATATTTACAGACATTCGGTGCCCAATATGTCAATATGCATCAACTGAGATCTATATAAATACATTCTGCATCATGAAGTCGAAAATAATAAGCTTAATATTTCATAAGATAAAATGGTGCACAAGATAATTAAAAAGCAATTTCATGTATATTGAAATTATTAAGAAGAGTTAAGTATTTTAGCCTTTACAGATTAAACATTAAAAACACAGAATGCAAGCATTTACATCTCCAATCATGAAAGGCTTCCTTAAAGCTCCATTAAGCAGTATAATGGTAAAGTGTGTTGTTACAGCTCAAAGCTGACTGGACATTACGCCTTGTGTCTGACAGCAGATGCCAACATCCATCATCCAACTCAACTGAAAACTGATTTCATATTTTGTTCATGCACATTATTTTGGAGAAATAAATCGAATGGACGGGTACTATTGTATTTTTTATCTTTGTGATCACTTACCCTACACCTTATTTATTGATCAGTTCCTGTCTGGCTACACACTAATGGGCACATCTAGTGGTCAACTACTACTTAATGAAGCTTTACTGCCATTTGCTATTTCTGGTATAAAAACATACAGATAAGTTTAAGTGCAATTGTTTCTGACATTTTCATGATGCTCAAACTTTCACAATAAAACCCAAGATCACAGATAATCAATGCCAATCTTCATCTTCCTGATACTGAGCAGACCTGTGGTTATCAAACAAAGGATTAAAAACAGTGTCACTCAGAAATAGGAATGCACAAATGACATTCAAAAATGATATTTAGAATAAATATGGGTACACACCTGGAGCAAGGCGGAGCGTAGAGCTTACATATCTGACTCTGTAGAGAGAAACAAAAACATGTTCAAAACAACATCCGCGGAATCCTGTGTTTGCAGATTTCGTGTGGTCTTGCACGTTCAATCTCAAAACGGCGCGCACTGTTTTCCTACGGTTTCCACGTGGAACGACACGTGTCCTCCGACGGTGTGAAAGGGCGGGCAGTTATTGACTGTTGTTACTAGACAGGCTAAGAATCTTCATCTTCCTTTGTATAAAACATCCCGTGGTCAGTTTTCTATCAAGTAGTGGAGGTGTTTTGTGGAATGAAAATGTACATGTACATGTAATGGATTCCTCTGAGATGTTTTTTTTATTTATAAAAATAGACTTAGGAATGCCCTGCTGTCTAAACATTTGATTTGGACAAAACTGATCCCTCATAGAAACTGTTGTTTACACTGTAAAAAAATTGCAACTACTTCTGTTTCTCTGCATGTATTAAGTCTTTTTTACACTTAACACAAATACTTAAAAATGTACTGGTGATTTTGTATCTTTACATTTTACATTTGTTATTTTTATATAAGCCATTACAGGCTCTACCACATCCTCACGTGTATTTTATATTTCTTCAACATGATTTGTATTTGTGTGTGAAACAAATACACATAAACTATAGTATAGTACAAACTATAGTATAGTAATGTAGTTTCATAGTGCAATTTAGAGAATGTTGTAGAGCAGTGGTTCTCAAATGGGGGTACGTGTCCCCCATGGGGTGCTCTGGAGGACTGCAGGGGGTCCGTGATATTTTTTGCTAAATGTTTTTCAGTTCCAAGGCTGTAGTTACTTCTACTGGCTTTTTTTTCTCCAAGTTTGTCGCTTTTTTCAAAGTTTTTGAAGTTTGTCTCCTTTTTTTGAAGGTGTTGTCGTTTGTTTTGACCTATTCTTGCCTTTCTTCCTCACTTTGTTCTACTGTCAGTTTTTCTTCTAAGTTTTTGTCTCTTTTTTTCAAAGTTTGTCACTTATTTGAATTTGTTGTCCCTTTTGTTGCCCTAGTGTTGCCTTCCTTCTTTCTATTGTGTTTTTTTCGACGTTATTATTACTATTTTCGACCTATTCTTGCCTTACTTCCTTCTTTCTACTGTGTTTTTTTCGACGTTATTATTACTATTTTCGACCTATTCTTGCCTTACTTCCTTCTTTCTACCATCTTTTTGCATCATCATCTAAACATTTTCCAGGTCCAAGGCTGTTGTTTAGTAAATCTACTGCTGACATCGCTGTATTCTCCCTCTTTATAGAGACTTTGTTTTCTACCAAAAATGATTTGCACTGGTTATGGGGTACATGGCTTACAAACACTGTTCAAAGGGGAACATTATTGAAAAAAGCTTGAGAATCACTGGTGTGTGGTGTAGTGTTATGTGTAAATCCTTTGTCGTCAATGAGTATACTCTGACTGTAAACCTAATACTGTAATTAATGGTGGTAAACAGTAGACAGAGAAAGAGAAAAAAAACAGGGACACATACCCCAGACGTATGTGTGGGTCTTCCCCATGTGAGTCACTCTGCAGGCAAGCTTGTCTGCTTGTCTTGGGGTAAAGGGCGCGTATTTGGTTAGGTGGTAGTGCCAGTTCTCCTCGAAGGCCAGGTCGCTCTGTATGGCTCCTGGCAGCTCCTGTTCGTTCTTGAGCAGTTCGATGGTGAGCTCTGGTGGGTGGAAGCCGCTCACGTGACAGATGAGGGTGTTGTCTTTATCAAAGTGTCCTGGTGCCCGGCTGTACACCTGAACCTTGGGCGGCGCTACCAAGAAACAGAACAACTTTCACACATGTACAGAAAGTATTTGATGCAGTGGTGTAGTCTAATGTATTGTAGTGGGTATACTGTACTGTATATATATTGCGGGGGGGTCCTCCCCCAGGGAAATTGTGAGCGTCAAAGACTTCATTTCCTGTACTCGAATACACTTTTATGCACCAATTTACAGTGGAAATACCTTTATTTTGTGTAGAAGAAAACCACAGATGACAATTCAAAATATATCAAAAATATAATAGAAAGTATGTTGTTGCGTGTCATTGGGCATTTTGAAGTGGGTATGTGGAAATCCTGGAGCTTTCTTAGTGGGTATACTGCGTATACCTGCGTATCACATAGACTACACCACTGGTTTGATGTAACTATGAATGAGCTGGTAGACTAATGTAGATATCACTCCCTTACTTGCTCTCCTCAATACATTATAGTTTCTGCCTCCTTTTTACCCTACTATTAAACTACAACGATAAGCTGTAGTATTATCAACCAGACTGATCATAATACGCAGTGTTGTAATGTAACGAAGTACAAATACTTTGTTACTGTACTTAAGTAGAATTTTCACGTATCTGTACTTTACTTCGTTATTTATATTTCTGGAAACTTTTACTTTTACTCCATTACGTATCCTAAATAAAATGTTTACTTTTACTCCACTACATTTCCCATAAGCATCTTAGTTACTTGTTACTTGCTAAGAAATGTTTTCCTACGTTGGCGTGAAAGATTCTTCCTCACAACAAAAATAAAACTCTTCTTTGTTGATGTCAGACTTGATGTTTAAGAAGGTGTGGGAAGTTGATAACGCACAGCTGAAGTTGATAACCTTAACGATGGCTCAGTTCCATCAAGGGTCCCAGTAGCTATTTCAGTGAGTCAGCATGAACAATACCAGGACCTCTCCTAAGAGGAATGCAGCCATCATTAATGGGTTTGTGTGCTTTTCCTGCTATGACATGTCAATATGTCTGCCGTGAAAAAGGCCTATTATGCTTCACTATATTCACTAAATTTTGTACTTCTACTTTTACTTCTGATAGTTAAGTACAATAAGGTGACTTTAACTTCTACCAAAGTCATTTTCTGGTAAGATACTTGTACTTTTACTCAAGTATAGCTTTCAAGTACTGTATACAAGACTGATAATATGTTATTACCATATAAAACGACACTAGAGCGCCTCCCCTTTAAACTCACGATTCTAACACACCGAATTTCTCAAAGTTTCTACTTTACTTTTAGGGGAACTATTCAGTTGGCTATTTCTTCACATGTTTGTGTTTAAGTTGGCAGTAAACTTAAACGGGAACGTTAAGTGTAGTAAGACCCGAGCCCTCTCTCTGGTCCTACTTGCCATTTCAGAGAGGCTTCCGTGTAATAACACAGCGCCATTTGTAAATACATTGTCGTATATAAAAGTACAGTAGATTACTTACATTCTCCGGCTGTTGAAGGAAGGAGAGCGAGCAGACCGACGAGAACTGTACAGACAAGTGTTTTCATGATTTTACCTTCAGTTGGTCTCTGTAACGTTATAGAAAAGTGTTGTTCGTCAAATAAAACTGCCCCGCGAGCCAAAACGAAAGTAAAATGTATTTGATTCGGGAGTTCTTTCTGTTAAACGGTGGGGACGCTGTCGGGCGAAATGACTAGTGCTTTCACCGGAGCCGGGAGGTTGTCCACTTCCTCCACCAATAGAATAATCCAGATGGAGTGTTGCTAGGTAGACTTTACTACGACATGTTGCTCTCTGTGGCGCAGTTTTGTCAAATAAAAACCTCCATGTTTGTTTGAGCTGCCTACGGGCGTGGATGTATTAAGAGAACGCCTATGAGTTGCTAGTCGCCATAGTTCATATGTTTTGTGTTTATCACACACAAAGATAGGCCTACAATTGACATACAGTCATTATTTAGTTAAAAAGAAAAGTCAACCACAGCAGTGGGAATACTATCTGAAATTGTTCAAGTTTCATTTTATTTGTCATTTTACAACACGGGTTGCACAATGAAATGTAATTGTAAATAGTAGCAATTTAGTAATGCAAATATTTAAAAAGGAATAGATAAAAAAATAAATGCACAGTTACTTATACATACATACCTTGGCTGTACACATACACATACAATATGTACAGTATAACAACTTGGCTCTATGTATTAAACAGTGTTTCGACTGAATATTGTTTTAGGTAGTTTGTTTATAGTACTGTGATAAATCACCTGATGTGATTATAAAAGCCACTTCCTTATATTAGTCATATGATAGGCATTTCTCACAGCAGACATTTTGACTTGTCATAGTAAGACAAGCACAGGGGATGTTGATTTGATTTATGATTTTTGTGAACTAGAAGAAAAGAGCATTTCCCATTTATTTATTTTTTCACTGTATTTATACAAGAATGTTCTGGGTGGATGTAAAAAAGAAACTTAAGATGATTGTTTGATATGTTTGAGCATGAATATGTTTGATATGATGCCATATTTTAGTCCAGAACAGACTGAGATTGAATTTGGTATTTCTTTTGTAAAATTCCATATTCATAAGAAAAAGGGTCAGGAACCAAGCGAAGTATAGCACCATTTGATTTTTAAAAACAAGCCATTCATTTCATTAATACCTTTTAAGTTAATAAATGATTATATGATGTACATAACACAAACTGACATTATAAACTGTAAATGATTTTTCTTGTCCTATCTTGTTTTTTACTGTCTATTTTTCTTTTTTAGTTTTTATTTGTTTTCACATCTGTGACCTTTTGTAAAATAAAGAGTGAAAAAAAAAGTAGGAAAAGCACACCAATTACCCTAATGATGGCTCTGTTTTTACTAAGCGTGCACAGTGAGTAAGCATGCACAATACCAGGCAACTGAAATCAAAGCAGCTAAATGGAATTCAGCTTTCTTAACTGTATTATTTGCACCTGTGCTTTTCCCGCTGTGATGCCTAAACAGGTCTGCGGTGGGGAAAGGCCTGTCGATGAAGCAAGTTCACTCGCAAAAGAAAATGTACAATATCTCATATTGTTATTGTTGGATCACCTGCTATCCAGACAGGGCTGAGTTTAGCCTCTGCGTTTGTTTTCATTTTTGAATGTTCACTTGCTCTTCAGCTGCCAAGTGGTCCGTTTCCAGCTAACATGACAATAAAGCAGCATGATAGACTGCCACTGAGACTGATCTGCCATCACGAGGATAACACAGTGTTTGGAATCAAAAAATATCACACTTTTAGTGAAGTCACTGATCAGAGGTCAATGTTAAATAGTTATGACACAAATAACAGCAATATCAATATCAGTCACATTATCTTAACGTTCCCTTGCTGATACTCAACTTTCTAGATTAAGTGACTTGTTTCTCGTGATATTTAAAATAGTATGACATGTATGTGTGTATATATACATTTAGGGACAGCTGTCCTAATATGAAATAGTAGTTTTCTGTGTGATCCCATATAGAAGGCAGCTATGGAATCAGCGTTCCACTGCCTGCCGTTAATGCATGTCTCAGGTGGAACCCTGACCTGAAAGGGAACATTCTAGGTGACTTAGTAACTTTTTTGCCCACCTGAAATGGATCCCTACCCTACGTGTTACCATTTTCTACTTCATAAAGCCACAAAGACAACATGTCGATCAATATCCCTATGATACAAGTATACATTGTAGAGGTTTGTGTTTAAAAAAAAAAAAATGAAGACATCAAGGCATTTTTAAGAGGCATTTATTTAATAGAGGGCATTGACAAATGACCTTAAATCACAAATCAAAATGGTTTAACAACTTTTACTTGGTCCGGAAAGAAAACTCATGTATTTATAAATCTGACCAATTACAATTTGATTGCCTCATTTAGGTACAGGAAAGAGTTGTGTACATAAAAAACAAACTTCTATCGCTTAATATGAATATACTTTACATCCATTTCATTATCAAAGGCTGGAATATAAGCAATCTAAGCAGCACACTGCTACATTACAAAATGTCTAAATGTCCCGCAGCCCGTGCATTCTCCCACATTAAATTAGTAAATGAAAATTCCCCTGAATATGATACTGATTTTTGTTGTTTTGTTAAAAGGAAAGCGAGGACTTCCGGAGAAACTGTGATCCTGTTAATTGGAGATGTGAAGAATTATTGCCGGATTGGGGGGTCCAAAACATCCGGCATCGATCTGAGACAGAGAAAAGGACGTGGCAGCACCCTGCAGCAGACAACGACCAATCAACATCTGACAATACAACGTGACACTCACTTCACTGAAAGATAAAAAGATGAGAACTCACCAGCCTGGGCCCGCTGACGGTTACATGTTTGGCTCTATCGAAAAAAAGAAAAAGCATACAGAACGTTTTTTATTTTTATTTTATCAATCTCAGAAAAGCTGGTGAAGCAGCATTGCACTTATACCAATGAATCTTTACTCCATATGCATTGACGTGCTTTACGTTGCATTTGATTTCATTTTGTCTCAGGCAAATGACTTGATGCATGATGTCTATAATTGTGTATTTTGCTGCAGGCATATATCAAGATGCATATATTCATTCTAAAAATTAATTCTATAAAAATCTCCATTAATAAAATAATGCAATTCTCTTTACATTTAGAGAACGTTTTTTCAGCCTTGGTAAAAGGTATGTGCTCTCTGAATGTTTTGAAGTTTATTGCTATCATTTCTTTCTTCCTATTGTCTCTTTTCATTGCCTTGACTTTTCTGGCTGCGTCACATGCTGATACAGTTTGAATTTTTCTGTCCACTCCTCGGTTATGAGAATATTACACACACACACACACACACACACACACACACACACACACACACACACACACACGTTTGGGCTGATCCTTACTCACCCCAGGCATAGTATTTCACGGTGTTTCCATGAGTGACTTTGCAGGTGTACTTGTCTCCATCCATGGGTGTGAAGGGCACAGTCTTTGTCAGATGGAAGTGCCAGTCCTGTTTGAAGGCCAGGTCGGTCTGCTTGGCCTCGGGGAGCTCCACCCCATTCTTCATCACCTGGATGGTGATGTCAGGGGGGTGGAAGCCAGTCACGTGGCAGATCAGGGTGTTGTCTTTCCCGTACTCTCCTGGATGGTTGCTGTACACCTGGACCTTGGGGGAAGCTAGAGGCAACACGGAGAAGGAAATGACGCCAAACCACCATTACACAAGGGACTGATTCGAGCACATTGAAAACTGAACACACTTCACTTTTAAACAATTAAGTTTGCCAGTGGTACGGACACACATGAAGAAATCTACATTGAAAAAAAATAATGGTACTAATTGCTTTCCTATTATAAAGCACCAGTGGCAATTTTAGACCCTTTTTATAGGGGGCTCAAGACCCCCTAAATTTCATCTCACCCTAAAGGTCTGATCCTAGAATCACACACACATAGCACATATTGAAACCCCTCAAATCCCCTTCAATGTTAACTGACTGAACAACTGAGAAATGGAAGAAATGTTCCACAGTCATCCTCCGAACTCTTCATCAGTATGTGTGTGTACCAGTGGAGGGTGTTGTCACAGCAGAGCTGGCATTACAGGAAACCGAAACTGAATTCAGACTGTTGAGGGGGAATTCCACCGAATAAAAAACATGACAGACAAGTTGTATACTGCTTCTCTCCTAACTTTGACTCTTAACATCAGCCTCTTACAGAGCCCGAGCAGCTTATTAAAGATGGTGGCCTACACCTTTCCTTTGTTTGTACTCTGTGTTGGCCATCAGAAACACATACAGCCTGGTTATTAATCTGTGATGTGGTTGGCTGGCAGACACCAAGGATGGAGGCCATTTTATTTTTAAATCGTGTATATTTTTTTTATTGTAATCTATGTTATATGTACGTTTCTTATCTAAGCAAATTCCTTGTATGTGAAAACCTACTTGGCAATAAACCGGATTCTGATTAAATTATAGCTTCAACAACAACAAAAAACTTGTACTTACTGTGTTTGGAATCAGCTGCAAATGAGACAGCTACCAGGGCTGCTAGACACCAAGCCAGCATCATGGTCGATCAGATCCTCTTTTGAATGGTTTACAGAACTTCGGGGTGACACACAGGTGCGTGTTATCTGCTTTCTTCAAAGAGCTCAACTAAAGTGAAAGTAGAGCGCAGAGCAGACTTATCAAGTGCCCTAAGACAGCCCCATTACACGACACCAGCCAATCAGTAATTCCCATCACACTGTTACTAGGTAGAATATGTCCGAACAGGTTTGGTTCATTGTGGACGGGGAGGTTTGTGGAAACTCCCTGAAGTCCCACACAAGACCACACAAACTGCATCTAAGAACAAATCAACATGACAGCCAGTACCTCCTACAGGAAGGATGTATTATATTATATTATTATATTATGTTATATAGAGAAGAAGAGATATCATTCTCTTTTTTTGTTCCTCTATTTTCCTTAATATCTTCTTAAGTCTTACAATCCTTTCCTGTTCCCCTTGCTTCCTGTAATCTCATTTTGTTGTATATTAACTATGCCTTTTTTTGTGGTCATAAGCAATATCTTGCCCTCAATGTTCCTCATGTATTATATAGGTGACGAGGAAATAGATCACAGAGACTGACCATGGCCAGACTTACTATAAGTCAGTGATCTTCAACAGGGGGTCCGCGACCCCTGGGGGGTCCTAACCCTACAGTCACATTAGCTACAAAAGAGAGCGACATGCACTCGCTTGTGGGCGCTCCTGGGCGTGCCTAGCCTACTCCTGGTTGCTTGGCAACAGTAAACAGAAATTCTCTGGGTGCTACCTTCAACCACATCTTACAAGTCACTTCAGAGGTATTGTCAAGTCACAAGAACGATGTTTTGGGATTTAAAAGTATTTATTTCTCGATAAAAGTAACAAAATATATGAGACAAAACGCCAAACATATCAGATATATACATAAATACGATGTCCTGAAGCGTTAGTCTCTGTGGCTGTGTCTCATTCAGCATCCTTCCGTCAGTAGCCTACACTGCTAGCGAGCACTGACCACTTACTGCCGTAGTGCCCACTTTCGATGGTCAGTATTGTCCCGAAAGGAACACTTACGTTAAAACACTTACCGGAAATGAGTAGCGGTCGGCTCGGCTCGGCTCGCGCCTCTCAAAATCCGACGAAAATCTTTTAAACTGACCTTTGTCGATCAAAAAAACAGACAGATTCAGCAACATGGCCTATTTCTCGCTTAAAATGTTTTCAGAAACACGTTTTGGTGAACTATTTTAGTACAATATGAGACAGTAAACGTACAGCTTTTATTTTTGGAAGTGGAGAAAGCGTTGTATTTTCTGACGCTTGACTGTTTTGGGGTTGAATAAAGGAGACGGTTACATTTCCATTGTTTCCTTATTGGAGTCCCTTATCTTAATCATGTGCCACTGAGTCAGCTAGCTGAGTGGTAGAGCCTGTTTTGTTACAATCCTTCACATAAAAAAATTGTTTATTTTTCAAAAAGAGGTTGTTTCTATTCCACGTTATGTTTAGCTACATATACTTACACACATTTATCCTGTAAAATACGTAAGGGTAGTGTATTGTGTTCTCTGTGTGCAACATGAAACCCTATTAAAAAAAGCCTATTATTCCTATTCCGTCACTCAACATTGTTCATTGTACATATTCAATAAAGATTGTCGAAAAAAGAGAGCTTTACTTTTTTTTTCTTTTTTAAACTCAGCTCGCCGACGTCACTGCATCGTAAACACCAGTGTTTCCGTCTGGTTTCCGTATTCTCTTCCATCCACATCATTTACCTTTCTTTATCTAGCTAACGTTAGCTGGGAACAGTAACACGATGAGTAGTGAAACATACCCCAGGTCTTCTATTGAAGACGACTTCAACTATGGCACGAATGTTGCTACCGCCAGTGTCCAGATACGTATGGGTAAGCAAAACAAGGCTTGCGTCGGCACTTTAGCCACGTCAGCTAACGCTAGTAACGTTAAACGTTACTTACTTACTCTAGAAATATACATTAACGTTACTGCCACTGACTATTGTTATTATAGCTAACATTGTATCCTTAACCTTAACAACCACGCATTACCCCGGTGTCACAAAAAGCCAGCCCAGTATTAACGGGATAGCACTGGTTAAAACATTAGCTACGTTAGCTAGCTACAGTGTCAGCGTTGTTAGCATTGGTCTTTTAAAGGCTTTACCTGACGTTGTTGGCTTTAAGTAGTACCTCTACCACTTCTAGGGTTGCACGATATTGACAAAATGTGATATTGCGATATCGATATTAATTTCGATATTTTTAAACATATGTACAATTACAAAACTTATGGGAAAACGCATCAAAATAGATGAATAACAAACACGTTTTCTGACAACACAAGGGTTATTTCAACTGACAGACATATTGGACTGGTCCAACATGAATAAATAAATAAATAATGACCGTGTCTACAGAGCAGGACATTTTACTGGTTTGACAGTATAAAATAAAGAGAACAGGACACAACTTTTCTTTCTCTTCTCTGATTCGTTCCGTTTTGTTGTCCCTATCTATTTCGTCACTTACACTCTGTTGGGATATGCACACACGTCACATGGTACGCTCCATAGGGTTTGTCCCGTAGAGGACCCGTGCACTGACGTGCACTAACGTGCAAGTGGCACGGTAACTGGCCAATGAAACAGCCAACGGACAGGACGCAGCGAAGTATTGCATACTTATCGCGATACTTTTGATATAATATTGCGCGTAGTGATATCGTGATAACGATATTGAGACGATATATCATGCACCCCTACCACTTACTGTTAAGTTAAACGAGCTGCTTATACCGGGTCCAAACCTATGTTTATTATATTACAGACACATATCCAGCTGCAGTGGTGGAAGAAGTAACGTTACTGAGAGCTTTTATTCAAGTAGAAGTAACGTAAGGAACGTTAATACGGCGTAGAAATACTGTTAACGAGTAGGCCTAAAAGTCCTTTATTCAAAATATTACTTAAGTGAAAGTACAACAGATTATCATCAAAACATACGTCCAAAAAGTAAAAGCAGGCTACTCAGATAATGGCCCATTTCAGAATAATGCATGTTATTGGATTATAATCAGTGAAAATGTGGAAATACTTGTAATTACTTTATATACTGCTGGGTAGCTTGTGAACCTTCACCTGGGACCAAATAAAGTCTTATCTTAATCTATAATAATACATCATGATTTATTTGTAAATTATTTATTTTTTATTATTAATCTTAATTTGCTAAATAATCAAAGTTGTCAGATAAATGAAGTGTAGTAAAAAGTACAATATTTCCCTCTGGGATGTAGTGGAGTAGAGAGGAGAATCATTGAATGGAAATACTCAAGTAAAGTACAAGTACCTCAACATGTACTTGAGTAATGTAGTTAGTTACTTTCCACCACTGTCCAGCTGTTAATACTGGTTCTTACATTAGAAAGTTAGCTGTTATGTGCACATGTCATTCCCTCAAGTGTACAGTCCAGCTGAGGGTTGGGTCTCTGTATGGTTTTGACTCCATTGCTGTCTTTGTCAATCAGACTTCCTCAGGAAGGTGTACACCCTGCTGAGCCTGCAGATCATTCTGACCACAGCCACCTCGGCCCTCTTCATGTTCTCTCAACCCATCAAGGAGTTTGTCCACGCCAGGTGAGGACGGTCTTATTAGATGTCAACATGAGAAGGGACAACTTCTGAAGGGAATATATTCTCTGTGTGTTATAATCAGGGATGCACCCAATCCAGGATTCGGCTGAATGTTGGGCTATTTGACGGGGTTCGGTTTCTGCCAAACCTTAGAATTTTTTCCCACCGAACCCTACGCTTGCACTACGCGCTACTACGCTGGTCGACGTAATGACGGCGCCGTTGATTACGGGAAGGTGTTTACGTAGGTGGAGCTTCAATGCAGCAGGCTGTGAGGAAGTGAAAATGGAACTGGTGAGCAGAACAAGTGTTGTTTGGCAGTACTTTCCCCATCAAGGGGGATGCCCACCTGGAATTTCACTGTGTTAACTATATAGCCAAGGTCAAGAACGTTCTCTTAGTACGCGCTTGCACTTAAAGGATGTATTACATCTCGTCCTGTGTTCCCTGAAAACTCAGTCAAAAGAAGGCCATTCAAGTCCAGCTACATGTTCAATTTGCAGTGCCGATTAGTCTGGTGGTGGCGAGGACCCTAAACAATACACAACATCACCGCTGTTACAACATCTGGTATGAAACATCTGGAAGAATACGAGTTGAGCATGAAGGAATCTACAGACAGCAGCCAGAATGCAGCAACTTCAGGTACAGCAAAGGAAGGACAGTCACTGTTTACATCATTAATGTGTTGACTGTGTTCGTGGACTGAGGATGGGACGAGGATTTGGCATTCGGGTTTCAGATTCGGCAGAATCTTAACCAACCGGTATTTGGCCGAACCCCAAAAATCTGAATTCGGTGCATCCCTAGTTATAATGAAGATACTCTCTGGAGGAAGCCACTCTATTTGTCCAGTGGTTTGTGGTGGTGACTGTGAGAACTAACAGCAATGCACATTAGTAGAACTGCATCGATTAATTGAGTGGTCCACCTTTTGAATTAATTGTATTATTTAGATGCTATTTTGATAATCAAACGATCGGTTGAAAGTAAAACGTCTCTGATTCCAGCTTCTTAAATATGAATAGTTTCTAGTGTCTTCTCTCTGTGACAGTAAACTGAATATCTTTGAGTTGTGGACAAAACAAGACATCTGAGGACGTCATCTTGGGCTTTTTGGGAAACACTGATCCACATTTTTCACCATTTTCTGACATTTTAGAGACCAAACAACTCATCTAACTAATCAAATCGAGAAAATAATCGACAGTGAAAATAACGGTTTGTTGCAGCCCTACACATTAGTTTCTGAACATATAGCCTACAGCAGTATCCAAATGCAAACCTATGCTAATTTCAGCCAAATCACACAAAACAGATTTGTCGGGATTGTGAGATATCTTAAAGATGTGCTGCCACCCCATAACATAGGTGTTGCATTTATACAGATTTTCTGCAAAGCTAGACACTCTGTGTGTTTGCATGTCTGTATAGTCCTATGTTGACCATTTTTGAAAACCTGATAAACAACTGATATTGGAATTGTTGGTATTGTACATCTATGACTAATATTTCTGAAGATTGTGTTGTCTGACTGTGTTCTGGTTTCTCCCCCAGTCCTGCTGTGGTGTTGGTTTCGGCTCTGGGCTCTCTGGTTCTCCTGCTGGCCCTGGCCGTGTACAGACACCAACATCCAGTCAACCTCTACCTGCTGCTCGTATTTGTAAGCCCTTTTTTGTTTCCAGTCTGTTAAGTACTTCATTGTTTCTTTCGAAGTTTGTTGCTTACGTGGCTTAAAAACACTGTTGAAAGGGGGGGGGGGGGGGGACATTATTGGAAAAAGCTTGTGAACCACTGGTGTAGAATGTGAATGTTTCATGTTGTGATGCTAGCTCAGCTGCTCCGTGACTGTAATCTTTATTTGTCATAATTGTGTCTTCTTTTCAGACTCTGCTGGAAGCAGTTTCTGTGGCCACAGCTCGTAAGTGTTTTTGAAGGAGTCTGTCACTTTCCGTCGTTTGAGCCTGTTTGCAGACTGTCCTGACTGCAGAGTCTCTCTCTCTCTCTCTCCACAGTGACCTTCTATGAATACTCCACCGTACTGCAAGCCTTGTTCCTGACCTGTGCTGTGTTTGCTGGACTGACAGTCTACACCTTCCAGTCCAAGAGAGACTTCAGCAAAATGGGAGCAGGGTGAGTGTGTCATCGCTGCTGCACAGTGTTTTTAAAAAAAAATCAAAGCTGTATTCTTCCTCGAGAGGGAGCCCCCACCAGACTGACTGGACCTGATCTGTTCTGTCTCCACAGGCTGTTCGCCTGCCTGTGGATCCTCCTCATTGCAAGCTTCATGAGGGTAAGTGACATTAGTGTGTCTTTCATATGATATAAATAAAAAGGGAGACAACGAAGAGGCCTGCATTCAATACAGACAGAAAATGGCACTAGAGGTCAAATCGGATCCAGGAAGCCTGGTGTAAGTAACAGATCCACGAGTCTGAAGGCTTATCAGGGAATAGAATATAGAGAAAGGATTTTACAATTCTGGACAGTCATCACAGGGACATGTAATCCTCCGTCTATCTAGCAGAATTCACGGTAATGTACCAGGAGGAGTGTATGTGTTTGGCCAAAGCAGCACCTTGCCAGATGAGGTTGCATTAAGCCAGGTTTGACTTTTTTTTTCGCCTACTACTCCATGTTCTTTTGCCAGATCGCTCTGTGTCGTGACTCCCATGGCATAAAAAAAATGGCCTCAAGTCAGTCTGCAAGCAGCCACTTGGAGAAATAAATAGAGAAAAGAAAACAGAAAGTAAAAAGACGTCCAAAGAAAGTAAAAGAAACAAACAACAGAAAGAGAAACAAATATAGAAATAAAGAAACTGAAACGAAGACATAACGTAAGAAAAAAATTGTGTTTTTGAAGTAGGTTTGTCTCTGTGGAGTGTGTCATTTTAATTTTTATATAAATATTTAAATTATTTTTTTTTATATCCCCTCTGATGAGTGCTTATTTCATACCCAACGGCCAGAGAGCAGGACTTAAGTATGATGAATGCTATCTGTCAGTAAAGCATATACGATGCAAAGAAAGCATATATACATGTAAGGAAAGCGTGAATGCATACAGAGTCAGCGGGAAGTTGTAAACGAAGGCAAACCGATTGGCTGTAGGTAATGCAAAGTTAGGAAAAGCTCAAAAGCTCAAGCTGAAACCTGTTTCACTTTTGCCGTGATCCTAAATTGTATGGTCCCTGTTCACGGATGTGTAGAGACAGAAATGAGCCTTAGGGCCCTGACACACCAACCCGACAGCCGACCGTCAGGAGGAAGGGCAGTCGGACTGATCAGTCTCCCCCGAGTTGGTCCAAAAAGTGCCTCCGAACACACCGAAGAGACGAGACGTAATACGTCTCCATAACAGCAGGCGGCGCTAATCTGTATTGTCGCCCAAAAACTGAAAACCGGCAGCTGATTGGACGAATGCGCCACGTGGGTCTGGCTGCTCCCGGATTTTACAACCGAGCATAATGGCGGCTCGTTCAGAATACCATCTCATATTGTCCTAAAATAGTTCACCAAAATGTGTTTCTGAAAACATTTTAAGAGAGAAATGGGCCGTGCAGCTGCTGAATCTGTCTTCATTTCAGATCAACAAAGGTCAGTTTGAAAGATTTCCGTCAGATTTTGAGAGGCTGTTCGTAACGCTAACATAAGTGCACTGATTCGCTAGTCAAGGGCTAGCCCTCCACCAATCAGATTGGTCATTGGGTCCGACTGCCCGCCCTCCGACCCAGCAAGTCAGAATGAAAGGCCAAAATGAAGGCCGACGGCTCCTCCAACGGACGACGGCACGGAACACACCGAACAGACTCGAGTCACCGACCTCGCCAGACTGTCAGACGGCTGATTATCGGCCCGGTGTGTCAGGGCCTTTACACACAGAAACGGTCACACCACACACATGGGGGTGGGTATGGGTTGTTATAGAAAGTCACATTGTCAGTCAGGAGTCGAGAGTTAAGAGTCAGTGTCAGTGGGGGTCCGGGGCTTTGTTGGTGAGGCTTACTGCGTGAGGTTTTGGTCCGGATGGGCAGCAGCCTCCTCCTGCCAGAGGGGAGGGGTTCAAACAGTTTGTGTCCGGGGTGAGAGGGATCGCCTACAATCTTTCCTGCCCGCCTCAGCCTCCTGGAGGCGCACAGGTCCTGGAGAGACGGCAGATCCAGCCAATCCCCTTCTCAGCAGAGAATTGTTGAGAAATGACACGCTGCAGTCTGCCCTTGTCCTTAGCAGAGGCAGCGTACCAGATGGTGATGGAGCAGGTGAGGGTGGACGCAACGATGGCAGTGTAGAAGTGCACCATCGTTGTCGTTGACGGGTTGCACTTCTTCAGCTGTCGCAGGTAGTACGCCCTCTGTTGTGCCTTTTTTTTGACGAGGGAGCTGATGTTCAGCTCTCACTTGTGCTCCTGGGAGATGATGGAGCCCAGGAAGCGGAAGGACTCCACAATGACCGTGGAGTCGCCCAGGGTGACGGGGGCGGGTGGGGCCTGCGTCCTTCCTAAAGTTTGTCCCATGCATTGGTGTATAAATGACTAATGTGAACAAAACTCTTTGAAGTTGGTCCAGTATTGAGCGAGAACGCTGTAATCGGCAGCCGCAAAACGGGCTATGTAATCCTATAGGACAGATGTGCGTCCTCAGTTTCCGTCCAAGTGCTGTTTTTGCCACCGACAGGCTCAGATTGTCATTCTAAGTGTCTGCCTTCATTATGGAAAGGATCCCTACAGAGACGGACCTTTTTTATTAAATCGTGAGATCCCTTTTGATCAACCGGAAACGGCCTCCTTCATGCTGACTCTGTTCTCTCCGCAGCTCTTCTTCAACAGTGACGGCACAGAGCTGGTCATGGCCGGAGCCGGGGCCCTGGTCTTCTGTGGCTTCATCATCTACGACACCCACCTGCTGATGAAGCAGCTCTCTCCCGAGGAGCACATCCTGGCCTCCATCAACCTCTACCTGGACATTGTCAACCTCTTCCTGCACATCCTGCGTCTCCTGGACTCCATGAAGAAGCACTGAAAGCCGTAGGACCACTCCAGACTCTGCTCACAGGGCCGCCCGTGCTGTGATTACCCAGGGTTCATGTGAGTTTCTGTCCTGAAGTGTACCAAAACTGGGCTGTACCAAATGTTCACCTTCAAAGCTTGTATCGAGGTTTTCAATTGAAGCTTTTAATGTTTGTCGTCACATTTTAGGATGTCATCGCACCTAAAAAAATAAATCCTCAGTTAGAATAAAGTCAGTCACCGGATTAAATAAATTGGTCTTTTTTTTCTTTAAATCAAATCAATATTGTCTTTTTTGAAAGGACTTAAGTCATTTATTAAAATAGTGTTAGAGCTGAAATAGATTCCCCCCCCCAATTAATACAGATGTTGCCTGTGCGGCAGGCAGGAGAGCAAACAGTTTTGTGGCCGCAGTGAAAATGTTGTTTTTGAAAGGCTGTAAAAGCCAACAGATTGACGCAGAATGTTTCCAACGCTCTGGAGTGGAAATGTTTGGATAACACGAGTCAGAAACACTCCTATGCAGCCACTACTGGAATCTAATTCTGCAAATAGTCCAGCCAGGCTAATACTAATAATATTAGTGTAGTCTAACTGTTATCAGGTTTAAACAGAATGAGTAGACATGCCACAAAAAGAACATACAAATGAATGAAGCGTGGAACTGTTCGGTACAGCCCTAGATTTCAGAGCGGAAACCTGTCTGTGCCTGGTGAACTATCTTTACAGGCGTCTCTGCACTGCATACTTATGCTTATTCCCCCCCCCCCCCCATGATCTACTTTTTGTGGCTAAGGCCTCCTGCACACCGGCTGCGTGGCGTGAGCGTGTCAGCTGCGTGGCGTGTCCGTTTTTTTTATTTCGGCTCCCATGGTAACAGGTTAGAGCCTGCGTGACACGCACGAGCCGCGCCGAAAACGCGTGCATGCTAGAAATGGGGCCGACGCTTATTTTTCACGCGACACGCAAGCGTGTTGGAAGCGTTTCCAGGCAACATAGAACAGGAAAAGATGTTTATATGTCATTTTGACACAAATACATATTAATAAATGACATGTTGATGTTTGAAAGTCTCTAGGTTTTGACATAAATGCAGATATAAATGTAATTTAAAAATAATAAATATTGATTTTCAAATATTGCATAGAAAACGCCACGCAGCCGCCACGCCAACGCAGGAGCCCTGATGGAGCTTTTGTAAAATCAAATTCTAGGTCTATATCAAGGTTTGAAACCAAAATGCACTCATCATATGTCACAGCCATCTGACTGACTTAAAGGTACACTACTTGATTTGATATAGCGCCCCACTAGCATCCCCCGAGTGACCTACTTGCGGCTCACCTTGTGTTTTTGACGATTCCCAGTTCACTCAGCGAGCCGCTGGACTGCAAAGCGACTGACTGAGTGAGTGAACGTCATTGGTCGGCGAGTGTTGGTGTTTCTCCATTGGCCGTTGCTCCTTCAAAATGAATAGGCGTGACCAGCGTTTCCAACGTCTTTATCGCCGCGATCAGTCATCCGATCCACTTCCTCGACACATACACGGTTGCCGTGACAGCTTACCGCGCATATTAATGTTTAGAATAAACAGCTGACAAAAAACTGAATCTGATTAGAAGGCCACTTACTGTGTGGTGTTTAGTCAACATGTTATTGAGTATGTGTCAGATGTCCATCCTATCTGTCCTCAGAGTCAGCAGCTTCACCGCTACAAGTCAAAGGTTAGTTGCTGCTCTGTGTGCACGGGTTATTTTGTTAAAGTGCTCATATTCTGCTCATTTTCAGGTTCAGAATTGCATTTAGAGGTTATATCAGTATAATTTGGTTTAATTTTCAAAAATAACCATATTTGTTTTACTGCACATTGCTGCAGCTCCTCTTTTCACCCTGTGTGTTGAGCTCTCTGTTTTAGCTACAGAGTGAGACATCTCACTTCTGTTCCATCTTTGTTGGGAGTCGCACATGTGCAGTACCTAGGTAAGGACTACTAGCCAGTCAGAAACAGAGTATGAGGGCGTGCCCTGACAGTACCTAGGTAAGGACTACTAGCCAGTCAGAAGCAGAGTATGAGGGCGTGCCATGCTAGCAGCTAGGTGAGCATTATAACGTGTGTTCCAAAGTGACCACGTTTGTCTCTGAAGTGAAGGCTGGACTACAATAGAGCTGTTTGGAGCAGTTTGTGAACAGTGTTTTCTGTTGGAGATGGTAAGTCCCTTTTAGGGTGGACTTTGGGCTTTTTCACTTTGTAAACCTATAACGTGGCACAAACAAGATACATAACACAATAAAGGAAAAGGGAAAGCCAAAAAGCATAATATGAGCACTTAAACCCAGCGGCACAGTCAGATTGCAGTCAGGTTTGCCCTGCCAAGTGTGTCAGGATCATGCCAAACACTTTTTGGATAATTTGGTGGCCAGGCTCCCTTGGCGCACCTGTGGCCTACTTGGGCACGAGGTGGGATCAGTAACAATGCATAATTTATAGGTGGGCGCACCCCCTTTTAATCACAGAGGAGCTCTCCCCATCATGACGCACTGCCAGTTTGGGAGTCCTGTAGAGAGTTTTCCTCAGAGGAAACTTATTTTTCATAGTTATTATCGCTGGTTTTAAAATCCGCTTCATCATGTTGAATAATTACACATATTACCAAAGTGATTACCCACAGTGACTGAAATAAGCACAATAATACTTTGGATGAGTAATCCAGAACAGCTGTTTAAAACGGAATGAATGTATTGTTGCATTTATTGAAATAAAGCAGTCCTCAATTATTTGACTCTTAAAGGTGCCGTAGGTAGGACTGTGAAGATCCAGGACTTAGTCAAAACATTTGAACATCGACAACGTCTCAGTTTTTAAATGACCTGCTTCATGTAGTTCTACTGGAACATAGGGTATAGTTTAAGTCTTACCTACTGCACCTTTTAACCATGTTATGATATGCTACTTTAGGAACAAATAATACTGGGACCACTTTAGAAAATTGCAGATTGATATTTAAAATCCAGGGATTTACATTACAGACACTACCACTGACTATCACTAAGAATTTGGCTACAATTAAGCACACTGAGCATACACAGACAGCCATATGCTAGGTTTCCACCTGGTGTTGGCACACTGTCAATGTTTTTTTATTTTGGTTGACTATCAATTGAGCAAATGTAACTGAAACAGGAGGAAGTCGTGCATTTGTTGGGGGACTATTTTCAGTGGCAGATTAACCCACATTTTGTGCTCCAGCGTATGTGGGATTAAGTCAAACTAAAGTGCAACGGAGCTCTAGGGCACAGACAAGTCCGATATATATCAGGCTTGGTTTTGATGTTTTTTTTCATGGGTTTGGTTGACAATAAGATGAATATAGCATCTCACATGTCTTATCCTTTAAAATATTGAGACTTGGGGCGCCCGGATGGCTCAGTTGGTAGAGCGGGTGCCCATATATAGAGGTTTACTCCTCGATGCAGCGGGCCCGGTTTCGACTCTGACCTGTGGCCCTTTTGCTGCATATCATCCCCCCCCCCCCTCTCCCCCCTTTCATGTCTTCAGCTGTCCTGTCAATAAAGGCCTAAAAATACCCAAAAAAGAATCTTTAAAAACAAATATTGAGACTTAATATGTACTTTATACATGCCATGGATGCACACGTGCCCTGGCCTGGACATGTTTTGTGCTTCTAGAAATGGAACACAGTTGAGTTTCAAACACTAACGGTGAGTTGTAGGACATTTTGTCACACGAGGCACTAGTGGGTGGTAACAAATTTTAGGAAGGGCATTTTTCAAAGTATATTTTTCCAACAGTGCAGGGTTTCATATTTCTCATTCCACTGATTTCTTCTGAAACTGAGTTTATTGTGGAATGTTTTCAATGTTAGTTTATATTCCATCAGTTTCACTGCACCCCTCTCGTGTTCCATGTCTGCTAATAATGTACGTCAGCAGGAAGGTGACCCGTTGTATATTCAGTTTAATAATATTAATATATGTGATTGTACATATTGTAATGGTGTAAATGTACAGTTTAGTACTGAGGTACTTGCTGGTGAAGAGTGTAATCTGAGGGCTTTAGAGAAATGCTACGTCATTCCCGAGTAATATCAAGCCTCGGCATATGGGTAAATGTTATGAAGGCCTTTGCTTCAACTGTTCTTAATGAATGATTTAATAAAAGGACCACATGTAATGTTTTTCACTTTCAAACTACAGTTGTGCATGTCTTAAATGAGCTGTAATTTACTCTTGGTTTTGTACTGGACTAAACGGCACATTTCTGTCTTTTCTGCCATTGTGTTTGTTTTGTTGATTATGGTTTATGATTCATTTCTGGTCTCCTTTTGCCCTTCAACTGCTGTAAACTTTTGTTAAACATTCTTTATGGAGCTGCCAACATCATGTGAAAATAAAGATTGCCGTATTTTCCAAATGGAAAAAGTATTGGGGGGGGTAAGGGGAACTATCGGAGACGTATTGGACATATGGATTAATTCAGATTTTTTTTGCTCAGATCAGATTTCTTTGTTAGGCTGGTCACATGACCTTTTAAAAATGTGGCCTATATATCAGATTCCAGTGGGAACTGTTTGCGGTTTCGAACTGACCCGCATGGGCAACAATAACAATAACCATAACAATGACATCAGACGCAGCACCCTGTTGCGCTAAAGTTAGGGAGGTCATGGAGGAAGTAATTTTCGCTTTTATTTCAAAATGTTTGTGTAGTGGCAGCCGTAACGTGAATGAGCAGGTGCTGAGGAGGAGAAGAATGTAGCTTCAAGGCTCTTCACCTTCCTTTGACACTGCAGCCACGTTCTCCTGTGTCCCTGTTCTTCCATTTTGCTATTTTTTTCAAAAACGGAGCAGTTACAGTATGATCCTTCTAGTTTTGATTGAATTGAAGTATCTCCCCGTACACTAATGAGGTCTAACACCTCCCTCTCCCTCCATTGACCTGCTCCATCACTGCTCTCCATGTTGTAGGCCTAGTCAAGTTTTTACTGTAATGTTACTGTCTGTGTCTAGCTAACTCCCGCCGGCGCATAATTGTGACAAATGTGGATGTAGATTGACGTAAAAGTCGCATCAAATCCTCCTTGGTTGTTCACACTGCGGCCGCATTGAAAAAAATCAGACCTGGGTCTGATTTAGGACATATATGGAAGTTGTCTAGATCTGGGCAAAAAAAAAATAATTAATAATTTATTATTGTTAAAATGGATTTTTATAAAATTGGTATCGGGAAAAAAAGGAACCAGTATCGAAGTCACGGTATCGGTAATGGTACTGGTACCGGAAAATGTTTTAAGGATAGCCAGCCCATACTGTCACAAAATCACATCTGCATATGAGGGTGGAGGGAGATACTTTGTATAATAATTGTGAGTACAAACATTGCCTTTTTTTTTACTTATTTTAATTGATTGAAAATATGCCTTTTAATATTAATAAAAGTGGAAAGCATTTCTTAACAAAACTCAGCCGACGTACCCAATTAGACAATTAGCCGCCCTGTAGTCTCACGTTGGCAGACCTTCCTCCACAGCGCTGCGTACTGTCGCGGAGGGAAGAGAAAGTAGTATCTGGACGGTGGTGGAAGTATTCAGATCCTTTACTTAAGTAAAAGTACTAATACCATAATGTAAAAATACTCTCTTACAAGTAAAAGTCCTTCATTGAGAATGTTACTTAGGTAAAAGTATGTAAGTATCATCAGGAAAATGTACTTCAAGTATTAAAAAAATCCTCCCATTGTAGAAAGTGTAAAGGATCCAACCAGTTGTGTGTTTAATGGTCTGATCATCTCAGCTGGACTTGTAGCCGTTATATTGTTGGTTAGTTTACTTTAGAATAAAACATCAGCTTTTATAAACTACATGTGTTTAGTGTGCAGTAATCTGAATGTGTAAAGTAACTAGTAACTAAAGCTGGAACAGATGAATGTAGTGGAGTAACTAAAGTAACTAGTAACTAAAGCTGTAACAGATGAATGTAGTGGAGTAACTAAAGTAACTAGTAACTAAAGCTGGAACAGATGAATGTAGCGGAGTAACTAAAATAACTAGTAACTAAAGCTGGAACAGATGAATGTAGTGGAGTAACTAAAGTAACTAGTAACTAAAGCTGGAACAGATGAATGTAGTGGAGTAACTAAAGTAACTAGTAACTAAAGCTGGAACAGATGAATGTAGCGGAGTAACTAAAGTAACTAGTAACTAAAGCTGTCAGATGAATGTAGCGGAGTAACTAAAGTAACTAGTAACTAAAGCTGGAACAGATGAATGTAGTGGAGTAACTAAAGTAACTAGTAACTAAAGCTGGAACAGATGAATGTAGTGGAGTAACTAAAGTAACTAGTAACTAAAGCTGTCAGATGAATGTAGTGGAGTAACTAAAGTAACTAGTAACTAAAGCTGGAACAGATGAATGTAATGGAGTAACTAAAGTAACTAGTAACTAAAGCTGGAACAGATGAATGTAGCGGAGTAACTAAAGTAACTAGTAACTAAAGCTGGAACAGATGAATGTAGTGGAGTAACTAAAGTAACTAGTAACTAAAGCTGGAACAGATGAATGTAGTGGAGTAACTAAAGTAACTAGTAACTAAAGCTGGAACAGATGAATGTAGTGGAGTAACTAAAGTAACTAGTAACTAAAGCTGTAACAGATGAATGTAGTGGAGTAAAAAGTACAACATTTCTCTCTGAAATGTAGCGGAGTAGAAGTAGAAAGTGGCATGAAAAGAAAAGACTCAAGTACAAGTACCTCAACATTTGTACTTAAGTACAGTACTTGAGTAAATATACTTAGTTGTGGTCGGTTAGCTCAGTTGGTAGAGCAGGCACACATATATTGAGGTTAATTCCTCAACAGAGGGTCCAGGGTTCGAGAAAAAAATATATACATTGGTAAAGTGATCTAAAATGTGCAATAGTTTACACACTGAGTTGACTCAAGACACAAAATGTCAATAGAGAAATACTACGATAAAATACAAATGTGTACAAACAGGAAAGGGAGAGGGGATAAATACTACTATTAATAATATATTTAGTAATAATATAAGCAGATTCATAAATAAAAAAAACATATATGAAACTAATTACAGAAAACTAAGGTACAGATAAGATTTATTTGTATAGTTTGTTTGATTGGCAAAATAATCCTTGTTTTCTCCAGAACAATGCTGCATATAAACATTAATTTAAAAAATTGGTGTTTTATTGTGTCTTAATCTTTACACACACACACACACACACACACACACACACACACACACACAAAATCACATTTGCTGTTGACATCTTAACAGATTTAATAAGATATATAGGCTATATGTGTATTTCTCTTTACTTTACTGGTAGGCTACACATAGAGCTTTTAGTAGGCTATATTCCGTTTTTCATTCTGATATTTGCACAAAAAATATGAGATGTTTGCTACAGCTGCTCAGAGTCATCAGCTCGGCTGTAGAATCACACTAGGAATAGCATGTATTAGCTTTTGATAGAAAAAAAGAAAGAATTAGAACACAGCTAACGAATAACTTATAAACAGCTTTTGGTTTTGAACGCAGCCCAGTTTGTCTACCACTTCACCCCTACGTCATTTCCGTTACTCAACCTTCTCCGGAGAGTTTTGTCCAAGATGGCGTCAACGCAGTTAACGGATGAGGAGCTTTTCTCCGAATTAAAGAGCTTTGGTTTCACTCCAGGCCCGGTTACCGAAAACACTCGCCCGGTGTATTTGAAAAAATTGAAGAAGCTTCGGGAAGAGCAACAGCAGCGGGGCTCTAGAGCGGGTAAAACCCGTAGCAGCGGGGCCATCCACAGCACCACTGGCGGAGGCAACACGGCGGGATCCAGGCCAGCCAGCCATGACGTCACGCACCTGAGCTCCAGCAGGAGACCGGGCAGGAAGCCCTCCGTCCTCGGCTTCAGTTCCGACGAGTCTGACGCTGAAACTCCACTGAAAAGAAAAGGCCTCAATCACAGCAGTAGGGCAGACCGAAACTCCGGTTTCCCACAACAGCTGAAGATAAGGCCCGTTACAACGCCGACTGTAGCTACCAAGAGTCCGTATGGCGCTACGAGTACGGTAAATAGCAACAATTCTTCCCCGGGTCCGGGTGGACAGAGAAGTGTCTCGCTGGGCTGGGGAGTCCGTGCCAGATCCAGCCCTGAGGCTGAAGGGAGGGATTGCGACGAATCGGGGGAAGACGACGACGATTATGAGGGGGGGACGGAGAAGAACTCTCGCTCTTTAAATGGCTGTGGGGCGTCTCACTTAAACACTAGCAAGCTAGCTGGGGATTACTCAGACTCAGATGAGGAGGAGGTTGGGGGCCTTGGTGCCGGAGACAAACCGCGGGATAGGTTGGAGCCTAGACGGAGCCACCCTAAAGCGGAGTTTCCTTCCCACGTAGTGGGCCGAGGGTCTCAGACGGGAGGGGCAGCCAGACAGGTCAACCCGTCGGAGAGTCTAAATATGGTGGGGGGCCGGAGCCAGGAGGTGGAGGAAGACGAGGTGAAGAGAAGGGACTCGGACCCATCGGGAGTCATTCGGAGCCACAACTTTCCCAGGAAGTCCATCTACGTGTCCCTCCCCGAGAACCACGGAGGAGAGGCCGGGAAAAACAACCACGTCGACGGCGAGGACGGAGCCTCCAGAAGCAGCAGCACTAGTAGGTTCGCCTTTGGGTTGAGACCGCGCTTCTCCAACTATAGCAGCCTGTCCCAGACCTACAGGGGCAACCACTCCAATCACACCGCCCCCAGTCCCAACCACTCATATAGCCAGGCAGTGCTGAAGCAGAAGCTGTCCGTTCCGGAGGATGAGCTGCTCCAGCAGTTTAAAAGGGAGGAGGTGGCCTCCTCTGGGAGCTTCAGCGCTCACTACCTGTCCATGTTCCTGCTCACGGCAGCCTGCCTCTTCTTTCTGCTGCTGGGCCTCATGTACCTCAGGATGAGGGGCACTGGATCTTCGGAGGTGGATGGAGTTAGTAAGTATCCGACACGTGCAATTTGATCTTCTGTAGTGAAACAATTTTGGGATTGTTTGACAATGATGACAAAAAGTGATGGACTCCATGTAAACTGAGCAGCCGAACACGCATGATGTGGAGCCTCAACTACAGCTGCCCATTATGGCAAAAAAAAACCAAAAAATTAACTTTTGTTGATAAGATTCAACATAATAATAATCAAAATTGTTCTGCACAAATGCTAAAAGAAAACACTTGAGCAAAAATATCTTGAGGACTAGATAGATAGATAGATAGATAGATAGATAGATAGTTAGTTTATTGATCCCCAAGGGGAAATTCAAGGTCCCAGTAGCTTACAGACATCACACACACATGCATCATAACAGGTAACTACTTTCAAGCCTGGTATCATTTTGTTATATATATATATATATATATAAAATAAAAAAAACTGCAGTGTTTCTTGACACAAGACCTCAGCCTGATATTCCAGGCAGCTGGCTAGCCAGCGCCAGCGACCCAATTGTATAGTTGGGACAGACTAAACAACATGATCACTGTACGCCTTGCTCCCATGGCTTGACCTCTTGTAACCAGTGACAATATCTTGTCAACAAACGCCAACCCTGAGCCCAGATCGGTGTGCACCGTCCCATTTTCAACCTATCCCTAGGAGCACATAAAGATCTATCCCTAGGCGCAATAAAAGTGTATCAAATAATGTGTTTTTCTCTAATAAAAGGAATATGAGGAGACATTTACAGGCAAAGTGATTTAATTAATTTGAATAGAAACATATAGGCCTACCAGGTTTTTAATTATTTCTGCTTCGAACTAGATTTATTTAATATTTTATTATTTATACTTTAAACGGCTTTAAACTGTATATGGTTCAAGGTTCACATATTGTAATTTAGCATCTCAGGGTTGCACAACGAAATGCAGTTGTAGTCTCTTAATGCTGCACATGAAAACCAAAGCAGTAGTGCACTCCTGTAGTGCATGTTCTAAAATGTGCACGAGAAGGAATGTAAACCGCAGCAACAAAAACACTGGTGAATAGATAGGGCAGATAATATGGCCGTCCTCTTAACGTAAAACATTCCACATCAGGGAAACATTGTCCATCAACTTTGACTAAGTTTGATGCCTCACTGATGTACAAATGTTTCCAGTAAACGTATACAGGATACAGGCTGTATGTACGCAAGTATCTGGGATGGGAAAGAGAACTTGCTTCTTTTAAAAAAAAATCAGTTTATTATCGTATGTATTAATCCATTCCTTTTCTTTGTGATGCAGACTCTATCGCAGCGCAAACTATTGAGGTGTTTTAGAGGACGTTTTTCAAATGGCCCCCTGAATCCAGACCGACCCCTGGAGAAGTCTATCCAGTCAGCTATAGCAGTGGTTCTCAAACTATTTTCAATAATGTACCCCTTTTCAATTGTTTCTTTAAGCCAAGTACCCCCTGACCAGCGCTAATCATTTTCAGTAGAAAAAAAACAGTACAGCGCTGTCAGCGATAGATTTACTAAACAGCCTTGTAACTAAAAAAAACCATTTAAATGCTAATGACAAAAGGAGACATAAACTGTAAAAAAGACAAAAACTTGGAAAAAGATGGTAGAAAGAAGGAAGGAAGTAAGGCAAGAATAGGTCAAAATAGTATCAAAAACTTCAAAAACAGTGACATAAGAAGAAAAAAGCGAGAAACTTGTAAAAAGTAGGACAGTAGAAGGCAGGAAGGAAGGCAAGATTAGGTCCAAAGAAGGTGACACAAATGTCACATTTTTTGTAGGAGAAAAAAAAGTCTACATAACATTCAACAGCCTTATAACTATTAAACATTTTGTTAAATATCTCAAGTACCCCCTGCAGTCCTCCAAAGTACCCCTGGGGGGTACACGTACCCCCATTTGAGCAACACTGAGCTATAAAGTAACTTGCATAAGGCAACAGCTATTGCTGTTGGTATACAGTGGTACTTGTAGCTCATTTGTACAATAATACAATCGTTACGAATACAAAACATTATGAAATGTGGCGTTTTCTATTTTGAAATGCATTTTCTATTGATCAGTAAATTGGCAGTGATGTTGAGTCACGCGTGTGAAACGCAGATTTAATTGCAAAGTTTAACCATCATAGTGTAAAATACAGTTTACTGCCGCGGTTACGTGAACGGGGGCGCATCAGAGAGACGGAGCGATGCGACATCGCCTCTGCAGCTCGTCCAGGTAACGGGAGTCAGGGCAATGCTGATGAAGCAGTCACACCTGTGGTTACTTTTCAAAACTCCACGCAGTCAACGGTCGCTGCAGTTGCATGCTAGCTGCATTATGATAAAATGGCGAGCCTAAAGGCCCTGACACACCAACCCGATAATCGGCCGTTGGACAGTCTGGCGAGGTCGGTGACTCGAGTCTGTTCGGCGTGTTCCGTGCCGTCGTCAGTCGGAGGAGGAGGAGCCGTCGGCCTTCATTTTGGCCGACCTGACTTGCTGGGTTGGAGGGCGGGCAGTTGGACCCAATGACCAAT
This sequence comes from Sander vitreus, assembly GCF_031162955.1. NCBI lineage: Eukaryota > Metazoa > Chordata > Actinopteri > Perciformes > Percidae > Sander > Sander vitreus. Next base: position 2,287,219 of record NC_135877.1, on the reverse strand, counting down.
CTGATTGGTTGAGGGCTAGCCCGGAAATAACGAGCGGGATGAGTGACGAACGGCTCTCAAAATCTGACAAATCTTTCAAACTGACCTTTGTTGATCTGAAATGAAGACCGATTAAAATAAAATAAAAATAAAATAAAATTTGAGATCGCATTCCGAACGAGCTGGGAGGAGGCCTCGGGGGGAGACCCAGGACTAGGTGGAGGGATTATATCTCTAACCTGGCCTGGGAACGCCTCGGGATCCCCCAGTCGGAGCTGGTTAATGTGGCCCGGGAAAGGGAAGTTTGGGGTCCCCTGCTGGAGCTGCTACCCCCGCGACCCGACCCCGGATAAGCGGATGAAGATGGATGGATGGATTCCGAACGAGCCGCCATTACTATCGGCTGGAGAAGCCCGACCCACGTGACGCGTTGTCATTTCCGATATACATTTTTCGTATTATGCGCAGAACGTACGCTCAAGATGGCGTCGCTTCGGTGTGTTCCGAGGCACTTTTTGGACCTCGGGGAACCGACCGATCAGTCCGACTGGCTTTTCTGCCGACGGTCGGCCGTCGGGTTGGTGTGTCAGGGGCTTAAAGCGGCCTCGGTGTGGTTACACTTTCTCCAGATTACGCCTGTATGTGCTCCAGTCACAAAGACAACAAACTTAAATGTAGCAAGTTCGTGGGAGCTACTGGCCACCACATCTGCAAAAAAACGGAAAGTGTAAAAAAATACCGTAACGTTATTCGCACACATGCTCCTACATTTTACAGTTCGCACACATCTATCTTTGGTTACAAATGCGAGTGAAACGCTTGCACTGTCGAGCCCTTCACCCTCTCTAAGAAATATTGGTCCAATCCTGGCCCCAAACACACTCCTGATAGGGTTCTTTCTAATGCGTTTGTGATCAAGTAAAGGACTTTTTAGCCGTCTCCAGGCAGTTGCTCGTTGATGGCCCAAACTTTCACCCGTCCTCCTTGATGTATGGGCGAATACAAATGTCCAGACTTCTCTGCACTTGCAGACTTAAAGGGTGCGTTCCCAGGAAGTGTGCGAGTGCCAAGATGTGGCCCAAATCCACAATTAAGTACACAAGGACTCTTGAATGCACTTTCTGCAGACTCCCAGAGACTCTGCTCGGTGTGCAAACCTTTATCAGACTTGGCTCAGAAGGTTACCCAATACCCATAATGCAAACTAATAACATTGGAAAAATGTACTGACAATTGGATTTCTTTCATGATTCAGAATCATTTCATGCACACGCTCAAGGATGCACGTGGTACACATCACTGCCCATGGTTTCACACTATTCCACTGATCCACGGGTGGCTGTAACGCACCAAGAATTGAGCGTTATGATGTCAAGCTTTCTTGAATATTATGTGCAAATATCATGCATGTAGATAAATAGGGGTTTGGAGGGAAAATGTGGAGTACATTCCCCCCATAGCATCATGCTTTAAGCCAAGTATTAAAATGTTAGTTTAAAAAAAAAGAAAAAAGAAAAGAGGTATCTCCTTACTCCGTAAACAGTATAATTCAGTCATGAATTCATGTTGTGACTATGGTCATTGTAGTGAAATGGCAGTGTTCCAAGTGTCTAGCTGATGTGGCAAGTTTTCAAGAGTTGAGTTTGATATACAGACACTGACTGACTCAAGTGTTAAGGCTCTGACACACCAACCAGCCGGCCGGCCTTTGTCGCCCACAAAATGCGAACCGGCAGCCGATTGGACGAACGCGTCACGTGGGTCTGGCTGCTCCCGGATTTTACAACCGGGCATAATGGCGGCTTCGTTCAGAATACGATCTCATATTTTACGAAGATAGTTCACCGAAACGTGTTTCTGAAAACATTTTAAGAGAGAAATAGGCCGTGCAGTTGCTGAATCTTCATTTCAGATCGACAAAGGTCAGTTTGAAAGATTTTCATCCGATTTAAGAGGCCTTCATCACGCTCATCCCGCTTGTCATTTCCGGGTTAGCACTCCACCAATCAGATTGGTCATGGAGTCCGACTGCCCGCCCTCCGACTTAGCAAGTCAGATCGGCCCAAAATGAAGGCCGACGGGCCCTCCGATGGACGACGGCACGGAACACACTAAACAGACTCGAGTCACTGACCTCGCCAGACTGTCCGACGGCTGATTATCGGGTTGGTGTGTCAGCGCCTTTAGGTGATGTCTGAACTACACTCACGTTCCACTGTCTCCAAACACGCCGTCTTATTGTCAAAGACCAAGTTTTTCCTCCTCCTGATCCATCTTGTGTGGTGTTTTTTTTTTAGGTTTACAGTGTGGCTCTAGAGAGCCTGCGGATGTTTCTGTCTCCTTGAATGTATCTCTCTCTCTCCTTTTGTTGCAGTTAAGAACCACCCTTTTGGCAGCGATTTTGACTCTTCTTATGTAAGTAGATATTGTCTGACCTGCTCTTTCAAGTTCTGTGTACGGCAAAGTTTTTGTCCAATATATTGAGCAGAGGAAGCGTAATGTTTGTACATTGGTTCTGAAATCAGATTGGATATAATGGATGTGAGCAGTGAACACAGCTGAAGTGCTGCCTTGTTAATGAGTTGGCCTGGCCGGGCTGAGGTGAACGGTCCCAGAAGCAGCGCCGAGCGCTACCCTTGACCTAAACAGTTCACCTAAACTGATACTGAATGCTATTAATAAGCCACACTAGGTTCCACATTTTGTCCCAAGGGTTGTCCCAAGGGTTGTCCCAAGCAGATCGGGCATGTTTCTAAAATAAAGCAAATCCAAATTAGCACACATTTGAGACAATGCATAATTTGCACAATCAAACAAAACATGTTCAGAAAACTTGTAATACAAAAATCAAACAAAAATATTGTCTTAATGTAAATAATCAGCTGGGGAAGTTTCATGGTGATATCTGTTAGTTCCAATATTGACCCTATTCACCTGTAGTGTCTCCACTTAACATGGGCTGCGATGGGAAATTGTGGCATCACCCATTACAGTATTTTTGAATACTTGCCACCACTTGGATCTCTTAGGACTTTTTTATATGTCATAGAGGAGACTTTTATGAGTAATAAACATTTTTGTCAGATTTTCTGTTGCAATTTCTGGGAGATTGGCCCCTTTTTTTCTCACAAAATGCTTGTACTAATCAGCATATACCTAATGTTAATTATTAATACATTTTTATTTAGCTTCAGTTTACTAAAAAACAAAAGTCCCTGCTTGTTTTGGTTTACTATGATAACCCTGGTTTGAACATATTTGAAACTATCAAAGTGCCATCAGAAAGGCCTACAACTGAACTAATGAATATAATATAAGCAGTTGTGTTGGTAGAGTGTGTGTCCACTAAGTATGTATCGTCTGCAGGAAAAGGCGGAGAAGGACCTGATCCTAAAGCTGCTGCTCAATCTACATGACCACCTGGCCCACGTCGCTGGTAGCTATAACACTACACTACACTCTGTGGCCACTGACTGAACAGCTGTGTGAAGGAACAAGACATTACTAGGCTGTTTCAGACAGGTTGCTCACGTCACATTTACGTTGTCTCTCTCAGTTGGAGGCTGCTCAGTAACGCTCAGCCCTCAACGGAAAAGTGCTTCTAATGTCCTTCACTGGTCTCCGTCCAGAGACACGGGATCTGTTGGTCCATTCTATATACGGTCTATGATCCAGAGCCCCATACGCTTAGCTACCAGAGGAGCTAACTGGTAGATTAAACTGTCGTCATCTGTTTAGCTCGCCTCTGGCCCGCCTATATTGTGCTCTCGCCGTAACTCTGGATTTCCAGGGTAGAAATGTAGAAAATATGGGTTGAAAATGTTTGAAACCTATTTCCTAGTTCTTTGGAATTACAGTGACAGTGACTCTGACATTAAAAGACCGATACATTTGCACTTTCTATACTGTACACACAGATTAAGGAAAGATGATACATTGTCAGATGCGTGAGAGAGCTTCTCAGTCAAACAGAGCCGGTCAAAGCAGCTTTTAATGTTATATATGTAATAGAAACTGAGTAATTGACATACGTGATGATATCTTATTAAATACCTAATCCAGAGTACTGTTTAAACTAACTGTACTTTATTTAAATCACATCCTATTGAAACGATCCAATACTTGTATACATATAGTATATTTAAAATCTCCTGTGATATAAACTTCAGGTCATACCACCCAGTCCCATTGTGCCATATGTCATATATACTGATCAGTAGATTAACAGGCTGTTAAGACACAGCAGAGGTTTTTCTTCAGTGATGGTTTGACATTCTGATTTCAGGCCAGCATGACTGTGGCGACCAGCAGCATCCAAACAGAAGTCTGTCCATGGATGAGGCCTCGGCGTATTTACTGGTACGTCCACATGTCAACATACCTCGGCCTTTTCCAATTCACAAATGTGTACCTCCTTGACTCCTCGATCCTCCGGCTTGTGACCTGGAAATCGTCTCGGCGACCCAAATTCCGAAAAATGCACATTGAGGAGAGAGGGTCAAGGAGCGAGAAGGCTCAGTCCTCGATTATAGCTCCTCCGTCTTTACACCCAGCTGTGTCACACATCATATTTAATTGACGCCGCTTTAAGATGACCGCTCCGAGCACGGATGTCTCATTTTGTTAAATGCCTGTTGCCTCGACTCCTCTCTCCTCGCGTCTCTGCCTCGACTCAAATCTTTGGTGGGGCGGGACTAAGAGCGCGAGGAGACGAGTCAGGGATGCACAAACTGTGAATTGGGAAAGGCCCCCCCCCCCCTGCCTGTTCTACAAAACCTGAGACAGGCACCGTAGTGCTGCTGACTACTGCATCTTCCCAACGAGCAGAGAGTTCACACTAAGCAACGAGGTTTGTGGTTCCCAGTGGCCATGAGAGACGTGGAATTTGAATATCAGACAGGGTAACCTGGGAGCTTGATACTTCTTTTTTAGCGAAGTCTGTGAATTTGGCAGAAGGGTCACTTTGAAGGAATACATGAGTGTATTTTCCGACCCGTTTACTTTGGTTTAGATGTTTGAAATCCAAATCTGAAACGGACGACACAAATGACATCCTAGACGAAAGATAAACAGCAAGTTTGAGCGTGAATGTCTTCAGCTGGAGTGTATGTGAGTGTATCTCACCTCCGTGTAGAGTGATTCAGCGTCAGTTTGCCTCTTGCTTGTGGGTTTCTGTACCTTTTACGTTTGGCTTCCAGGTGCGCAATGAAAGGCAGCGTTCGGCACATTTACTACAGAACAAACTGGAGTCAGTGAAAGCAGAGCTGAAAAGAAAACCCAGAGAGTATGGAACAGTACTGAAAAGCAGTTCCAACCTTTGGAGTGGGAACTCATGGATGCTGATTTGCTGTTGTATCCATCTGGTGAACTGTTCTCTCATCAGTAGCACGTGTGTCTTTTGTTCAGGCTCAGAATGAGGAGTTTAAAGACTTCATTCTCACCTCTCTGGAGTGGATCATCCGGACAGGCCAGGATGTCGGGATAAGGTAATACACGGTATACATATTCATGCTGATCACAAGCCTTGCATGTGACATCCCTACTTACTGTCTGTCTGTCTGTCTGTCTGTCTCTGTGTGTGTGTGTGTGTGTGTGTGTGTGTGTGTGTGTAGGCTGACTGGTCAGGTAGCTGATGATCCATTGACCGATGTGTCTGAGATCTCTCAGCTGGAGTCCACGCATCCCAAGATGCCCTTTGTGTGCCGCTTCCGCCGAGCCTTCCTCACCGTCATCAGCAGAGTCTTCCTAATTGCAGCCGGTGAGATAGGCCACACCACATAAACGCCAGCATGCCCGAAACACGTGGAGTGTAGGTCAATGACTGTGTTCCCAAAGTGCAGTGATTGACTAGAACACCTGTTCCAGTTGTACTGCCAGTGTCACCAGTGATGACTGAATGTTAACTGACACCTGTAGACAGTTAAAAGGGCACAGCCGAGGGGAGGACAGCAACAACGTCAATCAATATAGCATGTTTTCCTTTGTAAATAACTCCAAAAACATATTGAATTTTCTACATTAACCCTCGTGTTGTCTTCCCGTCGACCGTGCAACTTTTTGTTTTTCTGGGTCAAGATTTAAAATTAGACACTTTAAAATAAGACACTTTTTTTTCGTCACTTTTCCCAATGTTCTTTATCACTTTTTATGACATCTTTGTTGTTTTTTTTTGTTGTTTTTTTCTTGCGCTTTTTGACATTTTTGTAGTTTTTTCCGACTTTTTTGTCACTTTTTTTCAACGTCCTTTTATCAGTTTTCTTCTCCAAACGCTATAAAATTGACTAAAACACCCACATTCAATGAAAGTAGTGAACTGATCATTTATTTGACCTGTGAAGAGCGTTGTACGGAACCATCCACGTTATTTTTTCGACAATTTGGTTGAGAGAAACCCAAATTTCTGATTATAGAAACTTTTTGAAAATGGGTCAACTTTGACCCAAGTACAACAGGAGGGGTTAAGATAATACAACACTGAAGAAAATAAAAATGGAAGTAAGGATTAAGAAGGAGAAATACTTATAAAAAAAAAGAAAAGTGACGTGCTGGAATTAGATTAGATCAACTTTACTGAAAACACAAGGGAAATAGAGTAGCAGGCATGTACAGAGCTAAGCAGTTGAATAATAGATAAAATAATAATAAATAGTAGGCGACTCAATGAAGTTAGCAGGATTCATCTTCCTTGGATCTGTAAAATCTGTACAAAAAACATCCAATATTTGTCAAGATATTTTAGTGTGAACCGAAGGAATTAATTAGTGTCTTTGTCTTTCTCTTTCTCTGCGTGCAGTGGTCGGCTGTGTGTGGAGCGGGGTCTGCTACATGAAGTATCGCTGGAGGAGAGAGGAGGAGGAGACCAGGCAGATGTATGACATGGTGGAGAGGATCATCGGTAAGGAACAACTCCCCTTCACTTCACTGAAGCAAAGCTGCCCGACTCAAGCAAGTGAATGTGATGGGACTGTGAAACGCCGTAGTTTGCCATCTTCCACAGCGATTAGGAAACAGTTCTCACTTTCAGCTGTGTGTTCGGCACCGAGATGGTCCCAAACACGTTTCATCGTAAAGACTGGAAGCTGTTAGCCTGGGTGCCAGCCAAATTTAGCCCCGCCCACAACATTTGAGGTCGGGAAGTTCGGTCTGGTCAAGCTGAGGAAACTGTTAGCTTTGTCAGAAGTGAGAAAAGAAAAAAAGTACTCGTGAATTAATAACGTGACGTACTCTGTTGCGTTTCCACCCAAAGTTCCCAGGAATTTTACCCCTAGGAACAACTTTTCAAGGAACTAAAAGGTTCCTTCAGCCCGTTGTTATCTGCATTTCCACCGCGGTATAAATACCCATGAAGATTAGTCAAATGTGTCTGTGTACGTATAAAAAGAAACCTGACAGGACGAGGGCTGCTGGATGTCGCAGGGGTAAAAACACTGTGTAGCCTCCAGTTCACTGTGAAAAAAGACTCGCTGCTAAATGTACTGCTGAGCCGGGGAGCCGACACACTTCCAACTCCACTTTTAGCGTTACCAAACAAAGAGAAATGTTCCCCCCCTTGTCCGAAAATGGTCATAAATTCATATGCGAGTACTTTCTTGTTTTTTATTTTAAAAAAAGCAGTCGCGAGTTGAAGCAGCCGCGCTGTGTGTGTGTTTGACCAATCAGCGACGGTCATCCCGGCAAATCCTGCTCCAAAGGTTCCTGCACTTTCTTAATTTAGACCCTGGTCCCTGCGGTCAAAACACAACGAGTCCCTCAGAAGGTTCCTAGTTCCTGCGGTCGAAAAAGGGGCTTAATACGTAACATTTAATCACATACTCAATATAGTAGAAAGTCTATATACTGCGTGTCATATGGCCTGATGATTTGTCAGTTGAAGTCATTGACTGCTGGTTATTGCTGTATATGAGTCCTGTAAATGATATGCTTTAATCCTGTTGTTCAGATGTGTTGAGGAGCCACAGTGAGGCTTGCCAAGAGAACCAGGACTTGCAGCCCTACCTGCCCATCCCCCACGTCAGAGACTCGCTGGTTCAGCCTCAGGACCGGTCAGTACTAACACTTTCACAGCCTTTTATCTTTGGTATCTGAATCCAGATTTTTTTTTTTTTAAACTTCTTAAGTGAAGACAAGTACATCAGGGCCTGAAATGAACACCCGCCATACAGCAAACGCAAATCAATTGAACATCACCTACACCGCTGGGGTACTTTTCATAAGATCATCTCTCAATGCAACTCAAACCAGCTATTAGGCTAATTGAAATACAACCATGCCAATCTGTAGGTATGGTGAAGGGTATGTGATGATGTGGGGGTATGGTGAAGGGTATGTGATGATGTGGGGGTATGGTGAAGGGTATGTGATGATGTGGGGGTATGGTGAAGGGTATGTGATGATGTGGGGGTATGGTGAAGGGTATGTGATGATGTGGGGGTATGGTGAAGGGTATGTGATGATGTGGGGGTATGGTGAAGGGTATGTGATGATGTGGGGGGGCTATTTTAATTCCAAAGGCCAAGGGAACTTTATCAGGATCATAGTATCCTGGATCTATGAAATAACTGGCCTTTCAAAATAAAAGTCTGCCTGCCTCTATGGGAATTTAACATAGGGGTGTACTTACTTATGCCCCCTGTATTTTAAGGAAGAACATTTATTTATGTACTATACATTATTCATTCACAAAGAAAATTGGTGTCCTTAAAGGTTAGATATATAATTTTTTTTAATTAAGGCATTAAGATCAGATTCTAAAAGATTTAGATAGATAGAAGAGATTTTTTTTTTCTTTCTCTTTTTAGTCAACTTTAGCATGAGTCTATTCACTTATGCTGAGCACTGTAACTCTACACTGTACAAAACGTGTATGAATTATTATGGACAGTTAAATAGTTTTAGTTTATGATGATGATAAAAAAAAATAATGCACACAAAGCATAATGCCATTTTGCTGGATTTCCATACAGAAAGCTGTTAAATGAATGAAAGTAAAAAAAAATTTTTAAAAAAAAAACTCCCCTTCAATCTAAAACTGTGTCCCTCACAGTATTTCACTGTTTATTTCACTAATGTATGCAATGTGTCTGCATTCATGTCGCAAGTGTTGCAGAAATGTTACTTGGTAGGATTGTCATTTTGACTTTGACGGAGAAGGGACTCGGGAGCTTATTGAAACGGGAAACTGTCACGTCAGATTGCCAGAACCCATTGACCTATCAGGTGAAGAAGAAGTTGTGATATTTTTGCAGGAAGAAAATGAAGAAGATTTGGGAGCGGGCCGAGAGGTTCCTCTCGGCCAACGAGTCCAGGATTCGAAAAGAGACCCAGAGGATCGGTGGAGCGGACTTTCTGGTCTGGAGGTGGATTCAGCCTTCTCTCAGTTGTGACAAGACCTCCTTGATGCCCTCCAAAGTCTGGCAGGGAAAAGGTAACACACTCAAAAGAACGTCCTAGTGGCTCCAGAGAGCATTTTTTCTCAAATTGCAGCAGTGACTCAACGGAGTGAAGGGGGTGGTTTGTGCAGTCTGATATAGACCGGGCCTTGCGGCGTACCTGTGTGCACAACAATTTTATAGCCATTTTTACATATGGGTGAAATAGTGAGGTCCCGACATAGTCCGGAGTTTCCCCACACAGCAGGAGGTTGTGTAGAACAGATGCCCTGCCTAAGGGACATTCACACCAGGCACCGCATGAAAAAGGCTAAGAGAATCCTTAGAGGTCCAAACAACCCAGGTACCAGCCTTTCCTACCTGTTGAGGTCGGGACTACACCAGGCCAGCACTGAGAGGCCTTAATAAGGACTCTGAAAACGTGACACTACTCGTTATACACCTACAAGCAGGGGTTAAAGTTAGGGTTGGGCATCGTTTGGATTTTAACAATTCTGATTCCAATTGTGATTCTTCCTTTTGATTCCGGTTCTTATTGGTTCTCGATTCTGATTCTTTGAGGGGTGGAGTTGAAACGGGTCACATGCTTATTTCACAGATAAGAGGAAAGTTTTATTTTGATTCAATGGTGGGTTGCAGTTTTTCCCGGGCTTTTTCCAACGTAAACTAAAGCCAGACTAGAGCGCTGCTTACTGAGCTCCAAGGCTGCAACACAACAAGCACCTGGTCGCTACGGAAACCAAAACCTGCGCATGTTAAATCTGGAACCCATGATCAGATTTGAAACCAAATCCTCCAAATGATTCCAATAAAGAAACGATTCTACTGGAATCGTAATTTTTGAACCGATTCTAAGTAGGAATCAGTTCTCGATGCTCAACCCTGGTTAAAGTGGGCTGGAAGGATCCGGAACGGTGTTTCGGCATCTTCGATTAATAACTAAAAACAAATCTAATTGGCAGTTTAAAGTGGAAACTCTCAGTTTGTGTTGATTCTAGCTGGTTTTTACCACACTTGCTTTCATAAAGCTCTTTTCTTTACGGTGCTGTATTACCCACTGGAGATTACTGAGTTAGCGTTACTGGGAGGTCATATAGTTGCAATGAATGTGTTGCTCAGACAGAAAATCATTCATTTACAATAAGAGAATACATTACAGATGCATCGTTGCATTTCAAGTGTTACGTACGGTAACTCAGCCTACTTTGGATGGATCGTGAGCTAAACCGGGGATCACTGTCACTGGGTCACGAGCCAAAGCATTAAGAGTTTGTTGTTGCAACCACTGAATAATAACTCAGATTAATATAGCACATTTCATAAAACCCACGGACGCTTTACACAAGTAACGTTACAGGGGGACAAGGGACCAGAAAATAGTAGGTCAACACTAACACGGTCAGAAATAAAAACCGGGAGCTGAGGGCCAATTCAGGGACGGTTTTGAATCATTTACTATCCCGTATTTGTCTCCAAAGTGTGACTCAGGTTTCCCCCCTTTACTTTCCCTTTTATCTTTTAGTTGTTCTTGGTTTCATTTCCTTCTTTCCTGTGATGGTCCTTCCCCAGTATCAGCCATAACTACAGCAGATAACTTCTAAAATAAATGTAAAATACAATTAGGTCTATATAAAGAGACCTACTACCTGCTTCCCTTTACCTGGCTGGATACTCACTAACACAGGCTTTTCTGGTGTTACAGTAAAATGTGTGACCCGTCAGAATGTGTCACTGTAGCGCTGTCTACCTGCCGAAAATCATTTTGTAATTTTTGCGGGGAAAATCTGACCGGGGCAGAGGCATTAATAAAAACTATATAAAAATAGTTTTTTTCACTGTTAGTCTCGTTTGCTGTTACAGGTCATTTATAATCATCAAATAAAAAAAAGACCGTTTCAGAAACATTTAAGAGTTACTTATTGTCACTTTAATACATCAGCATTTCCTGTTTGTTTAAAATAACACTATATTCTAGCATTTTTTCCCCGATTCATTCTCTGCAGCCCACCGCCGTGAGTGTGTGTGTGTGTGTGTGTGTGTGTGTGTGTGTCTGTGTGTGTGTGTGGGGTTAGTTCACATGTCTGTAATGATTGCAGGACAGTTGCGTACTATCTGGTAAAGTCAGTTTGACAGGTGACGATCACGTTGTCAGGAGCAGACAAACCGACTTGGTGTTGACCGACGTAGCAATGTGCTGCAGATCCGTTTTTTTAATCTGAGCTAGACAGAGTATATTCAGGTAAAACAGATTGGTGATACATTTTGTTTATATAAAGGAATTCATGTTTTAGTAATAGTTCTTTTTTTTTTTTTTTTTAACACATTGTGGTAACGTGTCGCAAGAAGCATGCAACCGGCTTGGGTTAGGTGGATATGGACCACCTGCCTAGTTAACCCATGTTCACTAGACTGTACTGAACTGAACTAGCGGTGTGTTCTGACATGATCGTCAGGTCATTGAGTTTTTGCCTCTCCTCTTCAGCTTTCCCACTGGACCGGAGGAACTCGCCTCCCAACAGTCTGACTCCATGTCTGAAGATCCGAAACATGTTCGACCCAGTCATGTGAGTACCAGTCTCTGCTGCTGGTTTAACGTGCTGTCAGGTTTAACGTGCTGCTTGTAACCTCGATGCATTTGTGTTGTCAGGGAGGTTGGGGAGAACTGGGATCTAGCCATCCATGAGGCCATCCTGGAGAAGTGCAATGACAACGACGGCATCGTCCACATCGCCGTTGACAAGAACTCGCGAGAGGTATGCTCTGCACCAGTGGTTCTCCCTTTGAACAGTGTTTGTAAGCCATGTACCCCCTAACCAGCGCCAATCATTTTTTGGTAGAAAACAAAGTCTCTATAAAGAGGGAGAATACAGCGAAGTCAGCAGTAGATTTACTAAACAACAGCCTTGGACCTGGAAAATGTTTAGATGATGATGGAAAAAGGTGACAAAAATACAAGAAAAAAATGAAAAACTTGGAAAAAGACAGTAGAAAGAAGGAAGTAAGGCAAGAATAGGTTGAAAATAGTAACAAAAACTTAATGAAAAAAAACACAGTAGAAAAAAGGAAGGAAACACTAGGGCGACAAAAGGGACAACAAATTCAAATAAGTGACAAACTTTGAAAAAAAGAGACAAAAACTTAGAAGAAAAACTGACAGTAGAACAAAGTGAGGAAGAAAGGCAAGAATAGGTCAAAACAAACGACAACACCTTCAAAAAAAGGAGACAAACTTCCAAAACAGAGACAAAAACAAAAAAAAGCCAGTAGAAGTAACTACAGCCTTGGAACTGAAAAACATTTAGCAAAAAATATCACGGACCCCCTGCAGTCCTCCAGAGCACCCCTAGGGGGACACGGACCCCCTGCAGTCCTCCAGAGTACCCCTAGGGGGACACGGACCCCCTGCAGTCCTCCAGAGTACCCCTAAGGGGACACGGACCCCCTGCAGTCCTCCAGAGCACCCCTAGGGGGACACGGACCCCCTGCAGTCCTCCAGAGCACCCCTAGGGGGACACGGACCCCCTGCAGTCCTCCAGAGCACCCCTAGGGGGACACGTACCTCCATTTGAGAACCACTGCTCTATCCTGTAAGCACACATCCATGCTGCTGGCTGCAGTGATCTCACACTGTGCTCCCTGCTCTCTCCACAGGGCTGTGTCTATGTCAAGTGTCTCTCTGCAGAGCACTCAGGGAGAGCCTTCAAGGCACTTCATGGCTCCTGGTTTGATGGTAAGTCACACCCTTAATAACACTTACATTAGAGCACATCAGCAGTAACGAAAGGGGGGGGGGGGTAAGTGCTTGTGCTGGTGTGTTGCAATAGACACACAGGGTTTTCCACAGCTTCTGTGAGACTATGGGGGCGGGGGGGGCATGGAGGCCCCCGGTAGAAAATGTTGTACATTTTAAAGTTAAATGCATCCAGGTGCACTCTGAGCGCTACATTAAGAAGCTAGATCTATAAAGAATCTGTGCTCTTGTAAACAATGTTGTGTTCATAAACACATTGTTTGTATAGATGTGAATGGTGATGATACAGCAAAAAAAAGGCCCACCCACAAAGCCCAGTCAATGTGACAGGTTTAAACAAACTACTAAATGAACTAGAGCCTACATTTTGAGTTATCAAAGAAATTGAATGGGATTATGGGAGTAGTAGTTGCCATTTCTAAACACTATTCCCGATACAAAATGGACCCGTTCACGGACGAGTTCATCTATTCATTTATCTTTATCCATGTCTTTGCGTTACGTTCAGTAACGTTGATCCGTGTCATTCCAATGAAATGGCTGCAGTTTCCCCAACATAATTACGTTTTTCTTGATTCGAGTTGGATTGGTAGCTGACCAGTTAGCGAGCTAACATTAGCCAGCAGCTAAAACTACAATATCACAATATAGTTCACATGTCAGTGTCACCAGGTGTTCGAGTCTTGTGGGGGTAAATTTGAAAAAACAATAGGTTTCGAAGTATGTTCGTGACTCGCACACTCATCAGCAGGTGTAGTTGGTGCAATATAATAATGATAGAATATGGTGCCTAGTTCTTTTGGAAAACGTGTTTCTTTTAGCATATTTCTAGTTCAGTAACTCTTAGAATACGCTTGACAGGGTGTAAAGGCATGCCTTTGTCTTGTACATATTATATTCACGTGTGGTGTGGTTCTGAAAAGAGAGAAATAAGATAGAATGTGAGAAAACAATACTACAAATTATTAAACTAGTCATTCTAAAGCACTGAAAATACACTGCCATACGCAGCCCTGCTACAAGGTGGAACCAAAAGACCACAATGGTGCTACTGACCATACAAAATGATCCTACTAAATAGAATAGTTAAAGCAACACGCCGACTTATTGGGACTTGGTCTTATTCCCCGTATCCCCCAGAGTTAGATAAGTCCATACATACCCTTCTCATCTCCGTGAGTGTTGTAACTCTGTCTGACCACGGCTAGCCTAGCTTAGCCCAGATCCTGGAGGTAATCGGCTCCAACTAGCCTAGCTTAGCCCAGATCCTGGAGGTAATCGGCTCCATCTAGCCTAGCTTAGCACAGATCCTGGAGGTAATCGGCTCCATCTAGCCTAGCTTAGCACAGATCCTGGAGGTAACCGGCTCCATCTAGCCTACTGCTCCCAATAAGTGACAACATAACGTCAACATGTTCCTGTTTACATGTTGTGATTTGTAGAGTCACAGCTTGTACAAATAACAAGGTCACATGAGACACAGCCATCTTCTAACCGTATATAAACTGGGAACTATATTCTCAGAAAGTTGAAGCACTGCTACTTGGGCGGAGTGATATGCTTTGCAGCACCTGAGAAGCCCCGTGCAGATCAGTAATGCTTTGCCTGTCTGAGAATATAGTTCCCAGTATGTATATACAGTTAGAAGATGGCTGTGTCTCATGTGACCTTGTTATTTGTACACACTGTGACTCTACAAATCACAACATGTAAAGGGGGGGGGGCTGTGCTGTGTGATGTTTTAGCTCCACGTATTGAAGAGCCCTGTGGCGATGGGTCAGTGACAGACGGCTGCTTTTTGCTTTTGACAGGTAAGCTGGTGACGGTGAAGTATCTGCGTTTGGACCGCTACCACCAGCGCTTCCCGCAGGCCCAGGCCTGCAGCACCCCTCTGAAGGCCTCTGCGAGCACCCCGAGCACCACAAACACTACGCCCCGCCTGCAGCACCGAGGCGCCGCCAACTCGTCAGGCTTCTCATGAGATGAGCATACGCGTTAGATTTAGCATCCTTCTCTGTGCCCTCCCAGCATGACAGCACCGGTCTGCTGCTGCTCCTTCACTGCTTTATAACGGGGAAGACTTCAGTCTGTCTCGGGAGAGCTCTCTCTTTTTTTTTTTTGTGTCCAACAGAGGATCGCAAGAGAAGTTGTTCGGCGGCGCAGTGTTTGTTTTCAATAATCTTTTTGTATTAAAATGTCATGGATTTGAACAAAGGAAGCAGAGTTCTTCTGGAATATTTAAGATGTGTGCAGAGACTTCAACCTCCCTCCTCCTCCTCTTCCACAGTCTCATGCCATGGATGGAGTTCATTTGGGCACCGTATGGAAATGGCTGCATGTATCAGAGTATGCCTCCTATGTAAGCTTTCAATGCAACACAGTGTGGGTGGTGATTTCCCGGAAATTTCTATGTACTCCCTGTTGTTGTTGTTGTTGTTATTATTATTATTGTTATTATTATTGTTATTATTATTCTGATAATTATTATTATTATTTAGTCGTGTGAGGAAGGCATGACCAGACTTGTAGAGGACGTGCTGTAAATACATGTGAATGGTGGCACAAGCTTTATTACATCCTCCGTATTAAAAGCCAAAACCGTAAGCTCACGTTCTTCTCGCTGCTCACATACCACGGCAGAGTACACCTGCACACGAGGCTCCTCGAGAGGTTGCAACAGCACCGATACTTAGAACAGGGTGACCTCCGTGGTCGTCGTTTGCTCCATGTATTCCATGTACGGCCTTTTCGTTTTGTCTTTTTAATTTTGTTCTAGCATCCAGCAAAGCGCTCCCGAACTCTCAACTTTGGAGCGATATAACAGAATCAGGGAGTATACCTTTTTTTTCTTTTTCTTTTTTTTTTCTTTTTTTTTTTTCAGTCACCTGAAGCTTTCTCCTCCCAGATATAATCCAATATATTCCCAAATTATTCGCATTATTTCTTGTTATGTTTATTATTTACCTCCTTTCAAGTCAGGTCGTTTTCACTGTGGGCGTGCGTCCCCATCGTATTTCCAAACCTGTGCTGAACAAGCGGCGGGTACGGTCACCTCTCTTGTGTACATGGCCGACAGACCAGAGGGAGCACACAGAGCTCAGGGTGGCTCATGTCCAGTTTACAGTCGGCTCGTCTTCCTTTGAAGAGGCTGATGTTTACGCTCATGATTAACCCTGACGCTGTCCCTGCTGCTCTATAAACATATCAGCCTCCTGGGATTATGCTACCACTCTTTTTTGTCATAAGGAGTACTGTGAGGATCCCAAATAGTCCCACCCCTGTTAAGAAGACTGTACTGAATTTAGGGATTCTGATTGCCTGTTTTTTAACAGCACCCTGTGTATTCCAAAAAACCCCGCTAGAAATCCAGGATTGCCAGACCTAATTTCATTCTATTTTTTTCTTTTTTTTTATGCAGTGAATTAAAAGTTGGATTCAGTATTTGCAGTGTGAAATTGTACAAATGATGCACATTTCAAATGTTCAAAACCTGCTGCAACAGTTCGCGGCAGGCGACCCAACTGTGCCTTAAATTTGTGCATTTTTATTTTTTTTTTAAGACTGGCACTGCATTACTTGAGAATGTTCTGGATTTAAGAAATGTTTGAACTGTTTAAAGGGGGAATAAGGCCTGCCATAGATGTAGTTTTGGTAGAGTTTGACATCTTCAGATTTGGTATTTTGTAGCAGTTTCCTTTGATATTAAACCAAATGCTTCTCTATTTATTATTATTTTAAAAAAAAAAATCAGCTGTGGTGATGTACTATTTTAATGTCACTAAACCTGTTACATATGTGTCATAACTTTTTTTTTTTTTTTTTTCCATGGGGGATCGACCTTACATCCGCTTCCAGACAATTGTCAGGATGTGTAAAATGACAAAATAAAGTGAACACTTTCTGAAATAAGCCAGTTGATAGTGCATCACTGTAATCTATTTTTGTACGTCTCCAGCAGAATGGTCGGTCTCAGCCCACACTGACTGTAATGAGGAGGAATGTAAATGTTGGTGTGATTGTGATGGCACTTCTCCAGCCTTGTGCTCCACCTTAAAATGCGTCCTCATGGGGTGCTTTTCTTTTCCTATGATGTATTTTATGTAAACACTGTACATTGATATAACTTGTCTATTACATGCAGCTTTATTTCTATTGCGTTGGATGTTTGGAGTGACCAGTATCCCTAACCTGCTAGCCAGAGGGATAGGTGTACAATATACTACAGACATTTAAGAAGATCCAGACGTTTTAATGTCATTTGTCAATTGTACAAAAAGCTCAAATTAAAGGTTTATTAGGAGTTTTTAAAATTGTTCTTGTTGTGCTGTTGTGTAATGTGCACACATGGGGCAGAAACATTTTAGAAACGGCCTTCTTCAGTCTTCTGTGTTTGTAGCTGTTGTTCATCTGTCAAGGCTGTTATAGCTTTTTATTAAAATCCCAATTTTAATTCTCAAGATTCCACCCTGGTGTTAACCATGCTACTTTTTGTTTTTCTGGGTCAAAATGTGAAAAAATTTCATTGTTTTGGCCATCTTTTTTTGACACTTATTTTTGTCACTTTTTTGTGACATTTTTGTCACATTTCCCGATATTTTTGTCACCAACGTTTTTTAGCTTTTTTGTTAACGTTATTTTATCAGTTATTTTCTTCAAATGCTATAACGTTGAATAAAACACCCACATTCAAATGAAATTAGTGAACTGATCATTTATTTTACTTGTGAAGAGCGTTGTATGGAACCATCTATGTCAAGGCTGACCAATTTGGGGCCCGCGGGCCAAGTTTGGCCCGTGCTCCCTTTTTTTTTTGGCCCGCAATAGCATTTGACAAACTCATGCTTAAAGTGCTGTAAAATCCTAATGTCTACAAAACATACATTCTGTGCCGATAAAATGTGATTAATCTGAGTTTTACGGCAATGTAAACCTCCCTGTAAATTAAATACATACGTTTTATCTACGAAGAATTACATGAATTATGGAATTCTTCAACATCAACATTTATTTTTGGCCCGTGGCCTTCCACCCAGATACATTTTGTCCCTTCATGTGAAAGAATTTGGGCACCTCTGATCACTAAAGCGTGTTGAATGGCTCTCCATGATCTTTTTGTTGTATTCTAGTCCAGTGGTTCACAAACTTTTACATGTCAAGTACCCCTACGATGAGTAAAGCAACATGCACACCACTTGCTTTGTCTCAGGGAATTAATGCTGCGTTCCAGACACAGTTTTTAGCCCGTAAGTTACGACTTCAAGTCACGACTCACGACTTGGTAGCGTTCCAGGCAAAGTCAATGGGGTAAGCCTCTCTCCATAACCAGTACCTCCTATGGCGCCATTTTGATGCTAACAAGCCTGCCGTTAGCATCCCATTGACTGCCCATTCATTTTGACGTCACTTTGACAGCGAATAACTTTACATCTGAAGCGTTTAAAGACTCTATTTGTCCATTGTTTATTTCTAAAGAAACACGACAATGTATAAAAGGCTCCATTACCTTGTATCTCACGTTATGGCTCCGTAGCAGACGTTTTTGTAAAAATAGGCTAATGATTGTGTCATAACCACGCAGACTTACTGTCTCATAGTAGAGGAATTACTGTACAGGAGAAGGTCGCAGGCAGTTTCGACTTCTACATTAGCAGTTTAAGTTTAATTACTAATGTTAACTATCATTTTAGTGATCAATAATGAGCCTGTGCCTATGTTATTTCCTTATATATACCTACGCTCTCCGTCTCTGCTAGATTGGGAATGATTGAGATTTCTCTTGGCACAGCTACCAGAAGACTTCCAACTTTCAGACAGGTTGCTCACGTCACATCTACGTCTTCAAGCTCAGTTGGAGGCTGCTCAGTAACGCTCAGCCATCACCGGAAAAGAGCTTCTAATGTCCTTCACTGGTCTCCGTCCAGAGACATGGGATCTGTTGGTCCATTTCTGTAACTGTCAACTAACTGCAAAGTCACCACAAACCCTTCTAGCTAGCGTTAGATAGCGGCTACCTATCGTTGACGTTAGCTAGCACTAGCTGATATTAGCGATTTCTAGTCGGCGACATATTTTGGGCTTCATTTAATAAACATAACCTGTAGTAGTACACAATTGTATGTGTATTGTTTTGATTAAAATGTGCGGAATTACTTCACGTTGCCTATTTATGTCTATTTATTTCTATTTCTCACCGTTAACTGTACAGCATCAACAGGGGTCGCCATTGTTGTTTCTGTGTGTGTGACGTCAAAAACTGTAACTGGGAGTACAACCATCTGATACAAGTTCACGGGTACTACGTTACGGGTTTGACTGCCGTTCCAGGGCACTTTCACGGGTAGAAGGTTGTGAAAACACGGGTTACAGGTTGCCTGGAACGCAGCATAATTCCCCCGAAGATCCATTTTACAAAGAAAAATAGAAAATTCACACACACAAACACAATCACCTCTGCATTGGTTCATTTTGGTCGACGTTTTCGACACAAGGACCTTTTTCAAGACACGTAGTAGTAAAGTGACACAGTGCATACTGCTTAAATACATGATTGCATGATGATCCACAGGGTCAGGGGGTACTTGGCTTAAAAAAGCAATTCAAAGGGGGTACAATATTGAAAAAAGTTTGAGAACCACTGCCCTAAAGGACCCTACTTTTGGAACCAGTGTTCTAGTCAGACTAACTCCTTCTATCTACACTGTGACCTCACCCAGAAACATGTTTGCCCTTCAACAATACATATTAAGTCAAAAATCTGCAAATGACAAAGTATGGACCTTTTCAATGGAATTCCATTGCTAGGCAACAGCCTGTCCCCTTGTTAACTTCCTGTCAGTTGATGCCATTCACATACACTGCAACAGGAAATCAACTTCTGTCCATTTAGAACGTGAATCTGTGAAAAGGTCTCATAATTTACATTTAATTTAAGTATTATGTTTGCATGTATATGACTATATCACAATTTACACTGACATTACGTTATAAAGTCACAATTCTGAGAATTAAATCATGTATAGAAATAAACCTAACGTTACTACGCTGCTGTTTTAGTCGTTTTATTCGTGTTGAAGAAGACGGTTTTTTTCGTCTTCAAAAAACTTTATTATTCAAGTACAGATACACGAACACATTCCATTAAAGAGGTTGTAAGGCATTGTAAGTATTCAGAGTCCGGATGGCTTTCTTATTTGTCCTTTTAAAGTTTCAAAATATAATTTCATGTTATTTTTATTGTTGAAGAAGACGTTGTAGTCCGGTTACATCATGCTGTGACGAGGCTGGGGTCCTGTCCATAATTGGAGATGTTCAGGCACTCGGTTATTCCAACCTTACCGTACACAAACACACACAGTCTGTCAGTCAACGGGACGGCTGTGGTGTGTGTTAGCCTTGTGAGCCGACCTGACACCTGCAGATTAAACACTGGCGACACAGCGCTTCTCTGTCACCGTTGCTTTTCTGTTGCTGCTTTTCTCTGGTAAGTTATGGCGCTGTTTTTTTTCTGTATTTTGTGGACTATCTTACGGTTATGAATGGAACGATAGTCAAAAGTTAGCATAAACCGCGACATGGGGCGAATGTTAGTGAGTTTTCTGTTGCTGAGGAATGTAGCAGCTCAAAACGTTGAAGACGAATTTGAAATGGCAGCATGAATTTCCGAAAGGATTGCAACCTTTCAGAAAATGGAGATAGAACACACGCAATGCAACGCAACGTAGTAACGTTACTGTAACTTAATATAAATTGGCATTTCACAAGGGAACGTTAACGTTACATGTATAAACTGTAAGACCAGCGCCAGAATGGAGCTCACTGTCTGGGATAGAGTTCCACAACAATTCCTGCGTTTCAATATGGCGCACTAGTGAGTCAGGTTAAATAATTAAGAAGCTGCGTGCCTGGCCTCGGGACTAAAGATAAGGCATTAACGTGCTCATATTATGCTCATTTTCAGGTTCATAATTGTAATTAGATGTTATATCAGAATAGGTTTACATGGTTTAATTTTCAAAAAACACCATATTTTTGCAGTCCAAAACGGCACATTGCCGACTACTAGCCAGTCAGAAGCAGAGTATGAGGGCGTGGCCTGACAGTACCTAGGTAAGGACTACTAGCCAGTCAGAAGCAGAGTATGAGGGCGTGCCCTGACAGTACCTAGGTAAGGACTACTAGCCAGTCAGAAGCAGAGTATGAGGGCGTGCCCTGACAGTACCTAGGTAAGGACTACTAGCCAGTCAGAAGCAGAGTATGAGGGCGTGCCATGCTAGCAGCTTGGCGAGCATTATAACATGTGTTACAAAGTGACCACGTTCGTCACGGAAGTAAATGCTGGACTACAAATAGCTGTATGATTTGTCATGTAGATACCACAGTCAATTCCAAAACAGAGTCAATTGCTTGAGGAGAATAGGCTACAGTTCGTGAACAATGTTTTCTGTTGGAGATGGTAAATCCCTTTGGGGTGGACTTTGGGCTTTTTCACTTTGTAAACCTATAACGTGCACAAAAAAGATACATAACACAATGAAGGAAAGGGAAAAAGCATAATATGAGCACTTTAAGCTTTGTTTATACTCGCACTTGACACTGTGTATTGTTCGTTGCAGTAGCCTCTTCTCCTCAAGCCAGGGGGCAATTGACTCTGTTTTGGAAATGACTGTGGTATCTACATGACAAATCATACAGATATTTGTACAGGGGAGAAGTGAACCCTCTCCTTGATTTCACGTTGTTTATGGAGAAGGAGAACCAGGAAATGAGTAGGGGGAAATGCAACCTAAACTAAATTATAACTCATTTGAAAACCTTGTTCTTTCACGTCCAACTTGGAAAACATTACAGCCATTTCTATTTGTTGTTGTTTACCACGCTCCGGGTCCGTATTCTGAATTTTATTATTATACTCCAAGCATGCATTAAGGACACAAAATCCTGGATGACCTACAATTTCCTGATTTTAAACTCAGACAAAACCGAGGTTATTGCGCTGGACCCTAAACACCTCCGAAGCTCATTATCTAAAGATATAGCTACAGATAGGTCATCCAGGATTTTATGTCCTTAATGCATGCTTGAAGTTTAACTAACTGACTGGGTTCGTCTGGCTTGATTGATAGGTATAATTGGGTGTCATCTGCATAACAGTGGAAGTTAATGGAGTGTTTCCTAATAATATTGCCTAGAGGAAGCATATATATATATAAGGTGGTGATAGGGCTTGCCTTGCCTGAGTTCTGTGCTCTCCAAGTGTCCTTCTAGTTGTAGGCTAATTGTAGTAGCACTGTGGCCCCTCCTGGCTTTAGTTGTTGTGCTCCTGCCAACACCAGAATATTGTTTCATGGTTCGGTACAGAGTGGTTTGGCTGACCTCATTCTGCAGCAGAGCTAATGGGCAGCAGAGTTACATAGCAGTGCACAGAGCCAACTACAGAGAGTGGAGAAAGCAAAAACGTGAAAATATTGGTCAGCTTCTTCCCCCAGTGGACAGAGCTGACGGCAAGTTTTGTAAGTCAAATTGATTTGCTTGCAATGTAAATATCCATCCAATGGCTTACTAGGATTTATTGTTAGCTTGTTACAGTGGGAAATGTCAAATCATATCTGTGTCAAGTAATATCCCTCACTAAAGCAAGACAGCAGAGAAGGGTGGGAAACTGATGTAAACACAGAATGTAAAAACTGCAGGTTTTAAATTTAAAAAGGGCCTGGCAAATGTTTTGTGAGGTAGGAAACACATTAAATATAATAAACTCCTATAGATGTAGGCTAGTTTAGAATGAAAACTCCACAAAATACCTTCTTACATTGCGTGTGTGTGTGTATGTATGTATATATGTGTATATATATATATATATATATATATATATACACACACATACACAGTCACCAACTGTTGTTTAGTACCCTTTTTTTCCGGTTCAGGCACCGTTAATTACGTATGTGATTAATTTCGATTAATTAATCACAGAGTATGTAATTAATTAGATTACATTTTTTAATCGATTGACAGCCCTAATATAGATCTATATATATGGTGTCACAATTCTCAAAATCTTCAATTAAAGTTTAGATTCTAAGGTCACAGTTCAATTCTCGATTTTTACATTTTATTTTTTTTAAAGCACAGGTTGCTATGCCATTATTTGAATAATATTTGAAGATTTGATGCTCAAATGCAGCCTGTTATTAATATGTACTACACTCCTCAGGCTTATGCATTGTCAATGCCACTACAAGCATGTGGTTGTTGTTACACATTCTGTCCACTAGAGGGACTTCTAACATTAGCCTGGCCTAGAAGGGGACCTACGTCATGCTGCATTGCATTTCGACAAATCAACAGAGAACTCTGTAGTGAAACATTATCTAACAAGTGTAGTGAAGCGGCTCTGTTGTAGAGGCTAACGGTGCTCGGTTAGCACAATGACATCATGTTAGAAAGCACAGCCGAAACCATTTGTCAAAAAATAAAGTAACAATAGTGTTAGCCACGATGCTAACGGCATTGATAAATAAGCCAAACGGTGCTGTCACTGCCATTTTAATGATTTATAAGCAAACCTGTTTCTTGCAGATTGTCACGTTACTGAGAATACAACTGCCATGTTAGTCGTACTGCCAGTGGAAGAATACAGTACACGCACATAGCAGAGCTTGCCATAGACTGTATATAGAATGGACCAAAAGATCCCGTGTCTCTGGACGGAGACCAGTGGAGGATATTAGAAGCTCTTTTCCCGGTGATGGCTGAGCGTTACTGAGCAGCCTCCAACTGAGCTTGAAGACGTAGATGTGCCGTGAGCAACCTGTCTGAAAGTTGGAAGTCTTCTGGTAGCTGTGCCAAGAGAAATCTCAATCATTCCCAATCTAGCAGAGACGGAGAGCGTAGGTATATGTAAGGAGATAACATAGACACAGGCTCATTATTGATCACTAAAATGATAGTTAACATTAGTAATTACACTTAAACAGCTAATGTGAGACGAAACTGCCTGCGCGCTTCTCCTGTACTATACGGTAACTCCTCTACTATGAGACAGTAAGTCTCGTGGTTATGACACAATCGTTAGCCTATTTTTATAAAAACGTCTGCTACGGAGCCATAACGTGAGGTACAAGGTAATGGAGCCTTTTATACATTGTCGTGTTTCTTTAGAAATAAACAATGGACAAATAGAGTCTTTAAACGCTTCAGATGTAAAGCTATTCTCTGTCAAAGTGACGTCAAAATGAATGGCAGTCAATGGGATGCTAACGGCGGGTGAGCGCTAGGTAGCATCAAAATGGCGCCATAGGACCTACGCTTTTCAGACGTTCACTTACCCCCTTGGAGCTTGCAAACTGTGGCTTTTTTGTCGACAACGTGAACATTGTCAACATAACTCACTAGAAATCCATAATACTTCCACATCGGTGACTTCAGTGAAAGAGGAGGGGGTTCAAGTTCTGTCGATGGGTCTCCTGCATCTGCAGTTGCCATGCCATCTTTTGACTGGCTGTATAAGTTAGAGGAAGTTGACTCGCAGCATTTCTACACGTGTGTTTTTTTGTGCTTGTCAAGCCGACCGGACGTGACATGGGGGCGTGGCAGCATCGACGATTCCATTTTTTTAATTCGAAGTTCGAGATTGTGACTCGAATTAAAATCGAAATCATGACACCCTTAATGATTATGGACAACAGGGATGCCTTGGTAGCTCACCATGTTGAGCGTGCGCCCCCATTTACAAAGGCTTTAGTCTTTACCACAGCGGCTGCAGGTTCAATTCCAACCCGTGGCCCCTTATCTGTCTTCAGCTGTCCTGTTAACTAAATGCCTGAAATGCCCCAAAAATAATCCTTAAAAAATATAGGTAGGCAGAGCTAGCAAACTTATTGTGCAGCCCCCTTATTACAGTGCTGTTGGAACACAGCCTTGCATTTATGATTATTAATTTTAAACCTTCAGATTCAGATAGCATGTTTACTCCAGGTAAAAATGTGGCTGTAATGTCAAGAAAAATGATGGATGATGAAGGTAGATTTATAGCAGGACTTCGTATTGACTGCATAGGCCTATGGTACAGGTGTATATAATAAAGTGTTAATGCAGTGTATATGGTAAATGCTGGTAGAATACTGTTTTCCTGCTGGTTGATATTAGTCACACACTGCTGAAAACACTGCTATATAAGGCCATCTTTGTTTCACAAAGCACCCCTCTCAAACAGAGTGAGATTTTCCTCTTGGATTTTGGCTGTCTGGCTTTGAATATGTGTCTCCATTATGTGCGCTTTAGAGGATCTTTTCTCATGCTGCCACAAAAAATAGATCCAGAGATTCAATATTCTTCAACCTCTGGTGATGATCAGACTGTTCATCTATTTGATTCACTTATTAGCTGTAGTCAGAAATATATTTATCTACAGATATGGGCAGATGTACCTCAGTATGTTTTTAAGTCATAAATCCCAGCCATGGACCCAGAGAATAATTCAACTGCTGTGCTTCGCTTTCTTTCTCCCCTCTCTGTCTCACTTCAGTGTGACTGTGTTTCTCATGGCTGTCCTCCTCAGACGTGGACTTTTCGTGGCCCTGCATCACGCCCTTGGGCAAGGCAGCAACTCAGTCTGCCACCATGCACTGCCTGCTGCTCTTCTAGGTAGAGTAACCTGTTAGCTTTGGTGTCAACATGTCCTGGTGTGACTGTAGCGTTTCTCTCTGTCTTTTGAAGGAAGCTGACTGGCCTGCACAGAGCCCACTTCCAAACTAGTTTTAATGTCACAAAATCCTGCTCCTACATCCACATCTTAAAGCCATATTCAAGGTGAGCACAGTGCAACATTCTGATGAATGTGAACACAGCCTTCTTGTATCAAACTCATGCATCATTCTGCACAGTGAAGGTTCAAAAATAGTTGAGTGGAGGGGGACTTTCTATCACACATGCAATCTTGAGGTGTCCACATGCTTTTGGTAATTCAGTGCATTTTGTATCATATTAGCAGAGTCCCCTTTCAAAATGTGCCTGTTTGGAACAGGCCGATTGCTCTGCCTGTGGTGTTTTTTATTTGTAGCATTCTCCAGAACCATATTGTACTACAAAATTACTTACAGAAAGACCCCAAAGCACTTAAAAAACATCGTACTACTACATTTACCTGACCGAGAACGTGGCTGATTCAGAATTTAATCACAAAATATCACAATTAAAATGTGGAGTAATCAGATAATTTGCCTCATGGACTCATGGCAGTGTTTAGTTTTTATTGTTCAGCCGTTTGGTTTTATTCAGTTTTTTAATATCCATATGACGTTATATATGTGTCACATTCCTGAGCGAGTAATTGTTTTGAGCACAGAGAACTATATTTTGCAAGCACATTACATGCAACATCACTTGCATTTTGAACAAAAATTAACGCTCGCAAAAACTAATTTAGTTTTGAGTAAACAAAAACCTTTTTTGTGCACAATAAATGTATTTGCATGTCTTTGTGTGCCACAAAACCAACCAATTGCAGAATCAAAAGGTCAATTCTGATTGGCTGTTCGTCACCAATTAGATCGCAAGTAGCAGGAAACACATATCTACAGAGAAACAGTCTTTGACACAACACTTACAATGATGCCCCAGCAAGGGGTATCTCTGCTGTAGCCAGTGGGTACTTGGAAAGATTGTGGAGCAGCTTAACTAATCAAAATAATAATTGAATTATGATTGATTTAAAACAATATATCAGCTAAAACAGCTCAACACAGATGTTAAAACATATAGCGAAGTAATCAATGGTAGAAATAAATAGCTAGAAGTGGCCTACTGACTTAGCTAGCAGTTGAAATGATTAGCTAAAAGTAATATGTGACTTTTGAAACATTAACCACATTTCAAGTAAAAGTTGTAATTGGTAGAATTTCTGACCAAACCAACCTAAATGTTTACAGTTCAATTACATGAAAATGTAAGAATATTCACTTTGAATATGATAAATAGTGTGAACATATTGGGAATTGATAGGGCGGGATATGTGAGTTTATATGACAGGGCTGTGGGGGAACCTCAGACCAGAAGGGTTGGAAAGCACTGATCTACAGTATTTTATATTATTGACCGACCGGTATATTACAGACATGCCTTAATAGTTGTGTTAATCACAAAACCGTTGTTTGAATTACATATCTCCGTGTGTGACTAATGTCATCCTTCACCAGCAATCTAACATTAGCCCAGCATGGATAAAGTCTATGCATCCAACATATTCATCCGAACACACCTAAAATGTCACAATCCAGCCACTTGTAAGAAGTTTGTAATACTGGTTACATAGTTATCGTGTTTTATTAACCTTAATTCTGTTTGCCAAGGCTAAATTTTATTGGCTTGCAAAGTAGCTATGCGTTGCTAACGCTAACGTTTGCTAATTTATGTCAGAAAGCAGTAGCTAACTCACATTACTGCCCAGATATGGTTTAATTTTTAGACAGTGTAAACATATGACAACACTTGACGAGTCTTACAACACCTCTCTGGTCTCTAGTGAAATCATATCTTGGCAGTAGTTAGCTAACTTTTCTGCTTTTTGAGATAAATTAGTGTTAGCAACGGATAGCTCCTTCGCAAGCTAATATAGCAACAGAATTCAGGTTAATAAAATATGGTAATGTTCCCAAAGTATTAAAAACTACTTGCATGTGGCTATAGTGTGACAGGCCTACTGCTGTTCAGTCTCACATTGCGAGACCTAGCTAACTTAGCTAGTTACAGTGCTGCGAGGCCTGTTCAGATGACATGTCGGCTGCAGTGTGTGAGCTAGATTGCTTGTGAAGGATGAGTCAAACTAACGTTAATCACACAAGGAGATATGAGTCAAACAAAACAACGGCATTATAGTAAACACAAATATTAAGACATTTCTGTGATATGTCAATAATACAAAATACTGACCAAAACGTGTTTTCATCCAGTAACATTAGCTAGTCGAACAGCTTCACTGTAGTCAGTATTTGCTGTACCAACAGGTGTTGACTGAAAAAGACTGTTCCTCCTAGATTTTAGTTTCCTGCTACTTGCAATCTAATTGGAGACCAACAGCCAATCAGAATTGACCTTTTGATTCTGCGATTGGTTGGTTTTGTGGCACACTTGTAACGCTGTGAAAATCTGAGCGAGTGTGTCTAGAGGTGAGCGCGCAGAGGGAAGAGTTTGAGAGCGTGGGAGACGTGACCGGAGCGCAGCAGCTTCTACCTGCGAGCAGAGAAAGACATGCAAATACATTTATTGTCCACAAAAAAGGTTTTTGTTTACTCAAACTAAATTATTTTTTGCGAGTGTACATTTCTGTTCAAAATGCAATGTAATGTGCTTGCAAAATATAGTTCTATGTTCTATCTATCTCAAAACATAGAATTACTCGCTCAGGAATGTGACACGTATATAACGCCATATATCCAATGCTGTTTTTGAACTGCTCCAAAATACCCAGAAAACCAAGTGTGAAGTGGATTGGATAAACGGTTCATGAGATATTTCAAAGACAGAAAAAAAAAAAACACGGTTCGGTTCGTATCACAGTTTTAGGGTCACAGTTTTCGGTTCTTTACGGTTGTTGTTGTTGTTGTTGTTATTTTTTTTCTTTTAATCTTTAACACTCCAGAAATATACTTAGCATATGTTCAGCTGTCCTCAATTTAGGTCATCATGTACGTCTCATCTCTGGTTTTTCCTGCATCCACCGTGTGTGTGTGTGTGTGTGTGTGCGTGCGCGTCAGTCGCGGGGGGGAACTGAGCAGCAGCCCTGCCCGCTGCAGAGAGCCGACAGGATCTAAACAGCAGCAGCTTCAGCGGCTTTAGGGTGAAAAAAACGTTACAGCGTACATTGATGTTAAAATGTTTACAGGTTGGCAGGACGGTCTGAAATGTTTTGCACGGTCTTTCGCTGTACGTTTTGTTGGTAACTTGTCCACACCTCTTCTTTTGCGCGAAAGGGAAACGCACTGTCTGAGGTCACATATGGGCACGAGGCTACATTGTGCATGCGTCGAACCGTGCGACGCACACTCTGAACCGAGACAAGCGAACAGAACGGTTCGGATGTTTTTTCATGAACTGTGCCACCCCTAACACACACACACACACACACACACACACGGGTTCCCCGATTTATTAGATAGATACCTAATGTTAAAGTTGGGTCATGTATGAATGTCATTTGATTAATTCTAATTGTTGTAATGAAGGAATTGGTCATAAGTGCAGGATAAGGTATTAATTTTATGTTTTTAGTTTTTCTAGGTGTGTGTCCATGTTCCTTCCTCATGCCTTCAAACTCTGCATTATCAGTGGGAATCCCAAACAGATCCTGATCCAGAGCCTTCATTCCACTTCTTGTCTTTAATGCTGTTCAGTATCTTGATCTGTGTTGTTTCTCCCTGTCTGCCCCCCTTCATCCAGCCTAGTCCTTGGTTGTAGCCCTGCTGTGAAGTGTTTGGTTCTACTGGTGGGTGGAGTACCTCTCTCCAGCAGCCATGTCGGGCTTCAATCTCCTGCATCTAATAACCAAGAGCCAGCCTGTAGCTCTGAGGCCCTGCAGTCTTCCCTCAGGTCCACTGACTGGGTGCTGTGTGCCTGCTGTGCTCTGCCTCTCTAAAGCCTTAACACCTGGCATGTCTTTACTGTCCTAGTCAACGTGTGTTCAGAATGATGTGAGCTGCTTTTAGTTCTGTTTGATCGGTTCTCTTGGGGAATACCAATCAAATCTTTGCAGTGAACGATGCTTAAGAGCTCCCAAATTGGACCACCAGATTCAGATATGCCTAATTTAAAATTTCTAGTTTTATTTTATAACTAATAACCCTATTATTAATACAATATAGATTATAAGAAATGAGATGGAGACGCATTGTCCATGCCAAAATGAAAAACGGTCAACTGTCCAATCACAGCTTGGGTGGAGATTATCGGTGCTGACATTAAAACCTGTGAGCTTGTCGGCCGGATAGATACCAGTGTTGATTGCACATTTGCACACATAATTCCTTTTGTGGTTGACAGTCTGCAGTTTTAAGGAATGGATTGTGCTCCAGGAGGCTATACACTGATTTACTCATGGTACTTGTTTCCACTGCACGATTCCGCTTTACTCAACTCACTTTTGGTACCAGGTGCTTTTCTCTATTTCGTTTTATACTGCAGATACTGTAGTACCTCCTCAGTGTAGGCAGGATTCTCAGCTGATCGTCATAGCGACGGCGCATGAAACTGCTATCATCTTCATCTTTAACTGGACACTTGCTGGATCCTTTAATCGGCAACCGGCGTACAATGCACTTCGTCCATTGTACGCCGTAGTGTACGTAATGTACGTCGTAGTGTACGCCGTGTATGCCGTAGTGTACGTAGTGTATGTCGTAGTGTACGCCATAGTGTACGTAATGTATGCCGTAGTGTACGTCGTAGTGTACGCCGTGTATGCCGTAGTGTATGCCGTAGTGTATGCGTATGTAGCGCATGCGTACCTAGCTAACGCCGTAGTGTATGCGTATGTAGCGTATGTGTACCTTGTGTATGCTGTAGTGTACGCTGTAGTGTACGTAGTGTATGCCGTAGTTTTGCGGACTGCCATTTTAAAATCTGGAGCAAGTAAATAAATAAATTGCTGCCACTATTGACGGTAGCTTGGCTATTTGACAAAATGGTGGGTTTGTGCAGGGTTTCCTATGTTGCGCTTGTGACGATTCTCTTGAACAACGAGTAGTGTGCAGTGTTTTAACTCCAACCTTTTAGTATTGTCTCAGCTTGCCTGGAACCTCGACTGAGGTGGTACCAAAAAAAGTACCAGGACTCTCTACAACTTTTGCCTTTGTACAACAGAGGCTTCTGTTACACGGAAATTGATAATCAGGATGCCAGCTTTCAATTTTCATTTTCCCAATGAGTGATGGAATATTGCAAGAATCACCATAGAAACCGAGCTTGCGCAAACAGAAAACCTGACCGTAAACCAGATATAGATCCTAGATATTATACTTTAAGCATTCAGGCAGGCATTATGTTTTTCCAGAGATGAAGCTTGCATGCTCATTGATAGACCCACGCCGTGGCGTCTAACATGAACCTCAGCATATACTATGCGTTTTAAACACAGAGATCTGTAGTGTATTGGGATTTCCACCAGGTGGCAGCGTAACCTAGCTCAATGCTTTGTGTACATTTGTGTGCAGCGTTTAGACTATGGCTGCCAGCTAAAGGGTCTATCAGATCGAACCTGATTTGCGCTGGGTTTGCCGCTGGGTCGACGGCAGCAGCGTAAGTTCGCAGGCAGCACGCTGCTGCTACGCCTGCACTTTGCTCAACGCAGCAAAACACTGTCGTGGCACAGGCCATTGAATTAGACCAGAACCTGAAAATTAAATGCTTTAGTTTAGTCTGATGAACAATAAAGTTTTTGAATCGTATCACAATCGTACACGTTCCCTTAATACATACATCCACGCGGTATCGTCATCACAATACTATCAGAAATGGCGGAGAGTGACCTGAGGGCACACCTGACAACATCTGACTGATCGCTCTAGCTTGTCAGGGTGGAACCCTGACAAGCTAGGCGATCTGTCCGAGGAATTGCCGCTAAAAACGGGCAAGAAGTTAGTTTTGTAATGTTAGTAGTCCCTCTAGTGGACAGAATGTGTAACAACAACCACATGCTGATAGTGGCATTGGCCATCCATAAGCCTGTGTAATATCGTAAATATTAATAACAGGATGAATTTGAGCATTTAATATTTGAATATTAAATAAAATAACAAATGGAATTTGAATAGTATTATAGAGGAAGATTGACAGCCCTAATGGCCACTAGGGCAGGGGTCGTCAACGTTTTTCAAGCCAAGGACCCCTTTACTGAAAGAGAGACGGAGCCCGACCCGAGCCCGACACCGTTAAAATCTCTTTTTTTTCTCATACTAATGACACATGTACGTTTTGTTTGTGTGGAAAGCTTTTGTTAAGCAACTGTAGGAAGGCATTCAGAAATGTCAACAGATGAGTGTATCAGCGCACACGGGGCAACAAGCTCACGTTAACACAAGTACGCACCTACATAATAAGCTTTTTTAGATTTAAAATGTTCAGTGCCTTTGCACCATCGCGCTGTTTCGACAGAGCCTGACCCAAACTTGAACATCATTTCTAAATATCTGTCCTGACCCCACGGGCCGGTCCGGGTATCCATCCTCTAACCCCTATGTATATTGTATAAAATTAAGTTGCGTATTAAACTGGGTCTACTACTCTAAGCTGTGATTGGACAGTTGATTGTTTTTTTAGTTTTTTTTATTTTGACATGGAAAATGCTTTTTTGTTTGTTTGTTTTTTAAAGGGAAAAGGCTCCCTATAACTTCTCATCCTGGACAACACTGTAGTCTTCTTTACCAAGTGTTTAGTTTTTTTAATGTGGCAAGGAAACTTCATGTCACAATGCTATTAAAGGCTAAATAAGATACATTTTCATTTAAATATCACAAACTGCAAGCAGATATAACAAATTGTATTGTTTTTACCTTAATTTCTTACTTTGAATTGAATGTATTTAGGCATTGTAAATTGTCCATAGTTATATGCTTATTTTTATGTCAACTATATAAGTGTTTTTGTAGGGCCATACTTTATCAGTGGCTTTGCATGTTTTAGCACATTTACTACAGCTGACTCCCACTTAAACCATTTTGTGGTTAAGTATGGGTATTTTGTCTACTGTTCCAGGAGTCCATTGAATTCATTATCATATTCATTGCTGTGCAGTATAAGAATTAATTAACAGACTCCTCAAACTTGCGTGTATAAATCCATCATAGTGAACATCAACTCTGCATTAATGTATGGCAATTTACAGTGTTGACTAAAAAGAGGAATAAAAAAATCATCTTTTGGAAATTGATCTTAATGCCTTAATCCAACCTTTTAAAGACACCAATTTTCTTTGTGAATGAATAATGTATCGTAAATAAATAAATGTTCTTCCTTAAAATATAGGCGTAAGTCAGTACACCCCTATGTTAAATTCCCATAGAGGCAGGCAGACTTTTATTTTGAAAGGCCAGTTATTTCATGGATCCAGGATATTATGATCCTGATAAAGTTCCCTTGGCCTTTGGAATTAAAATAGCCCCACATCATCACATACCCTTCACCATACCTAGAGATTGGCATGGGGTACTTTCCATAAGATCATCTCTCAATGCAAATCAAACCAGCTATTAGGCTAACTGAAATACAACCATGCCAATCTGTAGGCATTAAACAGCTGACATTTGTGCCTGTACGCGTGTTTATCGTAATTTCACAGAGGTACAAAACTTAAAACCTAATTTCCTAAGGTTCCAGATATTCAAGACCTAAAGAGACTACAGTCACACCATGGGATTTTCAGTGTAAAATGTCATTAAGGCCTCAATAGAAATTCACACTACTTTGTTTACATCAGCATGGGCCCATCTGTGTCACCACCCACACACTCCTGACGTGCTGGTGTAAGATACAACAATTTGTGCCATGGGTGGTCAAAAAAGTCAGCAGGGTACCTTTTTTAAAAAAAAATGGTTTATAATCCTCATATTCCTTTTGAGTTCAGCGTCTGTTGAGTTTGTAGCTCTAATCACCCGCTGCTGTCACACAGCTGAATGTTGAAGTGCTAACAGAATAATCCAATGATTCACGCTTTGCTTCCCTGCAGCTTGCATGCACTGGTTGTTGTGGTTTGGTTTAACTTGACACTCAATTGTTAATGTTTTATTGCACATTGGTTCTTTTTGTCTTTTTCGTTTTGGATTAAAACAAGATGTATGTTTAGTCTTGCACAACAAGCGTCAGTTATGCAGAATTAATGTCTGCGTGATGACGCAGTGATGATTCTTTCATATCTGAGGACAAAAAGTATCAGAGCAGGGTATTAAAGCAGCAGCATTACCTTTAAGATCTACTTATCATCAGTGTTGGAAGAAGTATTCAGATCCTTTACTAAAGTACTAAAGAAAATGTTACTTCAGTGAAAGTATGCAAGTATCATCAGGACAGGACTTGTAGGCCGTTATATTTTTGGGTAGTTTAATTTATAATAAAACATGGTATTTTATAAACTACATATGTTTTTATGTGCAACAATCTTAATTTGTAAAGTAACTAAAGCTGTCAGATGAATATAGGGGAGTAAAAAGTACAATATTTCTCTCTGAAATGTAGCGGAGTAGAAGTAGAAAGTGGTATGAAAAGACTCAAGTAAAGTACAGGTACCTTAAATTTGTACTTAAGTACATCTTGAGTAAATGTACTTAGTTACATTTCACCACTGCTTATGTCAGGAAAAGAAAACATACTAAAAAAGAACCTGAACAACTATCCAGTTTATCCAGAACAGCTGGCAGTGACACACACACACACACACACACACACACACACACACACACACACACACACACAGTGCGTTTCACTATCTTTGTGGGGACCCGTCATTGACATAATGCATTCCCTAGCCCCTTACCCTAACCTTAACCATCCCAACTAAATGCCTAACCTTAACCCTTACCCTCACCCTAACCAGAACCTCATTCTAACCCTAATCCTAAAACCAAGTCTTAACCCTCAAACAGCCCTTTAAACTTGTGGGCTCCAGCATTTTGACCCCACAAGTATACTGTATTCCCGGTTTTTGGACCCCACGAATATAGTTAAACAAGAACACACACACACACACACACAGCTACACAGGACCATCACTTCTCTCGTACAGTTCATTCATAGATACAGAGCCCATGCCTTTTGGTGAATATGATATTACGAACCCCAATTCCAATGAAGTTGTGTAAAACGTAAATAAAAACAGAATACGATAGCGCTTTCCCAATTCCCAGTTTGCGCATCCCCAATTCCTCTCCTCACGTCTTCGTCCCGCCCACAGGAGATTTGAGCAGAGGAGTCAAGGAAGAGCCTGAGGAGAGAGCAGTCGAGGCAACAGCCATTTAACAAACACGAGACATCTCTGCTGCCGAGCCGTCATTAAAAGCAACGTCAATTACATATGACGAGCAGCACCACTGCGTCAGCTGTCTATCGTTATGTCATACGCTGCATTTTATGATCTCTGGAGGAGCAGAACCGTGTTCATGACAACTTCTATATATTTACTTTGAGTTCAATTCACAATGTGGTAAAATGTGATGACAATGTACATTTTTATTTGTTGTATTTAACACACATACACATAGCTTATATGCTTATTTCAGCAAGACAATGCTAAGCCACATTAGCATGTGTTACAACAGCGTGGCTTTGTAGTAAAAGAGCACGGGTACTAGACTGGCCTGCCTGCAGTCCAGATAGTGTGTGTGTGTGTATATATATATATATATATATATATATATATATATATATATATATATATATATATATATATATATATATATATAGTATAGGTACTAGACTGGCCTGCCTGCAGTCCAGATAGTGTATATATAGTATAGGTACTAGACTGGCCTGCCTGCAGTCCAGATATGTATATATAGTATAGGTACTAGACTGGCCTGCCTGCAGTCCAGATAGTATATATATATATATAGTATAGGTACTAGACTGGCCTGCCTGCAGTCCAGATAGTATATATATATAGTATAGGTACTAGACTGGCCTGCCTGCAGTCCAGACCTGTCTCCCATTGAAAACGTGTGGCGCATTATGAAGCACAAAATCCGACAACGGAGACCCCGGACTGTTGACCAACTGAAGTCGGACATCAAGCAAGAACGGGAAAGAATTTCACCTTCAAAGCTTCAACAGTTAGTGTCCTCAGTTCCTAAACTCTTAGTGAGTGTTGTTAAAAGGAAAGGTGATGTAACACAGTGGTAAACTTGTCCCTGTCCCAGCTTTTTGGAACGTGTTGCAGGCATCAAATTCAAAATGAGTGAATATTTGCCAGAAAACAATAAAGTTTATCAGTTTGAAGATTAAATACATTGGCCCAATCCCAAAGTCCGGACTCCCAGAGTCACAGACTTTGGTGCGGGTTCTCGTGAAATTCGTAAGGGCTTAGGGATGTCCCAATGTCAAATTTCAAGGGCAGGAGGGTTTGAGGACACACTTACCGTAGCCCTTTCTGTGAGTCTGCATCGATGCAGGGAATTACCCACAGTTCAAAGCGTTGCGACGTTTACCGCGGAGACCAAAAGGAAATCCGGAAATTACAAAAGGTAAACAACAGCACGACACACGACCACGGAACAGAACGGACCTTTTGTCCAGCTTGTAAAACGAGTTTGAACAATGTTTTAATCAGGCAGCCGTCTCCTGGGCCTCGGCCGTGTGGAAAGCAACACACTTAAAATGAAAATTGCCAAACCGGGAAGTGTCAGCAACATCTTTGTTATTAAACGTCACCAAGGTAACGTGATCTGGTGAAGTGCTGTCCCAATCCCATGTCTACCTATCTGAGCCCATGTGGCCTCACACACTCACTCACTTAGCACCTGAGATCAATTAAGTCTGAGTCTTTAGTCCTGTCCTCAGGGCTCACGTTGGGATTGGTCCATTGTCTTTGTAGTGTATTCAGTTGAACATAGGTTGAAAAGGATTTGCAAATCATTGTATTCTGTTTTTATTTACGTTTTACACAACATCCCAACTTCATTGGAATTGGGGTTTGTACAACAATTTCAGAGTTGATGTCAAACTGTTCAAAATGTTTTTTATGTCCAATATTCTAAGGCAAAAATGACTGCTTCTGTGCTACTGTCTAAAAGTCTAATGAACGCACTGTTTATTTTTGTCATTATACAGTAAGCTCACTTTTTTCGGCCAACCTGCTTATATTTCTATCGTGTGACTAAGCATGACGTTGAGACGGAGGAATCGGCATCAGAAAAACTGCATAGTTAATATTTTTTGTCCTCCCTGCTTCCCCCCCCATCAGGAGCATGTAGGACTAAGAAGACCTGGCCAGTGAGCTTCCCTCAGGAGGAGCTGAAGAAACGGCTCACACCTACGCAGTACCACGTTACCCAGGAGAGAGGAACGGAGAGGTGGGACGAGCCGCTGGAACCACCTGCTCACCATAAGCACTTATACATCAAGTTACATGTTCTGCTGTGCTGCTGTCATTTTCCTCAAAGCTTCATAAATTAACAAGTCATATTATGAACTTTTATTATCATATCTGCTGAAACTGACCCTATGTTCCAGTAGAACTACATGAAGCAGCTCCACCTACAGCCTGTAGTGACATTTACAAAAATCCACCGCTCCCTGTTCAGATGCACCAATCACGGCCGGGGGGGTGTCTAACTGTGTGTCAATCACTGCTCATGCACACGCATTCATTCTCCCTTGTGGGGGCAGGGGCTTAGGAGACAGTTTTGGGCTTTAGCAGAAGGGGGGGGGGGGGGGGGACTGAGAAGTTGTCAATGGTCAAAGTCCTGGATCTTCACAATCCTACCTATAGCACCTTTAATACAAAAACTGTTTGGCAGTGTTTATACGCTTATCATGGCAATCCACAACCCAAGCTTATTAGGGAAAGGAATATCATGAAAATATCCAGGGACAGTTCTCAACTTTCACTTTCATTTAATCTTCTTGCATGCCATAACACACACACACACACACACACACACACACACACACACACACTGACATTATTACTGATGTATTTTCTTAAATACACCTTACCTACAATTATGAGCAGACGCCCCGAAAATACCTTCTTTTAACAGCCTACGTGATGTCTTTGACTGTGTGAAATTGTGATATTGTCGCGTCACGAATAATGAACGAAGACATAAAAAATGCGAGTCCTGGTCGTGATTCAGATACAAACTCCTTGCGCACCACGGAGCGTCTCCTGCCCGACTGCTTACCGTGCTGTCAGCTGAAGAATCAATCACACCAAGCAATTAAAAACAAAAAAAAGCAATGAGGTTTCTCCCATGAATACAGTATTTGTCGCACCCTAAACAATAACTAATTTCAATGTGACTAATACAGCTACTTTCCACAGTGCCTTCACTGGAGGGTTCACACATCATAAAGATGAGGGGACCTACACTTGTGTTGTCTGCGGGGCCCAGCTGTTCAGGTGAGAGCTGCACTTTGTTTTCATGTGTGAACAAGTCCCAAACCTGTGTGTGTGTGGGTGGGTGGGGTTGATGTTAGGAGCCATTACACTCCACTACGATGTTAAAGAGTAATGTAAAGGTGATACAGTACTTTTTTTAAACATTGAAATGAACAAACTTTTTCTAATTAACATTTTTGTTTCCTTTTATAGTTCAAACACTAAATTTGACTCCGGATCGGGTAAGTTGAGCCACTGTAACCCACTAGGCCAGTTTTCTTCACCTGCAGGTCTTTTCTCTGCTCTGTTATCTTTACAAGCCGGGGCTATTTCAGCCCGAGCAAGTCACATCTCTGAAGCCGGCTTCACTAAAACGGCTTCACTAAACGTGACAAACTATAGACGTTAAACGTAGCACTCGCGCGTTAAAAGACGCTGGGCGCCATTTTAGATAACGTTATAGCTGTAGTTTCGTAGTCTAAATGGCAGAGTACTTACATATGAAAATACAAAGATATTGAGCAACATTGCTTATTTGTGACAATCACGTAGCGACAGTAATCATAGTTAGCCAGGAACCATGTTTCACTTTCTTCTCAAACATACAAGAACTTTCCTCCTGCTCATCCGCAGGCTCCATTTGTCAACAACACACTCACTTCTGTTGTTGCTTATGTATTTGTGTTGTAGC
This sequence comes from Sander vitreus, assembly GCF_031162955.1. Classification (NCBI taxonomy): domain Eukaryota; kingdom Metazoa; phylum Chordata; class Actinopteri; order Perciformes; family Percidae; genus Sander; species Sander vitreus. The sequence continues at coordinate 2,248,331 of NC_135877.1, read as the reverse complement.
TTTTGCGTTTGTGTTGTGGCTTTTGTATTTTGTGTTGAACCGTCTCGGCCACCGTAGTGCTGGACCGACCAATCGATAGGTTTTGATTTTGTCTTCAAAACAAGCACCAGCTCACATCAGACACACAGTACGACCAGTGCTGTCCTTTGCATGTCCCTCCACCTGTGTGCTCCCCCCTTCCTAACATGATGCCGTCATGTGTTCAGGTTGGCCGTCCTTCTCTGACCTTGTGAAGGAAGAGTCCGTCACTGTCTCAGATGATTTCTCCTATGGGATGCACAGAGTGGAGATTACCTGCAGCCAGGTACACTAGAAACACTGCATTACACCATAACCACATCTGTTGTTTAATCCTTTATCACAAAGTGGCTGAGAATAAAATCAAATGCACAGCAGCTTTCCCGCAGTTTTTAACTTCTCTTGTGTGTCTTTGAGGCTTAAAGGGTATCATATTTTACAGTGTGTTTACTTGAAGTGCTCATATTATGCTTTTTGGCTTTTTTCTTTTCCTTCATTGTGTTATGTATCTTTTTTGTGCATGTTATAGGTTTACAAAATGAAAAGCCCAAAGTCCACGCCCTCATACTCTGCTTCTGACTGGCTAGTAGTCCTTACCTAGGTACTGTCAGGACACGCCCTCATACTCTGCTTCTGACTGGCTAGTAGTCCTTACCTAGGTACTGTCAGGACACGCCCTCATACTCTGCTTCTGACTGGCTAGTAGTCCTTACCTAGCTACTGTCAGGACACGCCCTCATACTCTGTTTCTGACTGGCTAGTAGTCCTTACCTAGCTACTGTCAGGACACACCCTCATACTCTGCTTCTGACTGGCTAGTAGTCCTTACCTAGGTACTGTCAGGACACGCCCTCATACTCTGCTTCTGACTGGCTAGTAGTCCTTACCTAGGTACTGTCAGGGCACGCCCTCATACTCTGCTTCTGACTGGCTAGTAGTCCTTACCTAGCTACTGTCAGGGCACGCCCTCATACTCTGCTTCTGGCTGGCTAGTAGTCCTTACCTAGGTACTGTCAGGGCACGCCCTCATACTCTGCTTCTGACTGGCTAGTAGTCCTTACCTAGCTACTGTCAGGGCACGCCCTCATACTCTGCTTCTGACTGGCTAGTAGTCCTTACCTAGCTACTGTCAGGGCACGCCCTCATACTCTGCTTCTGACTGGCTAGTAGTCCTTACCTAGGTACTGTCAGGGCACGCCCTCATACTCTGCTTCTGACTGGCTAGTAGTCCTTACCTAGCTACTGAGCATGTGCGACTCCCTACAAAGATGGGACAGAAGTGAGATGTCTCACTCTGTAGCTAAAACAGAGAGCTCAACACACAGGGTGAAAAGAGGAAGTGTCACAGCCTATCATACCCAGCCATGGCCTGTCCCTTTCACCAAATGTGGATCTTCTGGATTCATTAAAAAGTCTGCCCCCTGTGCCCAGTGCTATATTCCACTTTTATAAAATAGCTCAGCTTCCTGTCACATCACAGTTCTCGCCCATCGCAGCACACATTTGGCAGAGAGTTCCAGGGCCTCACGTGCGTAAACAAATCCCCGTTGAATTCAACTGCCAATTTTTGCCACAAAACAATGTTGTCTGGGAACGTATTGTGTCTGCCAATCAAATGTGCAGGTGCACATTCCCGATACTGTAGAACAAAGCCCTGGCAGCATATCACTCCCATCCTCCAACAGCTCCACTGGTTGCCAGTCAAGTCCTACATCACCTACAAGATCCTCCTGCTCACCTACAAATCTCTCCATGGACTCTCACCACAATACCTCACAGATCTCCTCCACCCCTACACTCAGTCACGTTCCCTGCAGTACTCAGACAAGGTTCCCACACTCTGGAACAGTCTACCACTCCATGTCCGCTCTGCCCCATCCCTGCCCATGTTAAAAAAGCACCTCAAATGGGCATGTTGATAATGCACAACGTGTTACTAAAATTTCTAAAAAGCTGTAAATGAATCCTTCCCATTGTGTTTCAGTGTGGAGCCCACCTGGGACACCTGTTTGATGATGGACCAAGACCCACAGGAAAACGCTACTGCGTCAACTCGGCCTCATTGGGTTTCCAGCCCAATGGCGCCCCCTCCTCTACCTCCAGCTCTGCGGCAGAGGATGGAGCAGCCAGCAGCTCAGTGAGCAATGGGAAGACGGAGCTCTGAAAGAGAATCATGAACTGCAGCAGGCTGACAGCTGTGCCTGTGTAGGGAGAGCTCGCATACATAAAAGAGTTTTTGGTTCTGTGTTATTGATTGGCAATGTAAGGATAGTAGGTGGTTCTATTATTACGAAAGGAAGGAAGGTGCTCAGGCTTTAGACTCAGACATACTCTGATGTATTCTCTATCACAAAAGGAAAGGACACGCTTCCAAAAAAAGTCACAGTTTGCAAGACACACTGTATCCGCTGATTGCCTTAAAAGGAATTCCCTAATTCCCTTTATTTTCTCAATCTGGACAGTCGCATTTGGTCTGCTAATTTAAACATGGATGAAGGGCTATGTAATAGTAGACACACGCACATACGCACGCGCATATAAAATGTAGAGCCTTTTTTATAATCTAACTAAAACATATTTTATTGGAGTATATTTTTGAAGTGAATTTGATACTGAGAGGTTGATGTAATGAAATTGTCTATGCAAGTGCTCCTGGCAGCAGTAACAGAGCATACTGTGACAGATGGCATCTTAATGTGGACAAATACAAGTACTGTTGTCTTTAGGTCACTTCCTGTATTTGTTCCTCTTTGCAGTAGGAAATATTTTGAGTTTGTGTTCACAGCTTGCATTAAAAATAGTTACTGTGTGAATAAAGTATCTAGAAACACTGACCTTCTTGTTCCATGTTTTTGAAAACTGTAAATAGGTATATACAAGACAATCTCAACTCAAGGTGTACTTTCTAGTTTCTTAAGAGCTTTCACATTTTGGTGTGCCACTGTTATGTCCTAGAGAGGTCCAGAGGTAAGGGAAGAAACATAAGGCGAATGTGTATTTATTGTTGGTGGTCAAATACTGTATACAAACTTGCATACAGATACAAATGAATAAATAATGCGAGCGAGTAAAGGAACAGCCAAATCAATAAACAAAACACAAACTCTACTTTCTACTAACTTAAGTTCACAGATATGTAGCTTATAATTTTCAAGAAAGAAAAAGGGAAAACAAAAACCTGCCTGTCAACTCATATCTTACGGGTTAAAAAACAGAATACAATACAATAAGCCTGGTTCACATTAACAAAAGAAGCACAGTGGTGGACTGCTCAGATGAAATCACAGCTGCACAGGATGTCTGTTCTGGACTACTCTTCAGGTTTTGACTCATGATTGGTGGACTGGGCTGATGACGTGAGATGGACTAGAGGAGGTGGACGAGACCCGATTTAGTGGTCTTGGGGAGGAAGCGTCGGTTACATCCCAGGAGCAAAGCTCCAAAGTATGAGGGATCTGGACAACATGGATTATGGTACATTCATATGCTCTTCCGAGTTGGGAAGTTCTTCTGACATCAATGTGTTCATGAGCTTTGAGAGCGCCTTCCACACATGTACTGCAACCATAAACTTACCTAGACATTACATGGAGGAGCTTTATGTAAAAAGGCAAATGTCCAAAGCAGTTGGACCAGACACGGTACTTACCCTGCCAGCTCTGTAGTACAACGTTTGTGTAATGTCTGATTGAGCCCATGTGTGAATAGAGCAGGTCATTATCCGGAGAATTCACAGCGAGCAAGTGGGCGTGTAAATGTTGTTTCTAACATGTAGCTGGCATGAAACTGGAAGGAAAAAAACATCCAAGGGTGAAGAAGAAAGGGGTGATTTACATGAAGACACCAACGAAAATGTCTGACTGGAGAGACGAGATTCAGGAACTTCTGTCGGTCCGGTACTTTTATAAAGGATTCCGATTCCTAAACCGATTCTTGAAAAAGTGAAAAATGATATCAAAGATGTAATATGTTTACTATCGATCACGTGCAGTGAATGGTTAATATGCTTTTACGTCCATTTGGTGAGCCCAGAGGGAAAATATGGCATTTTAAAAGTAGGCTACATTTACGCTAGCTAGCTAACGGTAGACTACAGAGGAAGGGGGATATTTTTACGTCCGTTTCGGAGCGACAGAGGGAATATTTTTCAGTCGACACATCCATAGTGGAACTGGGTGTCGGTACCCAACCTTACGCTCTACCCAGCACCACCCCTCGCCTAAACCAAATGAGTATTTCCAGTAAGTCAGAACGTGTCTGACACGGACAATCTCCTGTTGTGTGCTACATGTGTGAAAGAGAAACTCTGACCTGATGAGTAATGGACGCTACAAAGAAGATGTGTTGTATTTTATCGGTCAGATTGTCCCAGACTTGTTGCTCTACCAGTACATTTGTTATCAGGGTTAATGCTAAAAAAAAACTTTTCTAACTAATATACAGTAGGTCACTCTACGTGGACAGCAACTAACGGTTACATCCTAATACAATTTTACAAATTACATGTGAGCAAAGAATTAATATGCAATATGTGCATTAATAAAAGGTTTCTTTCCATCAACCCAACATTTACTTTGGTCAGCCATGTTTCTGCCTAATATGACGGCAGCATCACTTCAACAATACATACCCAGCTTATGGCGAAGGGCCATACCTGCCACATATCAATAGACTTTTGATGAATCATAGTGAATATTGTGAGTGTTATTGAATATAATTGATTGCATTGATTCACAATTTAATAAAACCCGTTAAAGGACCAGTATGTAGGATTTAGATCTAGTGGCAGAAATGGAATATAATATTCTTAGGGACCGTTCTGTATTTATGGAATGGACCACCGGAGGAAAATAATTTTTATTCTTTGTTGAGGGGAGGGTCACCCAATGTTTTTTAGTCTGGGGAGGGGGGGGTCACCCAACTTTTGTATTCATGAAAACAGCAACATTTCTGTTTGTGTGGCTTGTTTGGTCCATACTTTTCCATGTAGCTCTCAGTCTCGGCCCCCCATCGCTAGCAGATAGGTCTGACCCAACGAAAATCGCAACATGACAGCAACTTTCTTTGACAATGCAACCCTATAGCTGACTGCGCCACCCGTTGCCAAAGTATCGTCACTGACATGGAGCTGGAATATAATGAAGCTGACAAGCTCAAAGGTTTCACGTTGGTGCTAAGTGGAGCGTGTGAGCGCTTATCGCGGTTACGTATCAGTTAAACTTCTCATCTGCAATCCTATTTATAGAGCTCCAGCCAGCTCACAGCGGGGTCTGTGAAGGTGGACAGGCCGGGCAGCAAGCCAGCGACCCTGGCAAGCACCCGCTGGCTGTCACGTCAGACTGTGGAGCTTCTGAACTCCGACTCGGACCAAATTTGCAATTAACCATCATTAGTGTGCATTTAGTTTCCATGCTTATTGTGTTTCCATAACAATGTTAGTGAGTAAATCTACTGAAATGGCCACCACACCATAACAGAGGAGTGGGATGTATACGATGAGAACGTAGAGGAAAAGTCATGAATGTCATGGTTGTTAAAGAACAGTGGCTATCTGTACATCTTTGCTAAGTGCAAACTAGTACAGAAGGTATCAATAGATTGTTGGTGAGGGTCATGCCTTTTTTCCCAATCATTTTGGAGGGTCATAGAAAAATGTATTGTGTAACATGTAATTATGTTTTCATCAGTTCCTGAAACTTAGAATTTTTGTGTTTTTTTTACATTAGTGATGGAACAACCGACTCTTTTATGCGAGTCGGTTCAACTGGATGGTCGTTGGTTGGCCTACCGAGTTAATAGATTCGGTCACCGGTTCGCGTGCCCTCGGCGATCGCGCGTTTACTTCCCCCGCCAGGAATCAAGACACCGCTTATTACATTAGACTCGAACATACTATTTACACACTCATACTGACCGACACTAGACTCACGCACTGGCCACGGTTACATTCGGTAGCCTGGTGCACGGTCTCCTCGTGACAGTCTAACTGCCATGTTGCTACATTCACTTCTAACATTTAACTTAACATAACTACCAAGATAACATTACGTGTATTTGTATGTGATTTAATACTTTCCCCTTGTTATGTAGCCTATGAATTTCCATGAGCACAATTCTAAAATGCACGAGACATAAAGGCTTCTGGGATCGGTTGATAACTCAAACTTGCCGAGAACCTAGACACCCGTTTGATTACATAGACTCATGCATTAGGCAACGTTAGAGTCTTGTTCAGTAGCCTGGTGCGGGGTCTCCTCGTGACAGCCTACCTACCATGTAACGAACATTTAACTTAACATAACTACCAAGATAACATGACGTGTATTTGTATGTGATATCCATCGATAATGTAGCCTATGAATTTCTATGTACACAATCATCTAAGATGCACGAGAAACAAAGGCTTCTGGGATCGGTTGATAACTCAAACTTGCCGAGAACCTAGACACCCGTTTCAATATAGACTCATGCAGTACCCTTGGTTACGGTCCTTACGGTCTCGTTCAGCAGCCTGGTGAGCGGTCTCCTCGTGACAGTCTACCTACCATGTAGCAACATTCACTTCTCTAACATTTAACTTAACATAACTATCAAGATAACATGATGTGTATTTGTATGTGATGTACTTCCCCATCGATAATGTGTAAATTGCCATGAACACAATCATCTGAGATGCACCAGAAACAAGGCTAGGTTAATAACTCAAACTTGCCGAGAACCAAGACACCACTTGATAGACTCGAGCGTCCGGTTGCATGGTTACATTCGGTCTCGTTCAGTAGCCTGGTGCGCGGTCTAAGTAGCTCATTTCCTGATTAATTCTACCACCACCACTCCAGTGGAGGCGCTAATGAGCTAGATTACTACACACATAGTAGCAGAAGAATACTAGCTACACGGCAATGAGGTAAAAGAAAAAAACAGGAGTGAGTCGGTTCATTGACATATGGCACTCGATTCTCCCGGTTCAGTGACACGAGTCGGGTTAATTAACTGGCTCTTCGGTCAGTTCGTCAACACTAATCTACATTTCATAGACAGTAAAATTAATGGACAAAGTGACTCCGTAGACTTGCAATGGAGAGCAGTGAAGGATATTAGAAGCACTTTCCAGGTGATGGCTGAGCGTTATTGAGCAGCCTCCAACTGAGCTTGAAGACGTAGATGTGACGTGAGCAACCAGCTAATGTAAAAGTCGAAACTGCCTGCGCCCTTCTCCTGTACTATACGGTAATTCCTCTACTATGCGACAGTAAGTTGCGTGGTTATGACGGAATCGTTAGCCTATTTTTACAAAAACGTCTGCTACGGAGCCATAACGTGAGGTACAAGGTAATGGAGCCTTTTATACATTGTCGTGTTTCTTTAGAAATAAACAACGGACAAATAGAGTCTTTAAACGCTTCAGATGTAAAGTTATTCGCTGTCAAAGTGACGTCAAAATGAATGGGAGTCAATGGAATGCTAACGGCAGGCTTGTTAGCATCAAAATGGCGCCATAGGAGGTACTGGTTATGGAGAGAGGCTTACCCCATTGACTTTGTCTGGAACGCTACCAAGTCGTGAGTCGTGACTTGAAGTCGTAACTTACGGGCTAAAAACTGTGTCTGGAACGCACTGTGTCTGGTTTGTGAACCACTGGACTAGAATACAACAAAAAGATCACGGAGAGCCATTCAACACGCTTTAGTGGGGTGGAAAAACTAGGCAGGGACCTTGATGGACAGTTTGAACAGAGGTGGATATTTAGGACTTGCACCTTTATTTTAAAATAGTGGCTCTGTTCTATCTCCCAGTATCCTTTCTAACAGGGAGGAAGGTTGTGGACCGTCAGGGTCTCCTGGGACACTGACCAGGAATGCTGCTTTGTTCTAATCTTATTTTGGTTCGCCCGTCTTCGTGCATGCTCAGGCTTTGGACGTTTCCGTTCTAAGAACAGGTTTGTATCTTACAGTTACAAGTGAATCAAATGACTCTGTAACAGTATTTGTTGTGATATAGTGCTAATTAAAATCGTATCGAGGAAAACTACAATAAGTATGAAAATGTATGGCTGGCTTAAAACTCTTCAGGAAATAAAAAGGCACGTAATCACGTTATTGATGGGATGTTGATTTACACGTTTGAAGTATTTCTGAGTATTGATGCTGTCATGGCGTTTAAAACAAGGACTTTAACCACTATGTCAGGTGCATGTGTGTTGAGAGCATGCATTGATGTGTGAAAAGTCAATGTTTACCTGACAAATGTTGTCTCACTGCTGGAGAAGATAAGTGGTAGGTTGCTAAGGTAGACCCTCTGTCCACTTCAAACACTGTACCCCACAGCGCTTTCTTTTATCACCTAGAAAGCAACAAAGGATAGTCACATTTTAAATTGTAGTTTTTGTTTCTTCACACTGTACGGATTCCACTAATGGACAGGTTATCAAGCTCATGGGCCCTGGCACAGGGTAAAAAAAAAAATGATCCTGGTATATCGCCATCATTTTTGTTCTGTTTTGTTCTATGCATTATTTATCATTACCTAACATGTATTATTAGGATCAAATAAAGTCCAAGATTAAAATGTACAGAGGCAAAGCGATGACCACACAGGCTTCATCTGGCCTTCTGTGAAGAGAAGTTGTCAAAGTCCAACTCCCAGGTGACTTCAGTTCTGTTCTGTCATCCTTGTTCTCTATCTTATCGAGATAGTCTCTTCACTCAGAGAACCAAGGTTACAACATAACTGAGCGTTCTTGAGTTTGTTGTAGAAACTTTGACATTTGCGAAAAAGAACATTCTCCAGCACATGCAGTTCCTAACAGGTAGCGTCAGCCATAGGTCTGATGAAACAATGAAGTGTATCTGAAAAATATCTCAAGGTTAGTATCTATGATAACTATCTATGCTGACGTGGAATTTTTTTCCACGTCAGCATAGATTGTCGGTACTACTACTATGTAGCTTGTCTATACACTGTACATTACCAGACGTTCCACTCCAGGCAATGGGGGCACATGCCCAGTTATCCTTTGTGCTAATGTAGCCTTAATTCTGCTTTAGCTAGTCTCAGCTAGTTTTTTCCAGTCAAAAAATGGTACTGTCCACACTAACAGTAAACGGTAAACGCTGCCCGTCAAAGTCTCCTACTGGCAGTTCCATTGGAGGTTCAGTGCCTTTAAGGGTATCCTGACAGTGGATGTTTCGAGTCATTTTCCAGCTATTATTGGATTCCAGACTAGAAGCCTTCGGGTCACAAGGTGCTTTTCTAAACACTGGAAGTCACGAGAAGTTGGAGGTATGGAGTGTGTGGGTGGCATGCTGGAGTGTGACATCAGCCCAGCGAGCTGTCTGAGCGTGGGAAAACCTGGTGGCTAAGCCTCAGCAATGACAGCGTTTATGTTCTGGATGCACTGAGGAATATTTACAAGTGAGGTGTGTTTAGACTGCAAAGTGGCAGTATAAAGCTGGGGTGGTGGCGGGGGCTGAGGGGCAGCTGGAGCATCTAAAGCGCCAACATTTTACAACGTGTCATCTCCGTCCTGAGGTCACACAAACATGGGGAGGGCATCAGTAGGAGGAAATGATCTATTTACACATGAGATGAGTAAGGGAGACTGCAGCATGAGCTCGTGTTTACAGACAGATTCCTGTAGTTCTGATTGATTTTCACAATTACACCTAAATGCAAGAAAGCATTGAAACAAGCTCATTATTTAGACTGTATTGGCACATTGGACAAATGGACCAACAAAGACCCTGACACACTGGGCAATATCCAACGCTCTGCATTGCCTCATGATGCCTCACTGTTAAATACTGCACCACAATGAACAGCTGATAACCAGCTGACTGCCAGCATGCACATAATACTCTGCACCTGTGTGGAAGAAAACAACTGATCAGTATTCTGTAATTGTACTCACTAACATTGGAGAAGGACAAACAAAACAAACTAGGCAACCATTTTCACTTCACTGTGAATCTATTAGTTTGTTAGATGCCCACAGTAGGCTACTCATCTATCATATAATAATAATAAACTGAAAAGTGAAGCCAATCCTGAAGTGCCTTAAATCTGCATTCTATTTCATTTCTGGTACTGTAATAAATGTGAACGGTACACAACCCTCGTACATGCAGATGAATGGGGGCAGTACCCGGAGGTCCGCGTTTACCAGTCGGTAAACTTCCGCTGGATGACTCGCTTCAGAAGGGTTGAAAATCAGCAACTTTCCCCCTTTAGCATTTAGCTTAGCGCAGCGCCATTGCAACCATAAACAACACTGGCTTGGCTGCGTCATCCTCACCAGGTTACCCTCTTGTCAAAAATCGTCACATCCGGTTGCAAAAAAACAAAATGGCAACAACCAATGGGTAACATCACAGATGCTACGTCCACTATTATGTACAGTTTGTGACTTTTGAACTGGCACTGTAAAGTGTATAGTGTCAGTGCCCAGTGGTTGTATGAGGTAATTTCCTGTTATCAAGCAAGAGAAGTTAATAACGACTTCATGGCATGCGCTCAGGTCACCTGAAAAACACCAGGTGGTTGTGACTACAGAGTAGAAATACTGTGCATTACCAATATAGTACTGAATGCAATTTATATTGGGTTTAGTGACCTTAAACGGTTTTGGCGTCCATGTTTGTTTAGTTTTAAGGTATTTGATGCTTATTAATCTGGACTTCCAGGTTAGGAGTAAGAAGCTGGTCCTGTCTGTATGTAAAGCTGAGGTTATCTCTACAGCTCGACAGCAGACTTTATATTTGGCCTGCTGGGGTCTAAAAAAACCCATATCTGCAACATTAGTAGACCTGGAACCAGAGCTGACTGACTGCAATGGAGCAAAGTGAGAGCAAGTTTAGGCAGACAACTCAACTACTGAAATACTCTCCTCAAGGCTACGTACTGTATATCCAACACGCACTTAACAAAAGACAGGGCTGTCCACACACTTTTGGCCATTTAGCATATGACCCAGTGAGCCTAGAGAGGCTGCCATTTGAGGTTACACCAGTACGAGTAAACTGAAGCTGGTATTATGCTTTTCTCTGTTTCCTGGAGGAAACCCAAAGGCAAACAAAGGAGCTAGACCAGCAGAACTTTTAGCACTGCCTCAACCAAAACCTCCCTCCCCACTCCCTCAAGCATGCTAGTGCCTAAAATAGGACTTGTGTAGCCTGTACGTGTGTGTGTGTGTGTGTGTGTGCCCTCACCTCTGCTCTGACCCATTCCTCCTTATGGTTCAGAATTAACTCTAGTGAGTGTCTTTAATGGGTCTGTCTAATTGTTGAGCCCATTTAGCTGGTTAATCAGTACGAAGACTCAAGCCCTATTTATACGATATACTTTTTATACTAATGTATAAATAATAAGTTACTTTGCAACCTCTTTTTGGAAGGAGTATTGCGCTAGTGTGATGAACCTAAGGAAACTATTTGAATCTATTGTTAACCTAAGAGAGAGAGAGGGAGAGAGGGAGAAAGACAGACAGACAGACAGACAGACGTGTTGGCTGGCAGGTCCATGACTTGGCTCCACTTCTGGGAGGAAAGGAACTGATCTCATTTCTGTTCTTTAAACTTTCACCAATAATTTGTCTTTCAGCAACGGGAGAGAGCAGATGGGGGGCTGCGCTGAGAGAGTCCCTGGTACAAATGATGCAATTTGATGGAAACCACATGAAGAGGGTGTACATCACTGTGTAGTGTAGCAAGACGTCTGCAGAAGAACCTTCAGAAACCAGACTAGAAGACACTATTTTAAGTATAATACAAACAAGGCTTGACCCTTGGTATTTCAGGCCAATTTGAGTCCCATTCAGGCTTCCTGTGTTTGGAAGTTTTTTGGAAGCTCCTCTCCTCTCCTCTCTTCTCCTCTCCTCTCCTCTCTTCTCCTCTCCTCTCCTCTCCTCTCCCCTCAACTCTCCTCTCCTCTTCCCTCCCCTCTCCTCTCCTCCCTTCTCCTCTCTCCTCCTCTTCTCCTCTCCTCTCCTCTCCTCTCCTCTCCTCTCCTCTCCTCTCCTCTCCTCTCCTCTCCTCTCCTCTCTCCTCCTCTCCTCTCCTCTCCTCTCCTCTCCTGGAAAGGTGACAGGAGACCTCTTCAGGTTAACACTAAACACTCGGTTAAGGTCCAATATGTAAACCTGACAGCTAGTGTTTCAATTGGTTACTGCAGTCCAAATCTAAAACACTGGAGAGAGCCATCTCCCCCGGCCCCTTATCCCCAGCATCAAAGTTTGCGGGGGCTGCCAGGTTGCGAATGCTAAACCCAATGTCCCACAATGTCAATGTTCGCTAGATGCTACTCTCGCATTGCCAGACATTACTCTGCAGCGCAGCGGAGTTGCTAGATGCTGCTATGTTGATGGTTGTAAAAGCCAGTGCTCTTGCAGAGCTCTGTACCCGGCTGACAGTCACCTTTTATCGGCTAAACGTAACAACGACTGCTAAAAAGACTGCAACCTAGCGAAGCTTTGTGCGCGACTGACAGCCACCCTTTCTCGGCTCAACGTCACTGCAACAGCCGCTAAAAAAGACCCCGACCTTGCGCCCGTCTGTACCCAGGGCACAATCACCGTTTGTCGGCTACGGCCGCTGAACAGAAGTGGGGTAAGAATTTCGGCAGGGGGGAGATTGTCGGTACTACTACTTTCCAGACCCCGTTATGCAGCTTGTCTATACACTGTACATTACCAGAGATGTAGTAACGAAGTAGAACTACTTCACTACTGTACTTAAGTACTTAAAAGGCTGTATCTGTACTCTACTGGAGTATTATTTTTTTCTCCTACTTCTCCCACTTTTACTTCAGTACATATTTTTGATGAGTTTAATACTTTTACTCCGATACGTTTTTTATGTGCTGCATCGTTACTCGTTACAATTATAAAAATGTTCTGAATCATTCCAAACCCACATTCTCACTGCCAGAGCGTAGATGCTCTGTCACCAGGTTTGATGAAGCTGGCTCATCATTGAGCCAATCAAGTGATCAAGCTGTCTTATAAGAAGACCGTGCGTGCTCCCGTTCTGCCTTTCGCTCTGCCGCCTGCCTACCAGGGGCGGATCTACAGGGGGGCAAGGGTGGGGCAGCTGACCCCCCACTGTAGGGCCTTGCCCCACCACAGCTGCACTCCTAACTTTGGTGTTAAAAAAACTGTGCTTGTAAAAACAATATTAATTCATAATAAATAATAATTGTAGATGTAATCTACGTCCCTGCATCAAACGTGCAGAGCGTGAGAGTCTGACACACAGCGAGTCTGCTGCGGGGCGGTGGCCCTGCATCCTGGCAAAGACTGGAGAGCTTTTTCGATGTACTATACAATGACTTTTTTATAACTTTTTTGACATACTATACAATGACTTTTTTATAACTTTTTTGACATACTATACTATGACTTTTTTATAACTTTTCTGACATACTATACTATGACTTTTTTATAACTTTTCTGACATACTATACAATGACTTTTTTATAACTTTTTTGACATACTATACTATGGCTTTTTCACTCTTTTCGACATACTATACTATGATTTTTTTCGACTACTTATACTATGGCTTTTTTTCTCTTTTTTCGACATACTATATTATGGCTTTTTTATCACTTTTTTCGACATTTTATTTATTTTTTTATTTATTTATAAAGGACACGTTAATCAACATTAATCAACATTTCTATAAATGCGTCAGTGTTAGCCAGCCGGCTAATTTTCAACTATATTCCTTTGGCCAGATGATTTTAGACCAGAGCAACAGCATATTATACTATGACTCTTTTCGACATACTATACTATGATTTTTTTCTCTTTTTTCAACATACTATACTAAGGCGAGTCAGCATCAACAACAGCGCGTCTAGCACGTTAGCCAAAAGTCAAAACAAGAACAGCATAATTCAAAATATTACAAACTGGCATGTTTGAATTCATAATGTTTACAGACGGTGGCCGTTTCGGTGGCGTCACGATACAACACACTACACAGTGCTTTCTGAGACCGATCATTTGTATGTGATTAAGGAGAATCATTTTTGTTTTCATCAAACATGTTTGGAATTTACTGGTGCAGATGACATCATTTGTGTGGTTTGGTCATCAAAAAATTAGATATGAGAAGACATTAAATCAAATGCACACTTTCAAGCACTGTGTGTGTTTAGAAGTGCCGTCGCCCACCATTATTATGCCAGAGTTACAGTTAAGTTGCATAGCTTGATTGACCTGCTGCCCAGAATAATCCAATAAACTCTCTTCCTCTTGTTTCTGGACCACAACTGAAAAGTCATAGTATAGTATGTCGATAAAAGAGAAAAAAGCCATAATATAGTATGTCAAAAATGTCAAAGACATACTATACTATGGCTTTTTTAATCACTTTTCTCGACATACTATACGGTGGCTTTTTTAATCACCTTTTTTGACATACTATACTATGGCTTTTTTTCTCGATCTTCGACATAATATACTATGACTTTTTCGACATACTATGCCATGACTTTTTCTCGTTTTTCGACATACTATACCATGGCTTTTTTTCACCCAGAAGACCAGGGTTTGTGTCCCAAGTGTCATGGTTAAGTACTATCCTAATCCCAACTGTCCTCGGCATCTTCATGGAGACTCCGACAGTTAGGTTTAGGAAAGTACTTTTCCGTGACACGAACCCCAGTCTCCTGGGTGAAGGTCTTTGTGTTTCTGGGTGTTACACATCATAATAACTTGTGCACCTCATGAGTATTGAACTCACGACCTTTGTGTCCTCCCAACCTGCGTTCTATCACACTGAGCTATCTGATCTATACTACTGTTTGACTTTTCTGTTTCAGTTTTAGACTTTAAAATTGGACAGCACATCAGCGAGATTGAACTCTTAACCTCCAATCTTCTTGAGACGATAACCTTCACCTTATCTTGCTGAGCTATATTCAGAGCTGCTGGAGTGTCTGGTTGGAAGTTGTATTTATTGTTCACTTTACAGAGGAGAGAAGTTGAAAAACTATCAAGACGAACGCTGGATTTGATCCTTCGACCTCAGACTGTTGAGTCAGTAGCTTATCTCAGGGAGCTATTCCTGAAACCAGCAGAAAGAGTTTGTTCTATTATTTGTTGTTCACACTGTATTGTAAACCTCTAAATAGTTGTCCACCAGGATGATTGAACCCCTTGACCTGCATGCCCTCTCACCAACGTTCCATCACGCTGAGCTATTACATTGTACTTCTCTTTTGAGGATTTGACTTTTCCCTTCCAGTTTTAGATTTTGAAAATTGACAACACCTCAGAGGGATTGAACTCAGAACCTCTAGACTTCAAGAGCCTTTAACATTCACCTTAACTTGCTGAGCTAACTGCGGAACTCTGGTTGGAAGTTGTATTTATTGTTCACATATCAGAGTAGAGAAGTTATAAAACCATCAAGACAAATATGGGATTTGATCCTTCAACCTCAGATTATTGAGTCAGTAGGGTTCAGTCAAAGGGTTTGCACATACGCTGGCAGCGAACAGGTCTTGAACCTGACAACGTGCTTGGTCGGGACTATTATTGCACACTCTCCGCGCCACCCAACCAACCTCCTAGCACGAAATTACTGAAAAGCTGTTCAGCATTGGAGAAAATAGCTCAGTATGACATAATGCTGGTTTGAGGAAAAGCAGGTCATGGCATTCTGGTCATTCAAGGTCATTCTGACAGGTCATTCTAACAGACAATTTATTTAGAAGTTTTACACCCAAAAATGTACATCCACTTTTATGGAATGCAGTTTAACTGTGTAAAACAATTTTAGACATTTTGCATGACTTTTACATTGATTTTTTTGACATAACACATACTACTACTATTACTTACTTTTTTATAAAAAATAAATAAATCATGACACACAATACTGTGAGTATACTATACAGTATGAAGAGTACAGTATGAAGAAGGCATGAATAAAGTGAAGGAACTTCTCAGTTGTGGTCCATAGGGGCGGCATAGGGGTTAGACACTTAGAAAAACCCTGGTTGCAGTCGAGAGTACTTGCAGATAAGTACTTTCCTACTCCCGACTGCTACCAGGATTTCTCCAAGTGTTTCACCCCCACAGCCCCGGGGGTTGTGCCCAAGTTCGGTACTTTCCTTTTACCGGACGTGAACCACAGTCTCAAATACACCACAGTGATGTGTATTTGACCCTGCCGCCAGGGTCCATCAGTTACAGTGTGCAGTTAAGACGCATGGAACTGTTGGGTTTAGGAAAGAAATACATTTTCTGTGAAACACAGAATACAAACCACAGTCTGTCAGGGTGTTTGGTTCAAACACCCTGACAGACTGTGGTTTGTATTCTGTGTAATGACCTATGTGTCTCGTAGGCAGCATTCTATCACACTGAGCTATCTCATCCAATACCAGTATCTGGTTTAGTGGAGTATTTGACCTCTTCATGTTGGGTGTTAGCCCTCAAAATGTAGTGCAACCAACAACCTTCAGAACAGGCCATGAGGTATTTCTCATGCTGAGCTATCTGCACAGTTGGTAATATTTGGGTTGGAGGTTGTATTTATCATTCAAGTTACTGAGAAGAAACAATGTAAAACTGATGACTGAGCTTGGATTTAATCCCAACCTCAGATTGTCATGATGGCATCTTATTCTGATGGGCTATTCTTACATGCTAAGATTTTTGTTTGTTCTATCATTTGTTTTTCACAGTACTGACGACAATCCTTGGACATTCCAAGCCAGATAGGAGAGCCAGCGTAGATGCTTGATGCTAAACACGTTGCCACTTCTCTCTCTGCTTAGGTTTAAAGCTCCAGCATCTAGCATCTACCCTGGCTCCCCTGTCTGGCTAAACAATATTGGAATGTCCAAATCTAATACTCCACTAAGTCAGGGATTGGCTAGCTGTCAGCCAGCGTATGTGCTTAGATAGGACACTTAAAATAGGAAAGAGGTTAGGAAAGGTAGTGCATGGTAGAAGAGATTAGTAGAGTAATGTGACAGGTGAAGCTCAGAGAAGAGTAGAAACTAGAGTAGAGAAACTCAGAAGAGTAGAAACTAGAGTAGAGAAACTCAGAAGAGTAGAGACTAGAGTAGAGAAACTCAGAAGAGTAGAGACTAGAGTAGGGGGGACTTAGAGAAGAGTAGAAACTAGAGTAGAGAAACTCAGAAGAGTAGAGACTAGAGTAGAGAAACTCAGAAGAGTAGAGACTAGAGTAGAGGGACTTAGAGAAGAGTAGAAACTAGAGTAGAGAAACTCAGAAGAGTAGAGACTAGAGTAGAGAAACTCAGAAGAGTAGAGAAACTCAGAAGAGTAGAAACTAGAGTAGGGGGACTTAGAGAAGAGTAGAAACTAGAGTAGAGAAACTCAGAAGAGTAGAGACTAGAGTAGAGAAACTCAGAAGAGTAGAGACTAGAGTAGAGGGACTTAGAGAAGAGTAGAAACTAGAGTAGAGGGACTTAGAGAAGAGTAGAGACTAGAGTAGAGAAACTCAGAAGAGTAGAGACTAGAGTAGAGGGACTTAGAGAAGAGTAGAAACTAGAGTAGAGAAACTCAGAAGAGTAGAGACTAGAGTAGAGGGACTTAGAGAAGAGTAGAGACTAGAGTAGAGAAACTCAGAAGAGTAGAGACTAGAGTAGGGGGACTTAGAGAAGAGTAGAAACTAGAGAAGACGAAAAAAAATGTTTTACGTCCACTTTTATGGCATGCACAGTGTAGAGAGTACATACTACATACTACCACTATTACTTACTTTTTCATTGAAAAAAAAATCATGACATACAATACTCTGCACTCTGCACTCATCTGGGGAGAAAAAATAGACTTTATTCTGGTTGAGTACATTTCTTTTTCTTAAGGAGGAATAAAGTGCGTAACAAATGACATGTGTGATACATATTAATATTAGGGCTGCAACCAGGGGTGAAAGAAGGCTGGTGTGCTGCGATACTGTGGACTGGTTACTCTGCTTAGAAAAGTGCTTTACACATTAAAGCTCTCATAAATATAATATGGTACAATAAACATGCACATTCTGCCTGCATGACTACTTTTACTTTAGATACTTCCTGTACATTTAGCAGCATATAAAACATCTTACAAAGCAGTCAAATAGCCAAATGTTTGAAGACGACTATGCATAGACTATTATAGTTACTATTAGTTAATGTAATCTAATAATATATAATATAATAACTGATGTAGGCCATTCTTCTGCATACTCAGTACTTTTACTATTGATCATTTAAGTAGACGTTGCTGAAAATAATTTCCCACAAGTCATAGAGTAAATCGTTTGAGTGGATTCTTTTATGGTTCCTACTTCTTTTATCAGTTTGACTGATTATATTAATATACATTTTTCTGCATTTAGTACTTTGAATACGTCAAATACCTTTTCCTGATTGTACATACTTTTATTCAGGTAACATTTCCAATGCCGGACCTTTATCTGTAACAGAGTATTTCTAATAATAATAATAATAATAATAATAATAATAATAATAATAATAATAATAATAATGTATACTTTATTAATCCCGCAAGGGGAAATCACAATGTTTTCACTCTGTTGTTATTTCACACTGGCCTGAATTACACACACATGCTCAGTACCGTTACAGAAAATAAATTGTAAATAATACAAATTAACAATATAATAAATTAATATAAATGGTCTTCAATTAAAATTAAAAGTTAGTATATTCAAATGATTAATTTGTACAATCTGCCTATATAAAAGTATTTTGTTTTGTTTGAGGAGACTCAACATACATGAAGGGGTGAAGGTACGTCATCGTGACGTAGGTTGTATACAAGGAAGTGGATTGTGAGTGCTGGCGTACGGTACAGATCCATTTTTTGCGACACGACTAAAGCATGGTGTCGCGACATCATACGTCCATGGTTGATGCTCCACGCCCTAGACCGGCAGCTGATTGGACGAACGCGTCACGTGGGTCTGGCTACTCCCGTATTTCGAAACGACCATCATGGCGGCTCGTTGAGAATACAATCTCGTATTTTACGAAAATAGTTCACCGAAACGTGTTTCTGAAAACATTTGAAGAGAGAAATAGGCCGTGCAGTTGCTGAATCTGTCTTCATTTCAGATCGACAAAGGTCAGTTTAAAAGATTTTCGTCTACTTCTACTGGATAGTCGCGTTGCGTTCAACAGATTCATTTGCATAAAGATGGGCATCGGCCAACTTTTTGGACAAATCTTTTCAAATGCAGTGCTGCCTTCCCGGGATGCTTTGCGGGCGCGTTAAAGTCACTTGACGTCAGTGTAATTCTCAGGTTTATCAGTGAAGTGTGTGGAGGCCAGGGTTTTGGCAAACAGTGAGAAGCAGGGTGACAGCTGTTTCAAATGAATGGGTTAACTCACGTCACATGCGTGTCTGGTGTCTGAAAGGTGTAAAGTCAGTGGATCTGAGCCAACCTCCTGTCCTATTCACATTGTTGGCATTACAAGATTGAATTGTGATTGCTGTCAGCATGACTTAGCATGGGTATTTCAGCCTCATGGAAAAATGCCAATGCTATTGAATGGGCCTGGAGCACTTTGCAGCACTCATAGGAGCATGGCCATTTAAAGCACCAAGGGGCAGGGTTACGTTGGATGGTGTTATTGCGTGTTGTAAACAATGCAGGGACTGGCCAACAACCACAGCTCTAGACCCTCCTCTCTGGAAACAGAAACAGGAGACACAAAGGAGGGGTTTGTATGTTGGAGGAAATGGTAATACTGATGACAATTGGGGATGGGGGACAGAGTGGAAACAGATTTAGGGAAGGAGAAGTGAGAGGCAAGCTGTTCTTGAAGCCAAGGATGTTTGGAATATGTTACCTACTCATGTTACTCTTGATTAATTAAGAGGCTTGGAGGGGCGGAAATGGGGGTTGGGGGTGGGAATTGGGGGTTACTTAGTGGAAGAAGCAGCTCTGGGATCAATTATGAACCTGGGAGCCTCCTCTTTGAACCCACTGTTGACTTCTGAGAATCTGGGACTGATGACAGTTATTCTTTATAAAGACATTGCAATGCTGTAACACTGACCACGGCAACTGGGGCATCTGAACTCCAGTCATTTGCCTCCAAACACATCTGGAGGAAAAGACTAGATCACATCTCTGAGCTAGCCATCGGGAAGAAAGGAGATATGAGTTCTTTATAGAAATGGCACTATAGCAGCAAGTCCTCAGACCATTGGGTTCTGCTCTCAGTCATGAGGACTTTGGGAAACTGAGGAAGTGTTTTAATTCAAAGGGTAGTGACAGAGATGTGCACATTAGTGGTCAAGGTATCATTGGATAATCCGTAATTCATTTGAGAGTAGCAAAATGAAAAACACTTATTTGAAAAAAACGATTTCTAGTGTCAGAATCAGAAAACAAAAAAGCAATCCAAAACGGCCCCCTTTATGCAATTCCTTTTATCGTTATGCTTTTGGATTAAAGAATGAAAAAGTCTGTGTACAATTGGTTTTATTGTTTGAAACCAAAAATGTACGGAGCTCCTAAAGAGACATGGGACATTTTTTTTCTTCTGATGCGCACAAGATACTTTATGGTGTGCACGAGGAACTTTCTGGAAATGTACCTGATAGTGTCATCAACAAACTTAAAGATGTATAAGTCAACTGTTAACTGATTTTTATGCTGTGAATGTGAAATATTAACTTTAGCCACATAACGTTAGCAGTACTTTGTTGGCATCATTTTGCCAGCCTTGGATTGGTTTCTTGTGAGCACGAGATACTTTTGCGTGCTCACCAGAAAGTATATCATGCTCACCAGAAAGTATATCATGCTCACCAGAACAAGAAATTAAAAAAATATCCCCATGTCCCTATAGGGGCTCCGTATGAATACCTCTTCCTCGGCAGCCATTCTGACTGCTACTCAGATTGGTTTCTCGTGCACATTAGAAAGTATCTCCTGCGCACCAGAAAGTAGCTTGTGCGCACCAGAAAGTATCTTGTGCGCACCGCAAAGTTTCTTGTGCACACTACAAAGTATCTTGTGCGCACCAAAAGGTTTTTCGTGAAATCCCACGATCTCTACAAAGCTAATGTTAGCTTAGGTTAGCTGGCTGACTAAACAGGGAGGGACCAGAAATCCTCTCTGTTGTTTTTTCTCTGCGAGCGAATTGCTCCATAATATGAATACAGTTTGATTATAACTTTTATTTTGTTGGTGAACGTTTTTGTATAATCGCAATATTACACTCAAGGATTTGATTTAACGTCATATTATTGACAGTTCAGTGATGCTTACTGGCCGCATCACTGTCTTCTGACAGACATTTCCGAGCATCTCGGGACACCTTAACTGCTGCAGCACAGAGGGAAATCTCAGTATGTGTTTTGCCATTGTCAAAAAGCTGCATAATTATGACAGAATATTCCTCCAGTGTGACCATGATGTTATTTCTTCCTTTTAATTAGTTTGTTTTGCGGGCCATATATACAGTATATGATAGCGTCCGTTCATTTCAGCACAAAATCAGAAGTTGGAAAAACTAGTTATCCACTTTTTCATTTCGGTTTTGGAATCAAGTATTGAGAAAACAAGTAATTTTTTGCTTTGCTTTGATTTTTTTATTATTGTTTTTTTTTAAACGAAGGAAAAAAAACTCCTTAATGTCAAGCAAACATTACTCAGTTAGTAGTTTAAGCTAAATGGATGAGTTTTGACATTTCTTCTAGTTTATCCTAATACTCACATGCCCATATGTACATCCAAATAATCAAAGTAATCCAGTGTGGATCATCATTCATAGTTGAGATGTGGTAAGTGTGAAGGCCATAACAGATGGTTCATATCATTTTCACACACATTCATTTATGTATGTATGTGTTCACAACATATGCACCATTGTCATTTAATGATGTTGTAGGTCAGTCATCATCTATATTATTTAAAGATTTAGTTGACATTAAATACTTTATTGCCATTTCAACGCAGTCAGTTATGAAGAAATGTTATCACTGAAGACATGGTCAAAACATAAAATGATAATTGTCTCATTAGTATCCATGACATTCACACCCACGTGTTTGGCATTATGAACAATGTCTTTAATAAGATTATTTCACACTAAACCAGCTACTTTATTAGAATGAATCCCTACGCGCTATCAATCTGTTCTGCCCAACACTACAGTTATCGCTGCCTCAGAACTACTGCTGCTTCTGCTATTTTTATTACTACTGTGTGTTACTACAGCTTCCTTTTCCTCCCCCTCTTTCCTACCACTACTAACAGAAGAAAAAAAATAACCATTGACTACATGTCCTTGCCTTGACAACACAGGCTGTTCTCCCTCGGACTCTGAGCAGCGAATTGATAATGTCAGTCTGGACTGGTGAGTGGTGCTGCTGTTTGGGTAGTGACCTTGTTGACTCTGAGAAGTCTGCTCTCACATTCCTCACATTCCCCACACAGTCATCCTCAGCCACCCATCCAGAGCCTCAGAAACCAGTCTACCCACCGTTCACCAAGTAACAGGCTCAAGATTTACTTCTTCAAACATTTCTCAGAGTCAGAGCAGCTCTGGACACACACCGTTTTATCAGCTCGATGGGCGGTAAAAAAAACGTTTTGGGCTTAATTACCTTAATTGCTTCATATTGTGAAGCCTAACTCACTACTAAGTGTAAAAATGTAATCTATGCTTACTACATTGTTAAAGGGACTTGTTGTTGAGTAGAAAAAAGAAATGAAATGGTTGAGACACGCCTGGAGCATGTGAAAAGAAAGACACCTAGCCGGTTGGCTTTGAAGTAAAATGTGTCCAACCAACTCTACCAGCAGCTGCTGCTGTCATTTCTGTGTGTCCGCCCCATAGAGTAAGCACATTTCCTGTCTGCTTTAGGCATCCTTTCCCCGTAGGGACAAGGAGGGTAGGGCGCTCGGGGCAGTTTGAGCTTTTAAAAGTATCTTTTTGTCTACCCAGTCATTACTCTTCAAGGTGGGTGGGCTGGAGTCTATCTCAGCATGCTGCAACGCCCTGGACAGGTCTTCAGCATACACACAGACAGATAGACACTTCCATTCGGAAAATAGACCTGTCTCAAAAACAAAACAAAAAAAACTTTTAAGAAAGAAATCACAATTTAGATTCAACAACTCTGGAGGTTTGTTAATGTGTGCTTGCATGTATTTGATTGGCCAACAATGTGTGTTGCTGGATGATATCTCATCGCATTGCGGCAGGTTCCATCCAGGTTCCAGGAACCAGAAAGCTCTAGAGACGACGGTGTCCGTGGGTTGGCTGGTCGCTTCACCACAACAAATACTGGATAGATTGCCATTAAATCTTATACATTGATTCATGGTTCCCTGAAGATGAATCCTAATGACTTTGGTAAGTATGACTTTTCATCTAGAGCCACTAGCAGATAAACATGTTGGGTTCAAAATGAATTGTTTTGACTTCCGATTATGGTGGTCAGCAGACGCTCTGTTCTGTTCTAAAACAAATACTACTTAAATAATCCCAATTGGAGTAAAAACATCACAACTTGAAACAATAGTTGCAATACAAGTTAATATGCCAAGAAACGTAACCAAGGACAAATATAAAACAGCTGTAGGACTCGCTAATGAAGAGAAGGAATTCAGACAAAGAAAGAGGTGCAAGTGTTACAGAGTCAGGTACTGACAGCACTGAAATCATGGACAACCCCTCCACAATGGACATCATGAAGGCTATACAGTCATTCAAACAAGATTATCACTCTGAGGTGGATGGTGTACTGACAGCAATTTAAAACTTTCAAACCAACATTAGAGTATGCAGTGGCCACACTGCTGAGGCTGAGCGGCGGATATCCATGGAGAGAGGACAAGATTGACATGCTGCAAAAAGTTGTGAAGAAAAGGATGGCAAAACTCCTAAATGATAAAGCACAATAACGTCCGCATACTGGGTGTGCCTGAGAGGCAGGAGGGCTCAGACCCCTGCTCCTACATGGAGAAATGGATACAGACATTTTGAAAATATCACCCCCGGTTCTGGAGAGGGCTCATCGAATCACAACAGGTCAAAAACCAGACACTGCTCTGATAACATTTATTGTGAAGTACCTAAACTACAAAGACATGGAAAATTAGAGCCGTGAGGGCAAAGAAACAGGTGATATACAGTGGTGCTCATAAGTTTTTGAACCCATGCTAAAGTTGACTAAAAAGAGGAATAAAAGAATCATCTTTTGGAAATTGATCTTAGCCTTAATTAAAAAAATTGGAAAAATCCAATCTTTAAGGACACCAGTTTTGTTTGTGAATGAATAATGTATAGTACATAAATAAATGTTCTTCCTTAAAATACAGGGGGCATAAGTAAGTCCACCCCTATGTTAAATTCCCATAGAGGCAGGCAGATGTTTATTTTGAAAGGCCAGTTATTTCATGGATCCAGGATACTATGATCCTGATAAAGTTCCCTTGGTCCCTTTGGAATTAAAATAGCCCCCCCCCATCATCACATACCCTTCACCATACCTAGAGATTGGCATGGTTTTATTTCAATTAGCCTAATAACTGGGTTGATTTGCGCTGAGAGATGATTTTATGGAAAGTACCCCTGTATTTTAAGGAAGAACATTTATTTATTTACGATACATTATTCATTCACAAAGAAAATTGGTGTCCTTAAAGGTTAGATTTTTCCTAATTTTTTTTAATTAAGGCATTAAGATCAATTTCCAAAAGATGATTTTTTTATTCCTCTTTTGAGTCAACTTTAGCATGGGTTCATAAACTTATGAGCACCACTGTACAAAAACAGCAGATTTTTGTTATCAGCAGAGGTTTATTATATATTATATACAAAACATTGTTCCTCATCAGCCTGGTCTAACTTGGACTGGTCCAGCTCTCGTGTGGGATCAATGTTTGCCAGTTGGAAAAGTTCATCAGATGTCAGTGTGTGAAGCTTTTTCTTGATTACCCAGTTCAGTATCAATGATTTCCTGTTATGGACATCCATGATGTCAGCTGCGACGTGTTCAACAAACTGCCTCGACCATGTAGTGCTGCACCCTCCTGTCCAGGATCCCCTTTCGCTCTGCGCTCTGGTCATCTGCTGCTCACTCGTGGTCCTGTTACACGTCACACTGCCTCCATATGGTTAATAGATAACTGGATCAGCTTGTCTGAATTATGCCGCTGATCCCAGATGGAGCCCCCAAATCTGTAACACCTCCCGGGCGCGGGTCAGTGTTGAGAGTTAAAGTATCCTAAACAAAAGCATAAGTGAGACAATGAAAATGTGCTGCCATTCAATGTAGCTGCTCTTATCAGAATGAGCGATAACGGGCAGCTCCCCACAAGTCCAGAGTCCATGCAGCACGTAAAGTCTCACACTGCCCTCTACTGACAACAGTTGGGATAGTACATGTACTCAAAAAAGTGAAATGCTGCTGCACATCATAATTATTCAGACATATATCAAACTTAACAAAAGCAAAAGTGTGATCATACATTGTGTGTATGTCACACAATTTTAATCTCAGGGAGAGCAATAACTAACCTAATGCAGATAGATAAGAAACAAGAGGCAATTTTGACAGAGCCCCTGTTTAGACCTGGCATTAACATGCGTCTTGCGTGATCAGATCCGAAGTAGACAGCTCTAAGTACGTATCTTCACACCTGGCAGCAGAATACGTCTCCAAATGCGTCTTGAGTAACCACTTGTAATCGGATCTTACTTCACGGTCTATATGCAAATAAACAGGTACATCATTTCCATTTGTAAAAATTGCATTGTTGATTTTTACCGACAAGATGTAGCAATGCACTTTCTGTGCCTAGTCTGCCAGAAGTTAAAAGAAGAAGACGAAGAAGAAGAAGAAGAAATCAAAACAATACAGACTATTTCTTAGCGTGTTTCAGGCAAAGCAAATCGCCCAAGATGTTTGACGCACTCGTAATGTTTCGACTTGCGGCTTTTCAAAAATGTCAGATGTCGTGGACAAAGCCAGCTTACGCGACTTGAGAATGCTACGCTTCGGCTTCCGCAGAGGATGTCAGTTGAGTAGGCAGTCCTGCAATGTGGCCCAGGAAAAATTTGCATACACACTGCTTAAAGAATGTGTTCACATGTGGCCTAAACCATCTCCGAATGTGGTCTTAATGATCGGATCTCAATGTGTCCTCAAAGCATCCTGGGTACATTCACACCCGTACTTAGAGCTATCTACTTGTGACTGCTCACCCAGAATGCATGTTAATGTCAGGTCTAAATAGAGGATCTTTCAGAACAATCAGAACAATTAACTGTCGAAGTGCAAACCACAATAGCAAATCGTCACAACACAACAACAAATCACCAAAACACAACAGCAAATCACCACAACATCATAGCAAATCTCCACAACATGACAGCAAATCCCACAACACAACAGCAATTCCACAACACAACAGCAATTCCCACAACACGACAGCAAATCCCACAACACGACAGCAAATCCCACAACACAACAGCAATTCACCACAACACGACTGCAATTCACCACAACACAACAGCAAATTACCACAACACGACAGCAAATTGGTTGTGTGGCACGTAGTATATTTTCAGATACCTCTTATTTTTTATTTTATTTATTATTTAATTTTGTATATTTGCAAAAATTACACAAACCCCAGTTTATTTGGCACATCTAAACAAAATCAACAATTACCATCAGCAAATGATAGCAAACAAGTTGTTATGTATACATTTAAACTAAATAAGAGCCCAAATCCCCAAGGAACTCCGCTAGCATTATGAATGACAGCTGTTTCCGCTTATTAATTTAACAAAGCACAATACTAATTTAAACACAATAGACAGACTAACTGCATTACTAAAACACATGTAATATTGCTGTTGTGTTGTGGCGATTTGCTGTCGTGATGTGGTGAACTGCTGTCGTATTGTGGCGATTTGTTGTCTTGTTGTTGGATTTGCTGTCGTGTTGTGGTGAATTGCTGTCGTGTTGTGGCGATTTGCTGTCGTGTTGTGCTGAATTGCTGTTGTATTGTGGGATTTGCTGTTGTGTTGTGGGATTTGCTTAGAAATATAAAAAATACAAAAACAAAAAAAGATGAACAACAAAACAACATTACGTTATAATGTAATGTAATAACGTAATATGTATAGCATTTTACATTAAGGAGATACAGATAAGATTTCCAGAGATTTGTATGCACATGGTGTGGAGGAACTTTGAGATGCTTTGGGGGCCTCGAGACCAGCAGATGGAGCCTTCTCCTTACCAGCAGTGACACTGCTGTATAGAGTGCCTTATGGGATATTACTGGGTATTACTGTTAACAAAAGAAGAAAACCAAGACCAAGTCTGCTCAGTGCCTATTTAAAATATTATGTTTGTAACTGATCATACAATAAGAGTTTTACATGCCAGTATCAGCATCACAGCAACATTAGGTTACTAAACAGAAAAAATGTTTTAGAACATTCTAAATATGATGAGATGCACTTTTTAGACGTAATCTCTTTAGGGTGCTGACAAAGAACCCTTGGGAGAGACTTCAATGTGACCCCTGACCTCTGTGGGTGTAGTGGCTGGATTCCACTGCAAATCCATTGGAGTCAACTGCACTGCTTTAAAGGTCACTGTTTTTTTTGCTATCGGCTTCCTCCGTATCTCCCACACAACATAAACACACAACTTTGTGACAAAACACACTTTGTGTCTGCACTGCAGGGTGACGGTGAATCACTACTGTGAGGTTCAAAACATAATCATGTTGGTGTACAGTTCCAACTTCCCCCACGAGACAGTTAAGTCAAACTGAGCTTGCTGTTTCAGCTTAAATTGAAGCACCAACACCAACCAACAGAGGTCAGAATGCCAACACTTGGGACCTGGTCAAATGTCAACAGTGCAATTAAGTGAGGTCAGCTCTGTGCCACCAGACAGCAGCCTGGTTATATGAGGCCAAATTAGAATAACATGGAAGCAATGAAGGGACTTGAGTGCAAGACAGGCCAAGTAATGAATTCTAATTGGAGACGACATGTGAAATGGAAGAAAAAGGCATGTTCAGTTTGAAGGCGGATCAGTGTGATCTGCCATTGGCCACTGGCATCGACAGACTCATGTGCAGCTGTGTTAGTTCGCTACCACGTACACTTAAAAAGTAGCACACACAGTCTATGGCTGGTAGCACAGCACATACACGCTAAGCCATATTTGGCATAATAATGGCATCGGCAACAGCCAGCACAAAGCACACACCCACAGCAGTGAGCAGTAACTCCCGGCAGGTTGGGTAGCTGATTCGGCTGAAAGACTGAAAAATACATTAGTGATGGCTATTCGGCTTGTGTTTATATGATTGTGGCATTTAACAGAGGTGTTTATTCATGCATTTATTAGACTGAATCTATTAGACATACAACATGATGTTCATTTTGTAAATTAAGGTCCCATTTATTTTAAAATTGATGATAAAGCAGGGGAAGCTGTGAACTTTTTTTGGGTGTTGTCCATTGTTTCGCCTTAAACTTTGACCATCTCACTATGTGTTTTCACTTCATCAAAGTTAATTGGACCATTGGACGCATAAAAATGTCTTGTTTGGCATTATGCCAACCAAGCTAGCTAGCTGCCGCTAGCGTTAACTTAAGGGAAAGTTTGCCGAATGTATGTACTTCCCTACATGCATATGAACGGCACCAGTACCGGGAGAACCGCGTTTACCCGCCAGTAAATCTTAATTGGATGACTTGCTTCAGATAGGTTAAAAAGCTGCAACTTTAACCTTTTAGCGTTGTAGAATAGAGCCATATTATTCAGTGACCCTCTGCCCACTTTCATGGATCCATCCATTCTCACCTGACTTCATTCACTCCTAATCATGGTCATGGTCCATACTCATCGATCCATGATTTCTGAATGCCTGGACACAGAAATGGTGAAAAAACTGTTTAACGTCTAACTCCATAATACACACACACACACACACACACACACACACACACACACACACACACACACACACACACACACACACACACACACACACACACTTGGTATCAGACAGCCTGACATGTGGATGGCTTATTTTATCTCCCAGCTTCTATATTTAATATGTTCATTTCCTCTCTCTCTGACAGTGGGGATGAGCACAGAGACGGCTCTGCTCTCACTGTAACTTCACAGGAGCTGAGCTGTGAGCCGGCTGCAGGAGCTAAACGTTGCCCAGGAAAGGGAGTGTCTGCTATATTTAATTGGTTTAAGGACACCATTGTGGTGCAATGCCCTGAAAATCTGTTGGATTGGAATAATGTAATCTGAGAGTAGATAGAAATAAAAATCCTTAAACAGTCTGAAGTGTTTGGCAGACGGCCTCAGCATTGTACACTATAAATGCATCACATATGTGCTGCATGCTTTGACAGAGCCTGGAAGGAAATCTCTGGAGGGGAAATAGTTAAAACTGACTTTGGGTGGCAAAGAGGCTTGTTGTGGACAATTCCTCCTTCTGCTTTTCCAAAAAAATAAAAGTAAACAAAAAACAGAAAAGGACCAATAGCTCTCAAAAAGGAATGTGACTCTGCATTTGAATTTATGCAAACATGATGTACAAGTCACCACATTGTCCAAACTGTTAATCTTAAAGCAAAGCTGCATTAGAACATGTTATTCTATACAATTATTCTATATTGTTCTTATAGTCAACAAATCCCATGAAAAAAAACAAATCTTTGTGTGGTCTCACTTTCGGTGCTCCCGTGTCACGGACGCTATAGTTTGCTGCTCCAGCAAAAACATACTCAACTCTGCTTTATTGTTTAATTTAGCAGCTAATTTCCTGGATTGCATTTAAACTACACTAGTTATACTCAAGCACTTGTGTTCTCTTCGAGGCAGTGAACTTGTGTTCACTGCCTCGCTGATCTCACAATTGTTAAAACGCTGTTAGCTACTTTTGCTTAGCCATTAGCAATGGCTAATTCCTCTCCCTCTCCTGCTCTCCCTTGCTCGGTGTGTCAAATGTTTAGCTATTCCTCTGCCTCCTTTAGTGATAAAGATACATGTAATAAATGTAGTTTATTCGCTGCTCTGGAGGCGAGGCTTAGTGAGTTTGAGGCACGGCTCCGCACCATGGAATCTAACTCGTATGCTTTCGTAGCTAGCCAGCGCTCCGTAGCTGGTGCGGGCCAACATACTGTAGCTTCTGTTAGCAGTCCCCCGGCAGGCCCCGAGCAGCCGGGCGAGAGGGTGACTGTCCGAAGGAAGCGTAGCGCTGCTACACCATCAGTTAGACTGTTATTTTTAAGGTGTAAACCTCAACAGGCCTCTCTGTATCTTCCATTTTGGCAGATAAATAACTCAATTGAGTCACCTTAAAATAGATTGTAATATCTATAGAATATAGTCTATAGAATATAGTTTAAGAATCTGGAAAAGTAACGGCAATCAATTACTAAGATTTGTACCGCTATAGAAAATCAGTGTGCAAAGTTGTGTCTATGATGATAGGTGGGATAGTGAGCTAGCATTAACAAAAGGATAAATGTACATATTAATTTAAAGGGGGAGGGGGGGGGGGGACAAGCATCCACAAAGAGGCCCTCAGCAATAGGTCGCCCACTGTTCTGACTGAGGACAATCTCTTCAGCCTCTGTGAGTGGTGGTCAGGCCGCTATTGTAAATAGGGACCTGTTCTTAATGACTTGCCCGGTAAAATAAAGGTGAAATAAAAATAAAAAGTGATGGACCCCCCTCCTGCTTTTTTTCTGTTGGTAAGTTTGAATTTGTTTATGAAGCACAAATTTGGAGACTTACATTCATAAGTGCATTTAACGTTACTTTTAAAGATATTATTAACCACTGGTAGTAATGTAATGGCTGATAAGGTTACTCTGTTTGCTTAGAAAATGTTACTGCTATAATGCTAAACATCACAGTTGCTTGGTTACTCCAGATACAACTTTTGAAATTAATACTCACACATTGACTCTGTCAGAAATTCTCTGCCACGCCTGCTCTTTTTCTTAAATATACGTTCATATTCCGCATAAGCATTCATCAATATTTCTAACTCCACTGGGGAGTTTTTATTACGTGAATATTGGCAACAACAGCAGCAATAACAGCTGTTTTGACTAATTATAATGCTAATTCTGATGTATTTATCTGGTCCAGAAGGCCAAAGAAGGTGAAAGGTCACTGGCTTAACAGAATAAGGACAGTCTTCTGTGTCCCTGCTGGTCAAATATGTATTCACTCTGCCACACACACACACACACACACACACACACACACACACACACACACACACACACACACAGCTTTCCATTTCATTGCAATAACACATTTATTTCCTCATTTCATTGTGCTCAAACAGAGCTGTGTGAGATAGACGTGTGTGTAAAACCAGCCCTAGGTAAATAGATCTGTGCAGCCATTGATTGTATTGGTTTGATGCTGACGCCGCTCTGTCTGAAGGGGAGGGGTCTGCACAGAAACCCCTTCTTTGGGGGTCTAAGGGCTGTTTTTTTTATGAATGAAGTGAATAGCGGCTACGAATTAACCACACATTCTCTCAATAAATCCACTGCCTCTGTGGGAGGCAGTTATGAAATAAATGTATTGTACAACAATATGCATTTTGATGATATTCCTGTTCAAAGCTCAGAATTCGGCTCACTAAGCATTACGCTACTTTTGCTTGCAGTGGCCAGTGTTATGCAGCGAGAGCATGGAGAGCAGGCTGCAGGACCGTGGGAAAGGTCCTCCACGTAAGGCACTTTATTCTTTGTGTCTGTTGTTCTTGTGTAATTGATCTCACTCCACGTCCACGGCGGAGTGCTTCAAAGCCACACACTTTTAACGGCTGCACCATTCCATAAAGTGAAAGCATTCTACACGCGCATTGATACTGTGCATTGTTTGTTTGTTTTTTATACATATTTCAAACATATTTGGTATCTTTTGAAAACTTTAAACACTAGAATTTAAAATTCAGTTCTGTAGGTTTGACTGAACAGATATAGAAGATGAAGACAGAATACTATCTGGAGAATAAGCCTAATGGCATGGCTATGTTTTAAACAAACATGCACAGATTAAATATGATTAGAAGATTGTAGGCAACAAGGCAACCATTTCTATAACACAATTCGCCAGAAAATGTCAGCTTCAAAATGAGAATGTTTCACCTGGGTCATTTTTACACGTGTGAAAGACATTTCACATTTTAAAATAAATCCAGTCTATAGTTACTACTGATTTTTAATTTCGCGTATATGCAAAATGTAAATTTCCCATTTCACTCCAAATCGTGTTGACGAAGGCTATTCTTTATCCATATTTGAATTATTTAAAGCTACGTTTTTAAAATGTTTTGTATCAAGTTACAATCTTACAATCTACAAGTCTTACTGTAGTGTTGAGGCGGTGGCCTACTATCACCCCAACATTAAGCAAATACTTCATCTTTCACAGAGGTGAACTCTGAATGGCTGTACAGTGTCCGACAGCAGCGGATTCCATTGAAACGTGTGAAAATGTGAATTTAATTCATAAATGCGGCCTGCCATGTCTGGCCCGCAGCCAGGATTCCGTCTCCTTTCTGTTTTCTCTGGCTCCCATCCAGACCCCCCTCCCCCGCCCGTGTTATTCACCCACGGGAGAGGTGATTTCTTCCTTTTTTTCCCTTCTTTTTTAACCCATCCTCATTGAGTGGGTCCTGGGTTTAGAGTGGGCAGTGGATGCGGTTATTATGCCCACACTTCTCAGACGATCCGTGCCGAGCTGTCACGCCTCGCTGCTGCATGGTCCTTCCCGGTGCCACGGTGTGCTGTAGCCGAGTTTGAGCCGCTCGGCGTCTCGGACTCCGCCGTCCCCGGTGTTCCGTCTTCTTATGCTCACTGAGCCAAACCTTCCAGCTGCTCACTGGCTTATTTGATCAAAAGCCGTCAGTCCTGCTGCCTGGGAGACACTTACAAGTAGACAACAGACCGGTTAAAGTGCCATTGAAACTATCCACATCGGACTCCTTCTATTTCTTTCTTTTTCTGTTCACCGGGAGAACGGAGGAGCCGCAGCACCGGGAACCATGAGCGGACGCGGGGACGAGGCAGGGGAGAGCTCTGGCTCTCAGGAGCCCACGGGGCCCGCGGAGCCCCAAAAGAGGAGGCCGGGGAGACCGAGGAAACCACAAAAAGTAAGTCAGCTTGTGTCTCGCTGCTGTTCTTTTGGAAGGCGCTCTGCGGCAGGCAGACGTCCTGTCGCTGCACGTTATTTGCACACTGCGTGACCTAGATGTGGGAGCCTACTTTTACACACACTTTACTTTGCTCGGAGAGTCGAAGTTAAACTTCAGCAGTGAGCACAAGGTCCTGTACCAAGGTGCTTATATGTCGCTCTACTTTATGAAACTGCACAAATTGCATAGGCCTATAGTCTGTCTTAAAGTGAGCTGCATTTGTAATTGATTGTTCCATGTTGACATTGAAGCAGGGGGTGCAATCCAATCCACCATAGCTTCTTTCCTATGACTTGTTAGCAGCTTATCATTTACTACGATCAAGTTCTACTTTTCTATATGTAAGGGAAAGCAATCAACAACTCGAAATATAGGCTACTTATTAGCCTATAGGCTGAATATACGCCTGTAGCCTACACATGATGAGGAATGCGCCTGTTTCCAGTCTTGGCTCTGGCCGATGATCTTTAATTGACAACATGAGTTAAAAAAAAGAAGAAAAAAGTAGGCTATGGTAATTAATGTAATTCTGCAGATGCATGCGTTTGCTGAATCAGAGACGGCGTGGCAACTGAGGGCTTTGAACATGTTTCTGTGAGTGCTTATAGATGTGATGTGATTCACTGCTGAGTAACATTCCAAACCAACATCTCACACCAAAATCACGTCCATCGACACCGCAGGGCTGCAGCGTTACTGTAGGTGAGAGCAACCGGAGACTTTCTGACACACAGCATGCCTGCAGCTGGTTTTTATGAGTTAAATAGAATCTATTATAAACAGGGCTTGACATTCACTTTTTTTTGCTCACCAGCCACTGTGGCTAGTGCTTTTCCAAAGCTACCAGCCACTCAGCATCTTCACTATTAGCGGCTATTTTGTGGGGAATTGTGTTTTACAGTTACACTTGATACAGTTGACTATGGTGTGCTACAATTAACTGGAAGAACCAGATTTACAACCGTTTTATTTAAAAGGGTTGTAAATCTGGTGAATGAGCACTGGAAACACCGAAATCAAGACTGCAGAAAAATGCAGAAAACAATGCAGCCATCAAATATTAGCTCTGATAACGTGTGTAAAGCTCCATTTTGTATGAAAACATGCAACCGAATAAAACACAGATATAAAAAAAAGAGTAGCTTGTTATTGCATATGCTAGGTGGTGCAGGGGCGAAGAAGACTAGATGAAAGTAGTTGGAAGTGATTTGGAGCGCGCTCCTGTGTCACTTAGCAGCCGGCACGCGCCCTCGGGGACGGGAAGCGGAGCGCACAGACCAAATGTCCTGCTAAACTGTCCTGCTGCGCGCTCTCGCTGTGTTTTTTTTCTACAAACCTAAACCTTATACAGTCTATGACATGTACAGACGCAACTGTTGCCTCGGCTTGCCATGTCGCGTGCGCGCGCTGAACGGAGCTCTGGGGGATATTTTAAGGAATCGCCGCGGCTTGCTGGTCTGATGTGCCGTACAGGCCACCGTACTCCGACCGTGGGCTGCCGCTGCACACTGGGTCACAGCTGTGTTCCTGTGTCGGGCGGTGGCACCGTGGCACTGTAGTCCAGCCACCGGTGTTACAATATAAAGGCATGCCACCCGCCAAAGTGGCTAGTGAGAGTGACTGTGTTACCCGCCACTGCCGAAATCTACCCGCATTTGGCGGGTGCTAATGTCAAGCCCTGATACACCTTCAACAATGAAGTGCTCTCCCAGGCTTGTTTAGTTTAGGGACTAACCCTCTGCCCACACACACACACACACACACAACCAACCTTTGTCCCTCTTTTGGTCTTGACCCATAAAGCAATGACCAAATTGGGGGGTTCAAAGCTTTGTTTCCTGTCCTCCACCCATGTCACACACCCCTTCCCTTTCAGGAGCCCAGTGGAGAGCCTGTCCCCAAGCGACCGAGGGGCCGCCCCAAAGGAAGTAAGAACAAGGGTCCCTCCAAGGCAGCGCAGAAGGTGAGGAGCCTCAGCACCTAAAACACACACACACACACACACACACACACACACACACACACACACACACACACACACACACACACGTTTGCTAATGTCACTTTTGGGGACATTCACTGACTTACATTCCACAACCAATACATGGCTTTAGGAGTGGACATGTGTGGGATCAATAATAGTAGTAGTTATAGTTCTAATTGTTGTGTTCGAGTTGCTGCCCATTGTTATCATTTAGGTTATTTAAAACAATTTGGAAAAATGATTGAGTGTCCAAAATAGTGAGCAAAAATGTCTAAGTGTACCATGAGGAGGAATGCAGGTCATTCAGGTTTTAGTGCAGACCCAGAGTCAGCTAAAGTTCTCCACATGTAGTCCTTGTTGCTCATGTTCTCTCCAGCCACCATTCCATCCTAATGTGACTTATTTCTTATAATTTCTTATCATCTTTTAGAATAAAACATTTTTGATGGTGACATGCAGGAAATCATCACAAGTCGGATTTGCGTTGAGGCATAAACCTCCCAGTATATGTGCGCCTGCTCTACCCACTGAGCCAACCCAGCCACCGTTTTGGTTCTTTTGCTGCAGAGATTCAATACAAAAAACGAATGACCCATCTCAGAGTAGCTTTATGAAAAAAAGGAGACAGAGACAGAATTGTCCTGGTACTCCTCTTCCTCTCCCTCGTGAAGGCATCTTTCTTATTTTCTGTGTTCATCTACAGTATATTGTTCAAACAGGACCTCTTTTACTGTCCTACCATATGATCATGGGATTGAAAGAACCTCAACACCTGAGTGTGTTTCCTAGAAGGGAATCAGCTGTGATCGATCTATTTGCATAACTTCAATCAGCTGTTTCTCAATAAATGCATGTATAAAATGCAGGGGATATATTTGTGTTTCAATTTACAATATGATCAGCTGATCACTTTGACTTTAGCCTATAAGTTAGGTTAAGAACATGATGTTATCTGTTCTGACATACAGAGTGAAAGCATTTGTAAATTGGTCAGTAAAGATCCATTGTTTTGGTCTTGGTGGAGCTTGTGTGTAAAAGAAGTTCAAGCATTTTAAATGGATGTTAACTGTACGCATTTTGTGTCAAAGCAACAAGAAATGTGTTAATTGTATAGTCTACACAGACGGATGTTGTCCTAACTGTGTTAAGAGTTTAGGAAAGTTGTTAAAAGCATTGAAAAAAGTGTCATAGCGATCGTAAAAAACTGTAAA
Source organism: Sander vitreus (assembly GCF_031162955.1). Classification (NCBI taxonomy): domain Eukaryota; kingdom Metazoa; phylum Chordata; class Actinopteri; order Perciformes; family Percidae; genus Sander; species Sander vitreus. The sequence continues at coordinate 2,211,891 of NC_135877.1, read as the reverse complement.
GGCAGGGTTGGTAAGGTTGAGAAGCTAGCGAGATTTGAAAGTAGCATCTCCTCTGGGCTCTGTCTAACCCCTCCCCCTGCCCTTGGCACTCCCCCAGCTCAGAGATGTGCACGAGCACCACTTCAAAGCGAGGCGCCGCTCTGCTTCTGCTTCAGAGCAGAGTGGAGAAAGGACTGCAATTCCACTCATCAAATTACTTCATTATATATACATACAACTACACAATTTAAATAGTTTCCCTTTTTATTTATTCCCAGGAGGAATTAATGGTACAAAGTACCCTTTGTTTTTATATTTTGTTCAAATACAAAAATGATAAATTATTTTCCATTCATGTTATTTCAACTATCACGACATTATAGCTCATTTCCGTACATGCTGCACAAAATAATTACAACCATTGTGGTGTAAAACTTGTTTATTTTTCATATAAACAATAATAAATATCATATAGTAATCAAAACTTTGTCCGGGGCTCCAGTGTTAGTGGACGGGTCTGGCACTGGATGTGGCAGTATCATCAGCTGTGGCAAACTATTCTGGCAGTGATTGTCCTTGAGAGAGAATATAGAAAGACACCCACACAACAGTACTCTTACCATTTCTCTGGTGCAAATATTTAGTACCAATATCATTGATAACTTATTGTGTATGTGTTACCCATCAAAGAGAACTGTAATCCATGTTCACTTTTGCATCAAGCTCTAGGCCTAATGTTACTCACCGGTTGGACAGAGACTGAAACAATAGTTGACACAGCACGGAGAGGTGGTCTCATCGATCCGTGTTTTGACGGTGTCGACATTGAATTATCCTTGTCATTACTGCAAAATAATAACAAAAAGAAAACGTAGACCCTGCTTCAGCACATTTGTGTAAAGCCAATATGTAAATGACACGTAACACATTCAGACCCCGGCGACCACATAACGTTACCCAAATTAGCGTTCTGTTAGATAAGAATATGTAAACATACGTTAGCTAGTGTAGCTTACTAGTAGCCTAGATCAACAGGGAAGCTAACATTAGCATTGGGCTAATATGACTAACACAACATGAATTGCTAGCGTTGGCTAGACATTTCTCGAAAACAACAAATCCCCCCCCACCCCCCAATAAACAAAACAAAAACTTAAGTAACACTTTACAATAAGGTACACAACAATGTAGGTAGTTACTGAGGAACCAATGAGGAATGAATGAACAACCAAGGAGGAATGAACGAGGAACCAATGAGGAACCAATGAGGAACCAATGAGGAACCAATGAGGAACCAATGACTGGAATGGAATGACTGGTTAGTTCCTGAATGACTGGGACTCAAGCACTAATGATCAGTTACTGATAAACCCACTGGGAGTTACTGTATTAATGATTCATTAGGTAATGGTAAGTTAATGAGAAGTTACTGAGGAATGAATGAGGAACGACTGGTTAGGTAATGAGAAGTTCCTGAATGGCAGGGGCTCAAGCATTAGTGAAGCATTATGCGTACCTGCAAATACAGTAATTTATCATACTGAGTTGTTAATCATTAACAAATGATTACTTAACCATTAACTACCATTAGTGAAGCATTTTGTTTACCTTTCGAAAAAAGGAATGCATTCGTTCCTCAGTAACTTCTTACTATTACCTAATGATACATTAACCCAGTCTGTTTATCGGTAACTAATCATTAGTGCTTGAGTCCAAGTCTTTCAGGAACTTCTCATTAACTAACCACTCGTTCCTCATTCATTCCTCAGTAACTTCTCATTAACTTACTAGTACCTAATGATTCATTCAAACAGTAACTTCTAGTCTGTTTATCAGTAACTAATCATTAGTGCTTGTGTCATTCAGGAACATCTCATTAACTAACCAGTCATCCTCATTTGTTCCTCATTCATTCTTCATTTGTTCCTCATTTGTTCCTCATTCATTCTTCATTTGTTCCTCATTCACTCTTCATTTGTTCCTCATTCACTCTTCATTTGTTCCTCATTCACCCTTCATTTGTTCCTCATTTGTTCCTCATTCATTCTTCATTTGTTCCTCATTCATTCTTCATTTGTTCCTCATTTGTTCCTCATTCGTTCCTCATTCATTCTTCATTTGTTCCTCATTCATTCTTCATTTGTTCCTCATTCGTTCCTCATTTGTTCCTTATTCATTCCTTAGTAACTACCTACATTTTTGTGTACCTTATTGTAAAGTGTTACCAAAACATAACGTTCCTGTCCAACAGAAAGACGGCAACCACAGCTTCACTTTCCATGCCTTGCAGCTCCCTCAGCTGTCGCCGTTGCTGAAAAGCTATGCCAATGTTTACTCCAGTTTGTCCTCTCTGTATCTGCAGCCCTTTTTCTTTTCTTTGCCTTTTTAGCAGGGCAGGCGGATGCAAGTAAGCGCGGCAGCAGGAACTTTTGCTGAGTTTCTCCTCCATTCTTCAGCAGACTTGCAGTATCTCCGCTGACAACGACGCGCGCTGAGCTCAGGCTCACAGGTTCACAGGAGGGGTAGAGAACGAGCAGCGGGGCAATGAGGCATTTCATTGGTTCTTAAAGAAGTTTTTAAAGGATTACAGCAGCTACAGATGATAGATCTTTTTCACTCCTTTTTCAGAGCCCATAACTTATTTATTGCTGTCGGGGTGTAAAGACCGTTAAACAATATATAAAAAACGTGTATATTGGAAAACCCTGCCTTTAAAAGGTCACTAACTGATCCGATAGAGTATAGATGTCTTTGTGGATGTACACAGAGAAGGGTGTTATGGGAAAAAGAAAAAATATGTTCAGGTTCTATAAAAGTATGAAAGAAACAGCGACAGGAATGTCTCCAATTGACACCTGTGCTCGTTCGCTTATGTGCAGCCCACAGAAGCAAGTTCCAGTCTTACAATAGCCACATACCTTACCACGATCTTTCAACAATAGAAACCTGTTTTCAACTGCAAAGATGGACACATAGGAAAACACAGGAAACTATTTGTCCATCTGTGATTATAGAAAACATGCGGCCATAACTCATAGCACTCTCACACACTTGTGTACACAGAGAGGAGACTGTGTGCATGAGCGATAGAGTTGATGAATGAGAAAAGATTAAAGTTGCAAAGAAAAACTGATCCAGAGAAAAGCTTTTGGAATTTTACAGCAAAATCCTACCTAACGTTTGGGCTGTGATACTGTACATCTCAGCGAGGCCAGGGCAAGTCCCTGTGTCTTCATTCATTAGTTAGATAAAACTGTGTTAGGCTCATGATGACAGCAGCCTTAGTGCTCCCTTGCCACCATGAACCACTGTAAACATTCCCAGCACTTTGAAAAGTGAACCACTCTGCTCTCGCCATAATCCAGTCTCATCTCATCTGGTATTGTTATGATAAACACGGAAGATATCAATCTTTCCAGATGAAAGAGTCCTGGGTCAGCCCACACCTTTAACTTATACTCTTTAAAGGTTTACTTCCCCTCCCCACATCAATCACTTCTGCAATCTCTGGCAGATATCATGGCAGCTTGTAAGTAGAAACAATTGTACTGCACACGCTGGACTACAAAATGTAGACTAGTTTTTACACCATTTTGAAAAAATAAGGCATTATGTACGGAAAATGTCAGGTTTGGGGTTGAATACAGGGTAATTCTCTCCAAAAAATCATGGACCAACCTTACCAGAAAATCAGCAGGTATGGTCGTTTGTTCAAACACTTAACTTAACAAGGCTTTGTGAACAATTACAGTTCTGTTATTACTTTGATTAGGATGTCTAGGTGGAATAGGTTGATGAACAAAGTGTGTAAATGCCTCATGCTTCAAACAAACAAGGTCCTATGAAGTGGTGACTGTCGGTACGCGATCTGTGCTGCCTGCACGATCCCATATGCGCATGCGCATAAATACGTAGTAGAAAACGTGACGGTTTCCCTACACTATTTGTATCACGCATGCGTTGAAACACTTATTTTGCGGCATATTTTTGTAGGCTCCAATTTATGTTATTCATTATGCAGTTCACGGCAGGTCTGTTTATAAAGATATTTAAATTAAGTAGTTATTGTCACTGATCCAAAACTGCATATGTGTTCATATCATGTTTTTTGTTTTTTGCCTAAACCAAACCAAACATAAACCGGTCACAATAATCTTTTTTGTAATGGTGATTTGTAATGGCTTTGGAAGGCCATCCTGCTGAAAGGGGTGTCAGATCCCTGGGTATTCGGGACTGCTGCAGACATGCTGCATCTCTCTGCTCAGACATATAAAATACTCTGATGATTAATTAAACAGGGTGTTGGCTTTCAGACGATTAAATCTCCACATTAAAAATGCAGCATCCTAAACAGAGAACTGGGATTACAGTACACAGATTGGCTAGCCAGCAATTTGATATGTCATGATAGAAACCCTGCAAGACATCATCATTGTGTCTGCATTATGCTTTAATATAACTGGTGAAATCAGTCAAATACTGTTCATTCTGTCATCACCAGTGTAGTCTCTTCGGTTTCTAACAGTTCACCATCCGCACTAAAAAGTCAGAGCAACAGAAAACACTTTTATTCTGTTAATATAGCCTAATAGTAGTCAGTAAGCAATACAATTGTGGGTGTTGCTACCATCATGTACAAAGGTGTGAAATGTAGAAGTACTTCAGTTAAATCGTAATCAAGCACTATGATTAAATATAGTGTGCTTTGATTCTTTCCACCTCTTGTGTGATTGAAACTCATTGGAAAAGTACACAGGTTTAGTTTATACTCTACTGTACATTAGCAGTAATGAGTGAAATCAAAGAATTACTTTCAACAACTCCAATGTCACCATACACACGCTAACATATCCTGGATCAGGCTGTCCAGTGAACTAACAAAAAATGATATTGATCACACCATGAAGAGAGCAAACAAGCTGATCTCCCTGTAATGTTTGGAACAGAGCATTAATGGGAACCGTAACTAGGATACAATACAATTGCTGAATTTTTCATTGTAATTGTAAACACTACTTACTACTTACTAATAATCATTACAGTCATGCCTAAGTGAGTAACACAACTCTAGTGATCCTAAACAGATGCAGCCAAAAGCTGGCTTCTAAATGTTCCAGCTATGACAAAGTACTCAACCATGCCTGTGAAAGGTTAACAATTGTAGTTGTGTGTTGTTGTTTTTTAAGCCCAGTTTTCCTGTGCACATCATGTGAGCCACTAATTTGGCTGGGTGGCCAAAACAGAGAAGAAAGTCTTTGCATTAGTGTGAACATGGTGTAAGAGGTCCTGCTTCCTGTGTGTTTTTGACTCTGGGATCCAGGCAGTGATGTGTTGAAACACTCCACCTGCTGCCATGTGAGCAGGCTGGGTGGCATGTTCTCAGGATGACAATGGAGCTGGTGTTGTTTACTGAGCAAAATAGCTGCAGAAAGCCACACACATGCCTCAACACCACCACCAACCGATACTTGCTGGTCATTGTCTGCTAAATGAACCGTAGCTTAGCAATTTAAGTAAGATTTCACCTGACTCCCTGCCAACTAGAGCCAGGGAGCCTGGATGTATTCGATGAATTATTGACACATGTCTGGTCTTGTTAATTGGGGATGACTGCGGAGCTTGGCTTTTTGACTGCGCTGGACAGTCAGCAGGGTCCAATCTCACCCAATTCCCACAAACATCAAATCATTCTACTAGCTCAGTAAAAAAGGTAATTCCCTCCCCTTGAGCCAAACACACAGGGACATTCCAGGTATTCATTTTACAGTAATGGAGTGCTCTGTAAATGTACACACATTTCTAACTTAGGTCATGTCCATTCTAGTGGGACATTTGTCTCTCAGCTCACAAATATATTGTTTCATTTAAAAGTAGTACTATATAAGTAATTTCCTAAAACAGCTGGTCACTGTAGTTTTAGCAAACATTACTCAAAGGAGGAAATAGTGCATTTGTTGGGGACTGTTTTCAGGGGTGTATTAACACATTTGGAGCTCTAGGGCTGGACAACGATCTAAGTGTACGGCGTGAAGCGCCTGGTGCAGGTGTGTTTAGGGCGTGTCCAAATCCATCTTTGCTAGTTTGACGGTGGTAAAAAGGGTCCGTGCGCCGGGCGCATGGTTCTAAAGGGTTGACCTTAGTGTCTTCATTAATCAGAGGTGTGTTTTAGGCGTAACATGTAATCAACCAATCAGAGATCATCTCCCATTCCCTTTAAAAGCCAGGCACGTTTGGACCTTGGAGCATTGCTGTTATGATGGAGGATTTGCACCGTAATATTTGTAATCTTCTGCATGTGTGTGCGCTGCTGTGCGTCCCTGTGTGTGTAACAAGCATAGTGTGCACGTGCTGTGCACGAGTCTAGGAGCATTTTACTAATGCTCTGTTAAAATAACAATGACATGCTGCGTTATTGACTTCAGACCAGGTTTTTGTTGGTCAATGGCGCGATCACTTCCCGCTGCCTCAAGATAGCAATACTCCCAGAATGCACCTGAACACACCTCCCTGTAAGACCAGCACGCCCATGGGCGCAAAGATGGGTGCAGGTGCATTTGCTATTTAAACGACGTGGGCGCTGGACGGGAAACTGACAACTGGGTCGGTCTTAAACTAGCAAAGACACTTGCGTCGGCTTTTGCGCTGCGCCGGGTGCAAGATAGGGCTCCTAGTGTGTATTACGTTACTTAAGTACTTATTTCAAAACTAAATGATAATTCTGGTTTATCAAAACATGAATCTTATTTTTGTTTTTTGTTTTGGACATAATCAAATCATATCAGCAATGGTAACATTTGTTATGTTAGTCTGTGTCAGCTGTGTAGTGTGTGCAGTTAGCCTGACGAGAGGGTCAGACTGACAAATGACACACACAAGTTAGAGCTATTGATAAAGCTGACTTGGACATGTTTGCGTGTTTCTTGTCTGTTGGCATGGTTGCAGTTGAGGAAGGGGTAGCTGAGGCACCAGTTACAGCCCTTTAGAGATACAACAGATCTGTATTATTAGTACTTATTTATTCTTTTTTTATTCAGGTGTATTTTTGTTTGATTTTATTTATTCATCTATTCATCTTTACTATTATCATCGTCTCTGCCACATTTGTAGGTTCACTAAACATGAAAACCTTGCCTGTCATCCACACATGCATACACTCATATACAAATATACTTACACAACACACATTCACACACTTAACCGTTACATGAATTGTACATTCTGTTTATCATACCAACATTAAACATAACTGCTTTATATGCATGTCAACGTATGTGTATTGTTTACTCTATATATCACTTTTTTGAATGAATGGGGCATTTTTAATACTGGTGTGGCCTTCTAATACCTTAAATGTGTGCCAGAGAATACGGATGTCTTTGCACGTGTTTAACATGAAATGTTCATATCATGTATGTCATGAAGTGATAGTCAGGATAAAGACTTATTGTATTACTCCTAATCTATGTCTTCACAGAAAGCTGAGGCAACCGGGGAGAAAAGACCCAGGGGGCGACCCAGGAAATGGGTGAGTCAGTGGTTTTCTTAAGGTCTGAGCTTGCGTCTGCTGGGTACTGGAACCCATGTTGTACACAACACAGGAGGGACTGTGAAATCTATTTGTGACAGGAGGTAAATGTGCATGGAAAAGTCCGTTGGATAGAAGTTTTATTTCCACACTTCCATCATTCTTATTTCATCTCCCAGTGGGTATATTGCCTGGTTTTAATGCATATATTTAGATGGACTGTTTCACTATTTTGTGGTCATCTCTTGTTATTAACTTCCACTCTGTGGCCTGAATACATATAGAGGTTCCTCTCTGGTTGTTGCTGGTTTATGTATGTTCAGGGATATCTCCAAAGTTTGTGTTATCAGTCTAAGAAAATGTTCACTCTCCATTCTGGCCCGAAGGAATACTTAAATAATTCCACTGACAGCTTGAAGGCTTCAGTGTTTATCAGGTCCAAAGTAACAGGCCTGATTGATAGTGCAGGGAAAAGCAGTCAGCAGTTAGAAGTGCCACCAGAAAGGGCGAGGGCGATGCAGGGAACATAAACTTTCATGTCTGCATTTCTATGCGTCAGAGGAGGAAAAATGAAGTGAAAGCTTACAAGAACAGAGTTGAAGAGTCATAAAGTGTGGATTTGACATGTATTGTTATTTCCTGGAAGGATTGGTGTGTTCCAAGAATCAACTGTTAGCATATTTAGTATGTTCTCCACAGAACGACGTCTGCTAGTTTACTGGTGCAAGCTCTTGCTGAGACTTATCAGCTCCATGCACGTAAGCGCGTAAATGAACTGCTCGGTTCACATGCATGTACATTTAATCCTTAGCCCTTTATGGCCTCCTTCAACAACAGGCCACAGCTGCCAGGACCACACTGCAGGATTTATGTCAAGTCTAATGTCTTTGGAGTAATTCGCAGTTGCTCACAGTAGCATGCCATGGGCATACATTAAAAGACCAGGCAAATCAGGTGAACTGCACTGCCATACCAAATATGAATTATTTCATGCTTTGCAAGCTGTGCATACAACAATCTATTTGATATAAACCACTTCCTCAGCCACACCAAACTTGTATTTTCCATAAATGTGGCCATTGTGACACCTTTTGTCATGCTAACTTTGCAATCCCCACCTGTTCGGGAGATTCGGGGAACAGAGCTTTCCAAATATACATGATTTTTACATAAATTATTTCAAACTCCTGTCTCTGAGTCGGACTGCATAGGGACTTGCATCCTTATAATTGTATATAATATCTTTGTTACTTTGCAATTGTGCTAAGTTCAATATTACAGTAACATGACCTATAGAGTCACAATGGCCACATTTATGGGAAAGTTAAGACAAATCAGTATGAACAGATAGTATAATTATTATATAGTCAGCAGCTGAGTAACGCCTTACCAAGACACAGATGTAACACAGATTAATAAACAATATAAACACTGCAATGACTGCAGGCTGCAAACACACACTTAGAGCAAAGAGAGACCCTGCTCATTTTTTAAACACACAAGCAACCAAAAGCAGGCTAGTCCTCAAATAGTTGGAGAATAAATGCTCTGCAACTGCTGTTAAGACAGCAGAAAGGCCTAATGAAGGAACGAAGGCCAGATCCAGCATGCACCTGTTATTATAACTTTTATATTGTGTATATTATAACGCAATATAGTCATCCCTTATTTTATTGCATTGTGGTAAAACATGTTATATTAATGTTATTTCTATCCTAAAGGTCAAGTGATCTGTTGTGATTTGATGGCGTTGACATTATTTTTCATCCAACGTAATAACATAAATAAAATGACATCAGACCAAATTTAGCTCTGCTTGAAAAAAATGGTTAACACTATATATATGTATACTGTTTACCTCATGTTGTGACAAAAGATAAAATAGTTGAGAGACTTTCCAGATAACTTTCCTATCTGTGAGTATTGCAAAGTGCCGTGCAGTATTTTGGTGTCTGATGATAAGCCTTTAAATTAGAGACTTCCTGCCTGGATGCGCGTTGTTTAAATTGTTTAAATGAATCGCTGCTTAGGGGCTTGTAGTTCTACCGACATGTTGACTACTGATGGCTTAAGGTCCGCAAACAAATTACAGCAAATTGGATTTCATAGTGGACTAAAAATCAATAGACTGTAATTGTCACTTGGAAGATAGGAACACAACTTCATGGTATGTTTAAATGGCCGGCAACGAATTTGTGGTAAATTAAAGGTCCAATGTGTGGGAATTTCTCCCATCTAGTGTTGAGATCATATATCAATCAACTCTCGGTAGGCTACGGTAGCCTTCACGCTTCAAAAAGCCGGTCTCTTGCTTTTTCTTTTTCTGGGTGAAGAAGAAGAAGACTCCTGTTCCTGAAATATGGATTTTGAATACGTGTGGTCCTCCATGTTTCCTTCTTCAAACCTGCCGGGGCCGGGAAGCTACGATACCCATTAGCAGCATTAGCAGCACCTGTGAGTTTATCATGTGACAGCGAAAACGCAAAAGGAGGAGCAGTATGTCCTGTATGTCCCTTACCGGCTAACGTATTTCAAGATGGAGCATGAATATGGAGCGTCTACCCCAGTTCATGCCAATGCAAATGTCAAATTTCAAGCCAAAATAATTTACGTCAGAGCAGGAACAGCAGCTCCTGAACCCTTGGACTGAACTAATAAAACAGTTGAGGATTACTGCAGCTTTTCCTTTATTGTGCTGCCTGCCGGAGCCTGCATGTCCCAGGTACACACACACCAACATGCACCCACGCAGTGGCCTCCATTGCTTTATGTCAACCCTTCTGGCAGAACTACAGACAGGCCGCACTTCAAACTAGTCAGTTGTAGATTGTAGATAGTGTATCTTTCTGACTGCTACAGGCCATGTGCTGAGTCATATGACAATCAAAGTCTCTGCCTTACAGCTGCTTTCTGCTCTGCTATGGACAAGGAAATGTTTAACTACCACATCAACCTGTCAGCATGATCATTAGTATCCTTAGATGCTTTTCTTTTTTGTTTTGTTTAACCTAGTGCTGTCAATTGATTAAAAAAAATGGAATCACAGTCATGGGCTGTGATTAATCACGATTAATCGCAAATTTAAAATACTCGGATTTACTTGTAAACATGTAGTGTTGAAATAAATAAATGCATGACAAACTGGTTTAAAGAAACAAATTCTTCAGTTTTATTATCTCAACCATTTACATTTATTAAACAAGTGTTCCATAACAATCCCCTATGTTAAATTCCCATAGAGGCAGGCAGACTTTTATTTTGAAAGGCCAGTTATTTCATGGATCCAGGATACTATGATCCTGATAAAGTTCCCTTGGCCTTTGGAATTAAAATAGCCCCCCCACATCATCACATACCCTTCACCATACCTAGAGATTGGCATGGGGTACTTTCCATAAAATAATCTCTCAATGCAAATCAAACCAGCTATTAGGCTAACTGAAATACAACCATGCCAACTTTGCCAGCCTGTGATATTCAGCTGAGGTTAGCATGGCTAACTTGTGCTTGTGCTGTACAGCGTTGCTTTCAGTGGATCTTTGTTGTGTTGAACCTGCCTGATGATTTCAAGAGTTGAATTCCAGCGTGTCGGTACATCCTGGACAATGGACTCCTCTATTAGTCCATGAGAGGCTTGCTGAGCTTTAAGCTCTGCTGTGTTTGTGGGACTGCGTCTGAAGTGCTCAACTATTTTACGGCATTTGGCGAAAACGCTGTAAAATCCGCCGCCCCGTAAAGCCATGGTGATCACCCTTTGTGTCATGTGCGTCACACATGGCAAATGCTCGAATGGTAGACTCCTTGCAGCGGCAATCGTATTGCGAGCGCTATCTGTTGCTATATATGTGACCTTGTCCGTTATGTTCCACTCCCGCAGTTGTAGTGCCAATCAGTTTGGTTCACACGTGTCCTTTTCCTTTGTCAGCCAATGACTGATCTTTTGCCTTTTATAATGACTATCTCTGCGGTCGGATTGGCAGGGGTTGAGGACTATGTTGACCCTGTCTCAGCACTAGCATCTTTGCGGACATCAGCAAAAATGTGTATCGCCCGAAGATGGCCCTTAGAGCAGTTGCAGTGTAGTGTGGAAACATAGAAAGAAAAATGTCTTGCAGAACCAGAAGTGGGATGGTGAAATTAAAATGTTTATTCATCCCTGTATTATCTATGCTCAATGTTGTTTTAAGCCCCCAACGTCGACTTCAAGGCAACGCTGCGAACGTCGACTTCAAGGCACCTAACCCTAACCCTAACCATTGCCTAATCCTAGTGCCTTCCAGGCAGCGCTGCCTGGAAGACGACGTTGAGGACTTAAAACACCAAACACCATTATCTATACGTGTACACAGTTTGTACACAGTTGAGTTGATTAACTTTATTATACCAAAGAGAAGCTGATTTGCAGTGTGGGATCATAACATAACATAACATATGCAATAAAAACATATCAAAGTATAGTCCACACCTTACCGTCACCAGTATGACTCTCTGTAAGGTGTGGACTATACGTTGATATGTTTTTATTGCATATATCATACAGGCAAACAGGGGTCGCGGGGGGCTATCCCAGGACACATTAATGTGAGAGGCAGGATTGACACTGGACAGGTCCCCCACTACTTCTACTTATACAAGTATAACTCCATTCATCACAAGTTCCACTCTTGAATGAATAAAATAAATTGAATGAGTGAAGTAATTGTATTCGCTAAGCTACAAGACGAAGAGAAGAATTCTACCAGGTTAGATGCTACAGCTGACTGTGTTTGATGCAGGAGTCGCTTATCACAGTATATGTCATCTTACATTGCTATCTTGAGATATCTGTTGGCCATTGTAAGCTGGGATAGGCTTGAACCGCCTGCTCTTGACAAAAGAAGTGGGCGTATATATAATGATTGGATCAAAACCGAAGTATATTGTACTACCCAGGATATTTTTGTGAGACGATTCCGCCAGTATTCAAAAACTGAAAATATTTAGTACACCAGTAGGTGAGTCATGACATTTCAGGCAGTTTGCTGGTGGAGTGTCTCTGGGGTTTGTATTTGGGTTATTCATTGTCATGCATTGTATTTCCCTCTGTACCACCAACACACAGCTAGCAGGAATCGGTTGTCCCTCATCAGTATGTCTTCTTGCTCCTCCACTGTATGGCTGCAGGTCCTGTCCTCTGTGTGCAGGTGCTGAGATGGATAGGCAGACCTCTGCCAAGCTGACCAGCTTCCTCTTTGAGTAGAAGCTTGAAGGGGGAGTCTCTGCTCTCCAATAGATTGCATTCATCAGTAGTGCACAGCAGTTTCCCTTTTCTGCTGCCAAATGGCGACTGTCCATTGGATTTTATGTGTTGGTTCCTCTACAGGCAAGCTAAACTCTTTGTCCCTGTTTGAAGCCTTGTTACAGTAAATCGTTGGCATCCTTAACATTTGCCTGCCTATAAGAAAGTTCTTCTTGTTGTCTTGGCAATAACAATGAAAATTGTAAAGACAAAAGTTTTGATTATTTTCCTATCTTATTGAAGTTACTGGCAAGGAAATACCACAGCAGTGGCTTATTGGTAGGGGACCAGACTTCTGTGTTTTATGGTAATTGAGGTCAATTGGTTCTTAATGGCCCTAACAGCCTGCTCTAGTTAAAGGTGCACTGTTGAGTTTTGTTGTGCACATTTAGGGATGCACAAAGTAAACATCTCCTTCATTCATCTGTTGGTGAAATTGTCGCTGTCCCAACGTCTCGACCCGTCAGTGCTAAAAGTACAAAGGATGCGTGTATCAACGGAAGTAAATTTCCAGAATAATGACCTGATATCCCTCACCTTCCGCTCTGTGTGTTGCCGTTCTCAAACTCCGTTCACTTTAGGAAAAAACGCCGAGCTACACTCTGAACATGGCATGTTTTGTAGAAAATTTGGATCGTGGAACAAGGCAGGCCTGCTCGGTTCTTTCGGTGAATGATTGTTAAGATTTACAAAGAATATATTTACGGCATTTACTATCTAACTGGGACGTTTTTGGACAGATTGGTATGATTGCTATAGATGAAGTACACATGGCGATACACTGGTAAGAGCAAATAATGTTAAACATCTCAGGGTTTCCCGCAGCACTTTGCAGCGATCATACAACACGAGACCTCTCTCTCTCTCTCTCTCTCTCACACACACACACACACACACACACACACACACACACACACACACACACACACACACACACACACACACACACACACACAGTCCGGTTCTGGTGGTTGATGAACGCAGATATGTGCTGGTTAACTCCCCCCTGGTCTGACGGCAAACAGTTAACTTCATTTAGTATTGTATGTGGCGTTTTCTTTTGCGGGGTGCAAATGTTCCACCAAAACAAGTTCCTTCCCGAGACTATTTTGTAGAGCCACCGTTGCTGCGTCCAGAGCTTAGCCCCGCCTAAGACGATTGTAAATCGGTTTAAAGAAATGCAAACAACCCAGAGCGATTTTTTTCTCCTGTCCCAGAATGTATGTGTGGTGTAGCCAGACCTTACCTGTGGAGATAGGTGTCTGTCAATGCGAGAGTAATGCTCAGGTAACAAAAGCAGCACAGTCGTGATTAAGAGTCATCTACAGACTTATGTTGAGTTCCCACCGCTCACGTTTTGTGCAAATTGCACGACATGATGCGAACACGCAGAATTCTCGTCATTCTCGTATCTGTTTGCGTTCAAATATTTCAATTTGAGCAATCAAACTTGCACGAGTAACGCAAATTTACGCAGCCGGTGTAACTCTCTATGAGCCAGAGGAATGCAATTGACCTAAAACATTTTTTAAAGGGAACACACAGGAACATTTTTTCCTGTGTGAAGTGGCATCTCAGTATGTTTTTGCAAAGATTTGGCTGAATGGTAATTCAATAGAATGTTTACTTCCTTTACAATGCTGTTGTGGAAAACAATGCTGAGGAGTCTGGAGATAATCCTTGTACAGCACAAAAAAGGTGAAACAAAGATGATTAGTACAGCAATGGTCCAACAATTCCATGCAGGCATTGTACCATGTGCACCATTTGTATGTGTATAGATAGGACAGGAAAGAGGAGAACATATTATTCTGCATCAGCCTTCTCTATTTGAGCTTTGCTTCCCTTTCCACTGGTCAGTCAGTTCCTCTCTGCCAGGGTTTGGAAGCCAAACTATTTCGCTGCCCTTGGGCTGTCCTGCTGCCTTCCATACAGCTGCCTCTTTGTGTTTGATTCTCTGGAGTCACATCCGAAGTAACTCACACCCAGGACACACTTATACCCATCTCCCCTTTCTGTGCCCATGCAAACCCTTAATGGTGTTAAATGGAGTCTACTGTGAGACTAATGCCCTCCGAATTAAATGTGCGGAAATGACTAAGTGAATGGGCAAGGGCACACAAGTGCTATGGCATGAGTGTGTGTTTGGGGAGTTGATATAGTGTGAATAGGAGAGGTCTACTCCTATCTCACGCAAGGCTTTGCTGCTCTTGGCTGTGGGTCAGACACTGAAGGCAGGTGCCAAGCAATGGAATCAGAACTCAGGGGAGAAAAAAAGTAAGAAAGTTTGGCAGAGGTGATGAGCAGCACGATTAGGAGATTGTCCAGCAGCTTGGAGAAAGTGGTGATGAGGCCTGGAAAGCCCTCAGAAACTACTGTAGCAGCTTGGGAAAACGTCTCTCCTTTGAATGTGTGCATGTGTAAGGCAGGGGTAATTGTGCTACTGTGATCATTGTCACACATTAAAAGGCTTTTTATAGCCTTGGCATGCATTACAGAGAAATATGGAACTTGGGCTCCAGGGATCCTGGGCAACATCCTCCTGCAGAGTTGGTCTCCAGAAAGAGTCGAGGGCTGAATCAGGTCTGTTGTGCACAAACAAGACTAACAAGAGTCTAAATTGGTAGTACAATATATTCTTGACCTTTATAACTTTGACAAAATAATCTTAACTCAAGGTCCGCTTACTTGCTTTTAACGGAATCTCACAGATTTCATCAACATATGGAGGTTGTTCAGTTATGATGGAGATTGTTCAGTTGTCCGAAGTTCTGTCACATAGGATGCCATGATGATGTCATATGTCACTCCAGTCTTCCTCTCAGGCGGGGTCCTGTCTTTAGGGTGGACCAGCAGAGATCTTCTGCTACATCCACAATACTACGTTTTCATTCATAAACGGCGCGTTGAAACAAAAATCTCCGTCCGCACAAGGGTTTGGTCTCCGTAACAGAAATGATCTCTGTCCATTACGTAAAACAATTCTGACAAACGCATATCACATGACCATTTGCATACACTTTGCATGCGCGCGCCAGTGTAAAAGGGAAGCAGATTGTTTAAAGTTACTCATGAAAATCATGGATGTGTAAGTTGTATAATACAGAAAATACTTTGGAGAAATGGCGAAAAGTAAGACCAGGGATGTATTTGCTTGGACCGTCAACGAGCTGTTACTTACTGATAAGACCTGGGTGTCTGCATCCTCGTTTCCAAAGGTCTCCGTTTCTGCCCGTCCAGACTACAACGCAACCCCAGAGTTTTCAAACTTAAATGGGATCAGCAGTGTTTCCAAATGTCTCCATTTTAGAGGCACAGAAACGCCCAAGCCCAGAAACATATTAGTGTGGATTTAGCCTTAAAGGGATAGTATGGAAGGGGGGTTGTATAAGGCACTTATCCATAGTCAGTGTATTACCTACATTAGATGGCGGTTGGCATGCCCCCAGTTGGAAGAAACCGACAGGAGTACCGACACAGAAGCTTTGGACCGGGGCAGCAGCATGTATTTTAGACACCTTAAAAAACATCAATATCAGTTTAATTGTACACTATATTGAACATGTCCTACTAAAACCATTCTGAAGCTGTTATTTGCGCTCTCTTTAAAGACTCCAATGACATTTTTGAGCAGGGAAGGAAAGTGTCAGAAGCTGGAGCTCTAAGATCTACTTTATCATGTCAGGAGCTTAGTGTGATACAATGCTGGAAAGGCAACCTGCTCGAGCTTGAACAGCCACTAGCAATGTGGTAGATGCATTTGACACGCACGCACGCACGCACGCACGCACGCACACACACGCACGCACGCACGCACGCACGCACACACACACACACACACACACACACACACACTATGGGAAACGATCTGTTAAAGCTGTTGGAGAGACAAGAGGTATAAGTATGTTTTCTTATAAATAGAGAATTCACGTCTGTTTACACAGAAACTAGACTCACAAAACATTAGGTTGTACTTATCGTTTTACTGTAACATTTTTGGACAAAATTGAACAGGAATACATGTCCATTCATTGAGGAGGCTTCTGAGCAAGGTGTGTTGCATAGTGAGGTGGAGTATTATTTTGCAGAAATGTACGCTGTGAAAAATGAAAATACAATACTATATTTTTATTCATTTAGTTATAGTGGATAATGTGCATTTAGTCATTTTGTACATGGAAGAACAGCCATTGATGATCTTTGAGGCACTGTCCAAATCTGACTGTGGATGTCTCAGAATTTCCTTTAACTAAATCATAATGAGACAGAAATCATAGGTCTAGACTGTGCAAATATAATATTCTCAAATTGGTCTACTGTCTCCTTCTGTAACCCCACATGGTAGGTCTTTTGGCGTTTGCACCATTTCTGCATCTAAAGGAACATGTAAAAGATTAGACGTTATTATTATTTACGTCTTTAAGTCTTCATCAGCTGGACTATTTTAACTCTGCTCTCTATATTTTATTGATCCTGGCATCCTTTCACTGGCTACATGCTTTTACAATTAATTACAAAATCCGATTACTTTTAAAGACCTCGCCCCAAGTTATATAGTTATATCTGAACTTTCAGGGCCCTAATGTTGCCCCTCGCTCCCTAAGTTCCTTAGATTGTTCTTTTCTTGTTGTTTCAAGATCCAGAGCTGTTAGGGCTCCTTTGTATGTATTACAGTGCTGTGGGTAGATCTCTCTCTTAGTGTGTATTTGTTTAACCTTGTAGCTGTCAAATTAATCAGCATTTAGTTCAGACTTGCCATGTTAGAAGTTGGAAGAAATGGAAGAGTGTGATTACTCATGACCTATATGAAATTATTTGAGGGCCTTTACAGCCATGAGAGCGATATGAATATTGCCATCACATTTACGTAACAAAGTGCATGTCTGGAGACGTTTAATACATTGAATTAAAAGAAGCCATCCTGGTGGCATTATGTATCCTCCATATTTGAGTTTGCAAAAAGCATTTGAACATAATTTGCAGGAGATTAAGTTGCATGACTTTGTGGCTTTGGCTGTTAATGATAACTATCCAGTTCTTCCTCTGTCAATTCTAAACAAACTAATGTAAAACACATCTAAAACACAAAAAAACTGCTGTGAAGGGTCTCCAGCAAACGAGCCAAGCCATCAGTCAGTTCTTCCGAGTATCTGGCGGCTCCAGCCCCAGCCCCAGCACTGCCTAGGTGAGACCCACACAGCAGCTCCGCAACTCCCGATAGCGACCTCCGTGTCGCTTTGGATCACAGCCAACACTAAGAGCGGAGGTGCTCTAGGTCCTCCACATGGTGACTAGACACCAGTCCTACAATGGGAATGAGGAAATTGGGGAATTGTTTCAGACAGGTCTTAAAAAGGTCTTAAAAAGTCTTACATTTAACTTGGTGAAATCTGCAGAACCGTGTAGATGGTTCCAGGAGACGAACTCTCCGCTCTCCGCTCTATGCTCTCCTTTATGACCCAGCCATCCACCCCGAAATCCTCGCTACGCAGACCAGAGTGGTCTTATACAGCAGTAGTTACTGTGGTGCATACAGCAATAAATGTGTGCAATACATACGAATTACGGTGCATTACTTTTTCGGAGCTATATGTAGGAATGGTTCATGAGAACAGCCTGTTGCTGTTACATTTGTAGTGACCTGGTTTTTGTGTCATGCTCTGGATGTGACTGGATGAGGTGCATTTAGTTATTTTTAGATTTGTTCTGCTGTATTCCCCAGGCTATTTGTAAGAGTGAGAGAAAAAGAGACCCGAGACCACAGAAGAGACACTGAAAGGAGTCGGGGGTGGGCAGCAGCTTTGCCTCATTCCCTGCATTCTCAACCCCCCACCTTCCTCCACCCTCAGCTGCAGCCGGGCTGAAAGGCTGAATTCCAGCCACTAGAGGCCTTTTTTTCAGACAGGGACTCTACAAACATCAGGAGTTCTCTGGGACCTTTGGAGATTTCCACATGTCACCTATGCCTCCCTCTCCTAACTCCCACCCATTTTTATTCCTGCCTCTGGAAGAGTTTAATCATTTCACTCTGAAAATAATTGGCTTGTTGACCTGCTTCAGGGCTCCATCAGGAATTCCCCTGGTGTAACTTTAGGCCATCACTATTGTCAATTTCACACTCATATGTCAAACACAATCATATCTGGACTGGCAGTTAGTGTCAGGAAAAGTCAAGTTAACTAATTACACATTTACAAGCTGAACTTCTGGTACATTGTGATAAAATGAGCACACCCCCTTCCAAAATCCTAAGACGCACGTTTGTAGTGCATTCAGAGAAGGTGAGCACTTACTTACCCACATTCACTGTTTGTTTAACACAGGAAGTTACATGGCTGTCCTGTGGTTTCCTGGATGTTTGTGTAGTGATAGCTTGGAGTTTTCCCTATTCCGTTCACAATGCAGTTCTTTGAAATTCTTTAAATAGATATGGACATTTATGTCATTAAACTATTTCTGCCACCACTATTATGAAGCAGGAAGTGAGCTGTTCCAGGCCCGACAGGTTAATTCATAACATCTGCAACGCTCTGTTAAAACAAGGCAGAGCTGAGTGCCATGCATAGATCCTTCCTGTTTCAAAGCAGCCACGCATGCACGCTGGGAAACAGCCACATGCATTTGCATCAAATGGTTCCAAGACACTTAAGACTGCTGAAGATACTATATGCTGAAGAAGAAAAACTAAAACATGCTACATTCAATACACCAAATAATAAGCAAATACATATTTGTAAAGTCTAAGCAGACTTTTCCTTTGAGGTACTCTGGGAACAGATTTCTCTTCAAACAGCAGAGGCTCCTTAATGGAGCCGATCCAATTTGTCTGCGCCTTTCTTTCCTTTCAGAGCACCCCCCAAAACCCTACCAACAAAAGCCTGCTTGTCTGCTAGGAATTTTCCACATTCCTTGCAACGACAGACATTTTTCTTCTGTACAAAGGGCCCTTCGGCAAATTCCCCCTAATCGCCGGGTTTAGTTGGATTTCTGATAGGTGCAAATTCACAACTCTGGTGGGGCGTAATGGCTGGCGCAGGGGGGCAATGCCTGTAGCTGTATCTATAAGACCCCTGGTTTATTTCCATCACTTCATATGGCATCACAGCATATGGCCATATGGTATGATGGCTGTTCAAGAGGAAACGTTACTGGGTTGCAGTGGTGTTTAGGTGTAATTTGGTCAAATAAAGGTGTTTTTTTTTCTGTGTGGTTTCTGATGCTATGCAGTGATTGATTCAACAGAAGAACCTCCACATAACCTTTTGAATACAATACTATCATTTTTAGAGGAAGACCTGCGTGTTTGAACAAGTTGGAGTGCCTGTTCTGGAGACACCCAGACAATAATAAGCTGTAATCAGACTCTCCCACAGAAGACATGCGAGTGTTGTCGACTACCAAGATGAAATATTCTTTGCTTCTTTCTGGAAGCCCAAGCCTGAATCTGGTTGGCCACGCATGTACGGAAGTGTCACAGGGTCAAGTTCAAGGCCTAGCAAAGTTGTTGTTGGAAAAAAAAAAAAATAAAAAAAAGAACGAGAGAGAGAGAGAGAGAGAGAGAGAAATAGAAAGGGTTGTAAAACACTTTCACAAGGCTTCATGTGGACGAGAGATCGAGGGAGTGTGTGTATGGACAGAAGGAAAGAGACGACTTTAGAATCTTATGACTTGTGGTGCAAAAACTGTTTTGTTTTGGCCAAGGCCAAGGTTCTTTCTTTTGGGATGATGAATTTGCTCAGTGAATGAAATGGCTACCTGCCCTTTAGAATGAAGGTATTATGTGTAAAAAGCTTCCAGTTTGTCCTGAGGTTGATGCTGGAGGAGGGCTCATGAGGGCTCATCAAAATTGAAGGAGCATGAAAGTGTTCAGTTAGTGTAATCTGCTTTTCTGACTGCAAGGTATGTACGATTGGAAATGTTGGTCTAAAGTTTTTTTTTTTTTTAGACCAAACATGGATAATTTGGGTTTATAAATAAGAACCCATCAATCTCTACGAGCCTATCCACACTGAATCTGATACTTTCGGATTTCACAGTGCTGGTTGTTTCCCCCTTGCAGCTGTTTTTCAGATGCCGATAAAACCAAGCCAACCAATAATTAATTCTAAATTGCATCATTTAAATGTAAATTTGATGAATCCCTTCATGGTTTAGTTTTAATAAATGTGTCAGACCATTTAATTAACCACTTCAAAGAAATCATTATTTTAGTGGCACACTGTAGCTTCCATAATAAATTGACTCATATAAATAAAAGTTTCCCAGACAGATAGTTCACTTAAGCAGTCTGTGAATTCCCAATTGTCAGATTAGTCAAATGTTTACCTACCTAAGTGTTATTTGGCAACATTTTAACAATTTAAATGGTGAACATTCCAGGTTTTAACAGCCTCATACTCTACACAGCATTTCATCCGAAGCATATCTCATGACAGACGTTTCATCAATGCAGGCTTGTGTTTGTGGAGGGGACATTGGTCAAATTATCCATTTGGCTTCAAAGGAGGTCCAAAGGTCAGCAGGCCCGGTAACGGTTAACCAGAGCAAACAGCAGCAGCACCTATCTTATGGGATAATTAACACTTAGACTACAAGGACAGCAGAGCCGGAACACATTACACTTTATACACACACATGCAGTACAACCAGGTGCACGTACGCAAATACATATCAGATATAGTTATTAACATGTATTAATGCTATACATGAATTACATGTCAAAACGTAGTAATATGACTACAACTTTTAGAGAATAGAATCCAAAGCTGTAGTAAGTTTGATGTTGTTTGTGGTGTTGTAATTTAATGCAGTAATGTAGTCTATAGTACTTAAAGGTTCAGTAGGTAACTTCCATAAAAAAACATGTTGTCATGACGGTACCCCCGGAGGCAGATTCACTGTGAAAACATCACGTTCCTCTGCCTTCTCCTGGTGCTCCTAATGGCATTTGCAAGTTTCCACCGCGCCTGAAGGAAAACAACCAATCAGAGCCGAGGAGTCTCTAAGGCAGTGTCAATGACTGCTCTTCAACTGCGGTCAAAAGGCAGAGCTGTAAAGTGAGAAAGTTTGTGACTAGGGATGCAACCATTATAGATTTAGTTGGTACGATTATAGTCTGAAGAATAATCACGGTTTCACGATTATTATGCGTTCATTTATTGTACTACTAAAGTATAAAATAAAACACTTTAAATGTTAGTGTTATGTATTGCTGTCTTTTTTTTATTGCCTTCTACGTGAAAGTGAAAGCAGGAGGCTTTAACTTTGAAAACTGTAAAGAGGCTCTATCGAGCCGATTTGCCACGGCGAAGGCCCAGAGAGACCTAGAACTAGAAGTCTGACATGCCTATACATGCATATTAATAAATGCTAATAAATAACCATCAAACACTTCTCAGATGATTTTGTGCAAAGTGATTTCTCCTCCTCTGCATATTTATTGCAGCAGCTGGACAAGGAAGTAGGTTACTCTGGTATAGATTTTTGACTATTTTAAGACGAGGGAGAACATTTGTCTTTGTTAGACTTCATTAAAAGTAAAGTTGGGCTTTGCTGTTGGCTTCACAACTCACTTTTAAAAAAGACAGATAAACATAAACAAGAGAGATTCACGCTCCCCAGCAGCCGCACTGAACTGAAGGGCTGGAGACGGGTGTCTTGTGCCGGGGAGAGGGAGTAAGAGAGGTGGTGCCAAGTTAATTAAACCAAAACTTATTTTCATACGTTTACGCTGGGTAAAACTCTGCTACCACTCTGTGAAAGGCAGACTAGTGAACATTCGGGCACCCACTGCCAGCAGACTGTTGGGAAATTAATTGAACCGCTCCGTTCTGCTGTTGTTGAAGATGCCTGTGAACATCCTAGTTTTATACAGTCTATGGTGAAAACTCAGCTAAAAGCACAGTAAGACAACATTTAAGTTGTTGTTTTTTCAAAGTGTGCGGCGAACATAGGCGGCGACCTGTGACGACTTCCCCACTGTCATTTCCAACCAATCACATAATTTGTTGACCCAGGTTGTGCGCAATTCACAGTGAAATCGACCCAAGACTACCCTGATCAAACCCACCTGGCGACCTGGGTATAAACCTGACTGAGCCATTGGTGTGAAAGGGGTATTAGAGCCTCCTCAGCTCTGATTGGTTGCTTTCCTAATGCCATTAGGAGCAGAGGCAGAGGAACGTGAGTTTTTTTCCACAGATGATCTGATTAATGCAGTACTGTCAGAAATATAGTGATAGTTTGAGCAAATGTGACAAAAAGCTGTTTTTAATCAACGTTACCAACTTTACCAGCTTTAATGAAGATTTGAGGCTGCCGTTGTACACATGTAACTTTGTCTATCTTGTTTGTGTGCAGCTGCATTTCATCAGAGTTGCACTGTGTGTCATCCCCTGTAATTAAGGTTGAAAGTGGTTGCAGTAGCTTCAGCATCAGCTGTTAGCACAAACAACAAGAATGGACCATTAACATAGACACTTTAAGCCCACACACTGCTCTCACTTAAGATATTTAAAGGTGCTTCCACTGAAATGCTTGTTAGGAACTGAAACTTTTTTCCGCTCAGTGATTTACAATGCAGCACATTAGCATAGCAGTGCTTCAGTCCTACGTGTGTATCTACACAGGATGCGTTCAGGCATAGTACTGAGTGTAGGCCACCTGCGTTTCGGCAGCACTCTGAGCCTATGAGAACATACAATCAAATGGGAAAAAATACACTTGTGTGTGAAAATAGGGGTCACGTTTACACGCGTATAGTGAATAGCGAGTGCAATGTGAGCATGAACCCTAACCCTAACTTGTCATGACAAAAACCGAATGACACTTACTAAAAGAAGCGTTATGTCATAAACGTTTATGACTTGTTTATAATGTTTATGACACGTTCATGACAGTGTCATGTCACTCTTATGTAGATACCTTTAAGTAAAGTGTAACCACTGACACTCCATGAGCCTTCAGGATATGCTGTCAGCTTTGCACACAAGTCTCACAGTCAAATAGGGAAACTGTCATTAGGTTAGCTGAACACATTCATGCTCCCTCTGTTTGGATTTCAATTACCCTGTAGTGTTTCCTGTAGCACCACCCTGTGTTTTCATTCTGCCTTCTTAGAACCTATTGCTGGGTCATTACTGTGTCTTGCTTTAGACTTTGCCGTGTTCTGTGCAAAGTATGCTGGACAAGAGAAAAGGGATTACACCAAGCTGTCTACAAGCTGTCTCAAGAGCAGTCTACAATTTAAGATGCTTCTGCAAATCTACACACTGGAAGTGATGAATAGGCTGTGGCATTTATATGACCAGTTGGAGAACCAGTGAAGTTTCTGACACTGGAAAGTGATGAGGACAGCTAATGTGGTGCTGGAGAGAGAGAGAGCATGGTGAGTGGCCCACCTCTTCTAATAGGTGGGGCTTTTGTGAATGGTGGCTTGTACAAGGTGCTCGGCAGAACGGAGGCATTTCTCTCTTTGATCAGAGGAAGACTTCTGGAAAGAGGCTGCTGGGTGGTTGTAGAGCTGAGAGCCTAGAGCGCCGCATTCTTGGAGCAGCAGAGGGATTGGGTTTCAGCTGAGGGGTCTCCACCATAGGGCTCCTACTTTTAGCCATACTTACCTACCTTGGAAGGGTTGAAGCTGCCCAAACTGCCCTCATGCTATGCCTCAAGCTGCCCCCCAGCTGGGCCAACAAGTGATTCATAGAGTTAGGCCCAGACAACATCAAAGAGTGCCAGAGCTTGTAAAAGACAATGCTGCCATTTCTCTTTGCTGGTGTAGACGGGGAGGGGGCTGGTTTGGGGCATTGGGAGAGAGGCTCTACCAACAGGAGTGGCTTCTGTACTTAAAGGTATTGGGTTTCACTGATGTTCTTTTGGAATACTTTGTCCCAGATGCACTGCAGTAGATTGTACTGTCAGACTGTAACATCGAGGACGCTTCATCCTTTGTCTTTATGAAGTCAAGTTTTGATTTAAACCCTTACTTACTCATTTTGTAGCCTGCGCTCCCTTGGCTGCAGTCTTAATTAACATGTTTTCTTTGCTGTATCACATAATGCGTCAAACTGGGATTTTTCAGTTTTACAAACTAGTGTTGCTTAGGTGAGCATAATAGTAATGATAAAGAGAAAATGAGGTGTTACAAGATCAAGGAAAGACATCAAATTACACTACAAAAGTATCAAGGATAACCCAATAAACTCCAAGACTTCTTTCTATCTATGGCTTTGGTGTAAAGATACATAAATCAGGCTAAATATAAATCAGGTTCCCCAATATCCATGTTCTTCAGTGGTCTTGGTTCTTAATTCAAAATTTTGACCTGTACTATTTATTTATTTGTTTCAAAATCCACAATGATTTTTATAAACTGCTGAAAAGAAGCTATGGAAACTATGGGTGGCCATTTCTACCAGGAAAATAATACAAATTGATGAACAATCATTGTTCAAGCATCCGAATTATGACAAAGTCAAATCTCAGATTTATGAGATCCACGGGGATGGGAGGAAAACGTGCTCTGGTTTAATTGCATTTCTTGAAACCAATCAGAATAATCATGGGCGGTGCTAAACTCCGCACAGAACCGCTGATAAGTAGTGCATAGTCATACGAGAGAAAACTGAGATTGGACAGATAGTCTAGCTAGCTGTCTGGATTTACCCTGCAGAGATCTGAGGAGCAGTTAACCATAGTCCTCACAAATCCACCAAATTTAAAATTCCAACACAAAGAAAGCGGAAGGAAATGGAAAATACATGCATCCGGCAGAATTTCCTGCAGCACCGTAGCAATCCCGCGAAGTGGAACGCGAAGGATATAGACCATTTGTTAATCAACCTTCAGCTTGCAATCAACTTGCACTTAATTAATCATTTTAACATTCTTTATGTATACTGTATTTATCCCTATCAAATAAACATTAAATAAATAAACAACATAAACATTATTGAGAAAACACATTTACATTTGATATTAGCTAACTACTTAGCTTAACACTACTGCCACAGAATGCAAGTATACTGAAGTATGGAGAGAGGACAATACAGTCTACCTAGAATTTTCAAGCAATAGCATGCCAAAAATGTTGGTTCTTTGCATTCTAAAATCATAAAACGTTTTTATACAGAATGTAATATGTTTTAATTTAGGTAAGGTGATACAAAACATAACGTGATTTAAACGACGTAAATGCAACACACTCTATGAACGGTACATTACAGAAGCAGAACATCTGACTGTTGTGTATGCTGTTGTAGGAAAGCGGGACAGGTGGCGTTTTCTGGCGATGTGGTCGAGCACCCACCTACCCAACAACAAAGGAGGGGAGAGTTTTTTTAGAAGCCTGGCAGTGTTCATAGGGTGTGCATCCTCTTCTGTGTGCACTGGTTTCCAAATTCTTCCTTAACTGCTGCTTGCATTCCTCATGCAGGTCCTATCCGGTGTTGACATGGACTCCATTACTGTGTTTGAGCCTACAGACATTCCAGCCGGAGCTGGCACAGAAAACACCAGCTGTTTGAACTGATCACTGGTGGGTGTGGGGGGTTAGGGACATGGTACTCTCTCCTCTTAGGGCGAGCAGCTGGCCGGGCTTATGAGCACCAGGGACTCTACATTTTCTTTTTACATTCTCAGATCTAATGGAGTGCTCAGCTGTTCAGCTCTGGCCAGAGCTACTTCCTGTGCAGTTGTGAGCTTGTGGATATCCTTCGCCCCACAGTGTTTGTGCAGTTTAAAGGACCGGACACACCAAGGCGACTGACGCGACCGTCGCCCTAGTTTGTGAGGTGTGTGCGCACCATCGCCACGCGTCTGCCTTTTTTTGGCCGATTCAACATCGTCGGCCGGCGTCGACCGTCGGGCCGAACAGCCAATCCATCTGATCGGCAGCTTGAAAACGGTAGTGAGGAAAGCAGACAAACTGTGAGAGCCAACAGTGGCTACACTTTCGGCTGAGGGTCTTTGGTGTGAACCAGAAAGTGTTGCTCCTCTTCTACCATGCCATAGTTGAGAGCATCCTGCGTTATGGCATCACAGCCTGGTTTTGAAACCTCAGTGTTCAGCTGAAAACCCAGAATACCCGGCTAGCACAAAGAGCCATGGAAATCATGGGAGTCAGACAGCATCCTACACTCCAGGCTGTCTTGACAATACTATCCTCAGGCAGGCCCAGAAGATCATTTCAAACCCCAACCATGTCCTCCACAATGAGTACCAGCTTCTCCCTTAAACTGTACTCTCTACTGTTAAATCATATAAGAATAGGGCTATCTAAAGTTAATTCTTGTTCATTGTGTTGGATAGATCATTGTTCGTTTTTGGAAGTGTATTATCCGTGATTTGGGGATCCTAAACACGCTGCTCTGTACTATACAGTGGGGCAAAAAAGTATTTAGTCAGCCACCAATTGTGCAAGTTCTCCCACTTAAAAAGATGAGAGAGGCCTGTAATTTTCATCATAGGTACACTTCAACTATGAGAGACAAAATGAGAAAAAAAATCCAGAAAATCACATTGTAGGATTTTTAATGAATTTATTTGCAAATTCCTCGGGAAAATAAGTATTTGGTCACCTACAAACAAGCAAGATTTCTGGCTCTCACAGACCTGTAACTTCTTCTTTAAGAGGCTCCTCTGTCCTCCACTCGTTACCTGTATTAATGGCACCTGTTTGAACTTGTTATCAGTATAAAAGACACCTGTCCACAACCTCAAACAGTCACACTCCAAACTCCACTATGGCCAAGACCAAAGAGCTGTCAAAGGACACCAGAAACAAAATTCTAGACCTGCACCAGACTGGACTGAAGACTGAATCTGCAATAGGTAAGCAGCTTGGTGTGAAGAAATCAACTGTGGGAACAATTATAAGAAAATGGAAGACATACAAGACCACTAATAATCTCCCTCGATCCGGGGCTCCACGCAAGATATCACCCCGTGGGGTCAAAATGATCACAAGAACGGTGAGCAAAAATCCCAGAACCACACGGGGGGACCTAGTGAATGACCTGCAGAGAGCTGGGACCAAAGTAACAAAGGCTACCATCAGTAACACACTACGCCGCCAGGGACTCAAATCCTGCAGTGCCAGACGTGTCCCCCTGCTTAAGCCAGTACATGTCCAGGCCTGTCTGGAGTTTGCTAGAGAGCATTTGGATGATCCAGAAGAGGATTGGGAGAATGTCATATGGTCAGATGAAACCAAAATAGAACTTGTTGGTAAAAACTCAACTCGTCGTGTTTGGAGGGAAAAGAATGCTGAGTTGCATCCAAAGAACACCATACCTACTGTGAAGCATGGGGATGGAAACATCATGCTTTGGGGCTGTTTTTCTGCAAAGGACCAGGACGACTGATCCGTGTAAAGGAAAGAATGAATGGGGCAATGTATCGTGAGATTTTGAGTGAAAACCTCCTTCCATCAGCAAGGGCATTGAAGATGAAACGTGGCTGGGTCTTTCAGCATGACAATGATCCCAAACACACAACGAAGGAGTGGCTTCGTAAGAAGCATTTCAAGGTCCTGGAGTGGTCTAGCCAGTCTCCAGATCTCAACCCCATAGAAAATCTTTGGAGGGAGTTGAAAGTCCGTGTTGCCCAGCGACAGCCCCAAAACATCACTGCTCTAGAGGAGATCTGCATGGAGGAATGGGCCAAAATACCAGCAACAGTGTGTGAAAACCTTGTGAAGACTTACAGAAAACATTTGACCTCTGCCATTGCCAACAAAGGGTATATAACAAAGTATTGAGATGAACTTTTGTTACTGACCAAATACTTATTTTCCACCATAATTTGCAAATAAATACATTAAAAATCCTACAATTTTTGCCCCACTGTACATGTCCTGTGGCACTCATTTAGCTAGATCTCGTCTGAGCAGTATTCTGTCATTCAAACACCTCTGAGTTGTAGTTTACAATTTGTTACAGACAATTTAATAAAATGAAGGGTTTTATTCGGGCTCGGGTCCACAAATGCAGTTAATTGATACAGGCACGGAGAACTCTGTGCTCTGAGCAGTGGTTAGCTATAGTCAGAGACTTCACGAGGGGGAGGGGCTGGAGGCAGCTAGTCTGTGTGCGCTGTAAAAAATACACCGTTGTTTGGAAAGAAAATTGAATTCGGATTGTATCTACCTGGGCGGGTCTCAATTTACCTGGGCGGTGCGCCCAAGTAGAACCTATGTAACACTGATCACTGCATACAGTATATTATGAAGACTATTGTGTTGTACAATAGGCAGTGTGCAATTTTGTTGGCAAGTGGCAGTCTGCATGCATCATGAGCATGTCCATGCAGAGTGATGCAGACACAGCAACAGTCTGTGTCTGTGTACTTTATGTATGTATGTATGTATGTATGTATGTATGTATGTATGTATGTATGTATGTTGTGTTGAATTCTTTAAACAGTAGATATTGTTTGTTTGTCCAAGACAAATTTCCTTCGGGATAATAAAATATATCTTAAAACTGTGTAAACTCTTTCGGTTAAAATAGTTTGGTCGTTGATTTATATTTAAATAGCCTAATTAATCAACATTTTACAGTGCAAACAACTAATTCTGTTAATGGAGTATTTCTTTTGCCGATCCTGTCCACACTATGCAACCAGAATGCTGTGTGGACTAGCCACTCCACAGCGCTGTGGAGGAAGGTCTGACAATGGGGCTCTCCTCATCTAATAATAACTGTGTTTTTTTCATTATTAGTGCAGTGTTTTTTTTCAGCTTTTTTCAGTTTAGTGTGAAGATTTTTGTTATATATTCCAATAACACCAGAAGAATTTTATGTGCAAAATAAACAAACTATTAGTGAAACTATGTCCCTCTCCTTGGTGCAGTCAGTTATTCTAAATATATACTTAAAACTAGAAAACATGCACATTGTGACATAGTTGTATATTTGCTGTTGCCTGCTCTTTTGATAAACCTCGTGTATACTAAAGAAGACCATGGTCTCTGTGTCAACTGATTATTTTGTAGAAATCTGTTGAGTATTAAACAGTTGCGTGAGTGTGATGGAATTAAGATAAATTGGTAAGGAAGTGATTGAAAGGAAGTTAACGTTTGAAAATTATTTTAAATACATAAATTAAAAAAATGAATTTGCCCTTTTCTCCCTTGAGCCCCTACCCCACAAAATGTCTGTGCAAGTCCCTGAGGGCAGCGTTTGGTGATTGGGGTTGGAATAGGCCTGTGCAGAGGGGAATTCATCGTAACTGTGTTGTTGTCAGATTTTAGGTGATCATTAATCCCACTCAACTCTTAAATGACCAATCACTGCAGATGTAGTTACTGTACATTGTTTTAGACCGAGCCAAGACACACTGTCTTAATGTTAATTCTGTTTTGTCACTTTCATTTCCAGTTGAATCATGAACCAGTCAGAGTTCAATTTCTGCCAAGCCGCCACGTGACTTATTGTTAAATGACAGCTAACGACTTCTTCTTGTAAATGATAGAAGTGGCGGACGAAGACTAACCTATGCCTTCTGCTCTCTTGCAGCCACAGCAAGTCGTCCAGAAAAAGCTTGCTCAGGTAAGATCAAAAGGATTGTGCATACACACACACACACACACACACACACACACACACACACACATCACACATCACACTTAAAGGAAAAATGACTTAAAACAACCAGGAAGTAATCCTTATTACCCTACATTATGCATCAAAATTAACGCAAAAATGAGTAGATGCAAATTCCTTTTAACGGCACAAATTCTTTGTGTGTGTGTGATTAACGCAGGTGCGTTCTGTGATTTGGAAAAAGAAAAGGGACTTTTGAATGGCGAGTTCAGTTTCAAAGCCCTTCCAGATGGTTCTCTTAACAAGATTAATGTTATTTGCAAGTACTGTCGATGTAAATTAAGTTACCACCGGAGTGTGTTGAGTAGTCTCGCCTTGCCAGAGCTATCTCCACAGCGCTGCGGAGGAAGGTCTGGCTAGTCCACACAACATTCCTGGATAGGAGAAATGAGGGACATCTGGCGGAACCTCCGGTGGCACCAGAACTATCCCGTAAATAAACGTCGTCGATATATAGACTAGCTGCAGGATGCAGAATACAATTTAAAAAAACGCCAGAATTTGAAGTAGAGTGAGTCCTGTTTTCTATGTAGCTCTAGTTAGCTACATGAACATGGACTTGAATTAGCCCCAGCTGTGAGCTAGGGTTAACAGACGGCTGAACTACAGGCTGGTCTTCCGCATTTACGTTTCCTTCAAAACCAAACATACCAGATTTTTCTAGTCTGATACCAATATAGGCCAAATGACATTGTCAGTGCCTTCCAGAACGGTTACAAAAGATCATTGCAAAAATGAGTGCTTTCTGATCTGCAACGTTACGAGTAAGGTTTGGTTCGTTTGGTTAAGTTTAGACCAGAAAACAAAAACTGACACAGTGGGAAACCAGAGTTGCATGCTTTGTTGATCCGTCCATCGACCCCCAACTTCCTCCCTAGCGCTAACAACAAGCATTTTAATTCCAACTTTGATCCTGGCAGACAAGTTATAATTGACTCAACCACTAAAGGTCCTTGTCAGGCAAACATAGGTTGTTGCTACTTTTTTGTGATTGGCCCACGGAAGAATTCCGTGAAATGAACATGGCCCCTTAAGTTAAGGAAAAGGTTGTGGGTGGGCTTACGTTTCCATGACACGCTGGACAACAACGGGACGGTTGGGTTCAGGAAACGTGACACGCAGGACACGATCCCCGGTCTCCTGGGTGAAAGTCCAGTGTTTGACCCCTCCACCATCCCAACCAACCTCCCTATGCCTATGCGGATGTAGGGCTTTCATACTACTCGCTACCGTAGTCACTCTTAATGCTACGTCATCTTCTCATTGACTTTACATTGGCATTGTTTTCCGTGGTGGCCACACGGAATTTTCACACATTCCGTGCCACCACCACGTTAACAGTTTGTGATCATTTCACGGAATTCTGTGAGACCAGGCTGGCTTGAAACATTGCTGCAACAGTAACTCACCTTGTAGCTAAAGTTTACAGTAGTGCTGGCATTTTTACTTATAAAAGTTTGGGCCAGATGAAAAAAGTCTGGCAAAAGTCACATCTGTAAATACTGGAGTGGCATTTGCAAGAAAAGAGGTGCGATGAGACATGATGTATCTTTTAATCCTAAATAAATGTATCTATTAATCTTAGAGAGATATTCCAAAGCTAACTGCAGTTCCTCCATGTGTGACTGTTGGCAGATTTTAGATGCTGTGTTTTGTTGTTGGCGTGAGCACCTACATCAGAGGGAGAATAAAAGCTGACTGGTAATAAGCCAGTGCAACATGACACAGGACCCCCACCCCCAGCATTCCCTCACACTCCAGGAATCCACCAGCCTCCCTCTGTTCACTGGTGCGGGCCACTTCTTGGTGTGAATGCATAACTTGGCTTTGATTTGTCGCTGTGTGGGAACAGGGCTGAGGTAGTTGGGAGCCGCTGTGAGGCCCTGGGAGCTGCACGCCATAAAAATGTCATTTAGCTCTCCCACTTAGATAGGCTGCTTTATCTCAGCCCCACCACCACTAGCTTGTTCAAACCCTCAAACCCCTTTCAGTCCAGTGCTTGGGTGGGGTGGATACATGACCCAACAGAAAGCTACAATTTTACACATGCACATAGCACAGATTCCCATTGAAGTTTCAGCTACCAACCAGATTTCCTATTTTCCATGCTCCTATGTTCTTTTTTTGCACAAAACAATGCAACAATTTCAATATCTCTCCTCATTCAAGGCTCAGCCAAACTAATGCAGGTTACACACCACAGGAAAATAAAATCCCCGCTCCCGACAATCGTCAGCAAAGCACCGATTTTTTGATGGTTCTGAAGATTATCTTGCCAGATTTGTGTGACTGTGGTGTGACGTTTGTTAAGAAAAAATCCGCCGATCTAGTGTGTAACATTGTGAGTGACAGAAGTGGGCTCTTGCAGAATCTGGAGTGAGATACAACTTGAAACTCTCTGCGCTAAACATCATTAGAAATTCACACCAGGATTTTCAGATGTTTTTTCAATTAACATAACAGGAATTATCTCAAGACACTTTACAGACAGAGTAGGTCTAGACCACACTCTATAATTTACAAAGACCCAACAATTCCCAAGAGGAAGCATTTAGTGCAACAGTGGTGAGGAAAAACTCCCTTTTAGGGAGAAACCTGGGACAGACCCAGGCTCTTGGTGGACGGTGTCTGATGGTGCCAAATTGTAATTGTCTTCTTTCTTTCTCTTGTTTTTTTTAGTGGCAGTTAGCAAACCATCATGTGGTTAAAGAGATGGTTTCCCAGTTCCAAATTATAATCTCAGAAGGTGTGAATGGGGCCAACAATACAAGGACAAGTTACAAGGACTGAATGAATGGAATCACACCCCAATTTAGAGAGTAATTTAACACCCGGCTGAAAAGCAGTTTTTTGTGGCCCTCTCTGGTAGAAAGTTCCAAGCCTGTTTTACCTCTGACCACACCCAGGTGAAGTTATGGCCCTGACACAATAGGCAGATGACAAAGAACTAGTGGTGACGAAGGCTGTCTGTGGCATCGCCTCACATCACCTCTTCTTGGCCAAAAAGTTGTACTTGAACACAACCCCAAAGACTACAGCCTTTGGCCAACTAGCACGTACGACAGCGAACACTGGGAGATGGCTAGCCAGACTGTCCATATACTGGGCTGTCAACCGTTTTCTTGGCAAAAAAAAGTCTCCCTGCGGTGAGAAAGTGGAGGGACCAAGTAGCCAGTTGCGACCGGCTGGGTAGTTAGCTTTATAATTCCACCTACCATGCTTTCATGCTACACTGGTTATAGAAAATGAGCCAGACAAAGTTGTCACTCATCTGGTGATAGCAATGTGCTTTCCTACGATGTGAAAGAGTGAATGATGAAAAATGAGGTAGTTATGTTTTATTAAGTTGGCCAGCTAGTTATTTTATTAGTATATTTTGTAAAGTGTAGGTATGTAGATCTTTTAAAATACATGTTTATGTTGAAATAAATATACCTATACATGTTATTGTACGTTTGCCCACTTATGGACATAATGTGCAAAAATAGATATTCCAATAGTTCGAAAATACAGTATGTTTTTTAGAAGGAACATTCAAACGTCATTTTTGGCCAGTTTTGACAGCCCTATGTGTATTTGATTGATCAGATGAGATGAAGATGAGAAGTTCCTTTCCATTTTTTCTTCTCAGCTGACAAAGTATGCAAGGTTTGCTACATACGCCTATTTACATACGCCTAGGTATGCCTTTGAGGAGTAGTTGTCAGTTTTCCCCATATTTGAGGGATATCACATCTATCTATGATGACAGGTTTTCACCATTTTCAAGGGTAATTTATTGTCGTTCTACGACACAGAGTGCACAGCAAGATGCAAGTTGGTAAGACATGATGGTGCTTGACCATTACCAATTTGTAATGTTTCCAGTCAGGATGCTTTCTATTGCTCACCTGTAAAAGTTAACCAGAACTTGGCGCAGGAGTTTTGCTTTCTTACGTTTCCTTAAGAAATACACCCTCAAGGTGGTTGGTGGCTGGTTGGAACAGCTATGGACACTTTTTTTCTTCAGACGTGGTCAGACCACTTGTTTGAATTTTGTAATGTCCCGAAAATGTGCACTTTCATATTTATATTATTTTATATATTACTGCATTAATTCTATGATGGGGAGGTAAATCTGGGACCACCGTTGTTTCCCCCGAGTCCGCAACATTCAGTGCCTCTGGGTGGGGGCAATATGATTAAAGCTTCTTTTCGGTCCCCCATCTTTGCTACCACCACCATCACCTTTTTTCTCTTCTGCTCTTGTTTGCCCTTGTCACACATGGTAGCCTTTCAAGACTGAAGTGTGTGAGCACTAATGAATGGAGTTGGAGCTGCACGGCCACAGCCTGGGAAAGGAAGAGGGTTGTAAATTGTGTCAGTTAGCCTCCCTGAATAAAATTAAGTCATGTGGAAAAGAAATCCATTGCATCTGAGGAGGGAGGGGGACGTGTTTTTTTCTGACGCTCCTTATAACTTGAGATCTTGCCTCATAATGTTTAGACTTTTTTTTTTAGTATCAAAGGTATTCCACGTAACTGGTGTCTGTACAGTGCGAACTGAGCCTGCTACCAGCCAAAGCAGCAGAATTCTTTCTGATATAAATGTAACACAGATACAAATACAGATATTTTTGTTACATGAACAAATTCCCATACATGGAATAGCTTTTCATTACAACCCTACTAGCTATGAAGGCTATGCACATAGTATAACACCTCCCGGGCGCGGGTCAGCGTTGACAGTCAAAGTATCCTAAACAAAAGAATAAGTGAGACAATGAAAACGTGATGCGTTCAATGTAGCTGCTGTCAAAGTCTGTCACCGTACTTTCTGCTTAGTGTATAAACGATCCAAATCAGGATTTCTAGCAAAATAAACAATAGAAATACAAGCATGGCTATTGGCTAACAAAATTCTGCACGCAGATACATATGTGTACCCAGATCCTCTTGTACAACATTTGTATCTATACTACCCAGTATCTTTTACCTTCTTTAATCGGTACATGTAGTGTATGACATCACTTTATCTTATATACATGCACGAATGTAACTCACTAAGTTTACAGTTATTCAGAAAGACTAGAGAGTTGCTACCGATTTGGAATCAATTTAGCGTTAAATCCGAAGCAGGCAGGTTAACGTCATACTTACTTAACATAACAAAACACATTCTTATCAAACAGTGTAATTCACTAACTGTAAAATTTGGAACATGCCGTGTGCAGGAGCAAGAAATATTATTATCCCAATGCTACTTAGACACATTAGCAACATCGAGAAAGGCTAGCAATAGCATAACCACTGTATATTTACGGTAGCTAGCATACCTTTAGCGTTCCTACTACTAGGGCTGCACGATATTAGGAGAATATCTAATTGCGATTATTTTGACTGATATTGCGATTGCGATATGATTCACGATATTGGAGGGAATGATCATTTTTGTATCACTGATTTTAATTGAAAAAAAAAAATGAAAAAAAAAATTAAGGATTGAAGTGTGATTTTTTTTGCGAGTATCTTTACCAAACAAAGATTTTTTCTTCAGTCTGTAGGATAGGATTTGTAGGCTAGGGATGTCTCTGCAGCACCACAATACTTCATTTTACACAGTTTGACATGTTTTGCCTTTAACAAATATTGCGCCCCCCTGCGATTTGGATATTGCACTAGTCCATATTGCGATTTCGATAAAATTGCGATTAATTGTGCGGCCCTAGCTACTACTGTGCTAACTTATTATCACAGACTCTCAAAACCTTAAAGGTGCCCTGCCACACAAAATCGTTTTTACTTGTATTTTTTGAAATATGTTAGGTCCATATGTGTTTGTGTTATGTGGTGAATGTGAAAATGAACTGCTACCTCCTCTGTCAGCTCTAGCCACTGAACAGAAATAAGAGGAGAAATCAGGCCAATTACAAAAGCTGGTCAGTCTGACGTGGTGTTACCTGAGCTCATTACTATTCATGAGCTCGCCCAGTTGTGCTGGGTAAAGGCTGCTGATAGCCAGGCTCTCATTGGCTAGCTGTTAGCCAATCAGAGTCAAGCAGCTTAGCTCGTAGAATATTAATGAGAACTGGCACAAATCGAGCTGAGTCTTCCTGCAGGCTTTCTATACCACGCTAGAATGGCTTGAAACAAGGTAACCAAGGCATTTTTTCCACAAAAAAATGTTACAGAGTCCATGGTAGAACTTCAGACATTACCACAAAGTAATGAAATACCTGTGGCAGGGCACCTTTAATACATGTGGTTTGACATGTTACCATACTGGTACGTGGCAATTTATATGCATGTGCATGTAAAATACATACCTAAACAAAAGGATAAGTGAGACAATGAAAACGTGCTGCCGTTCAATGTAGCTACTCTCATCAAAATGAGCGATAACGGGCAGCTTGCCACAAGTCCAGAGTCCATGCAGCACGTAAGGTCTCACACTGCCCTCTACTGACAACAGTTGGGATAGTACATGTACCCAGAAAGGTGAAATGCTGCTGCACATTATAATTACTTTGACATATATCAATCTTAACAAAACAAAAATGTGATCATACATTTGTGTATGTCACAATAGTCAACATAGATATGACAAAAACCCTTAATCCAGAAGTATAGTTCTGCAGAACAAAAGCAGCACATCAGCAGTATAGCAGCAGCAGCTTTAGTGCTCCAATGCTGTCTAACTGGCACTAAATGGAAAAAAATTAGACAGGAAACGTAAATGATTGTTCAGGCGACATCTACTAGGACATGTAATGAATGTGCCATAAAACTCTAAATAAAGGGGATACAAATCTGAGGAAAGTGCAGAGGGAAAAGTGAGTTTTTGTTTTTAATCCCACTAAGCCTTGACATTACTAAATAAATGATGGCATTGACTTAACTTGTTAATCAGGATCATGATGGTTCTGCATCAGGGATGGCTATGGCTCATCATGCATATGAGCATTTCCTGTCAGAGATTAACCATTCACTTTGTGACCATGTTGAATTTAGCTGCTCCATTAACCCTATGAACAAGTGACTGAACAGCTCTGCTTGTGGTCATTCACATCTTTAAGTGATAGTGACAGTAAGATAGCATAGAACTTTATTTATCCCCAGGGAAATTGTTGTGAAGCAGTTGAAGTATAAGGTAGGAAAGTGCAAATATATATCGACAATTGCATAGTCATATGAAAACTTCTGCGGGTGGCAGGAGTCAAAATTGTATCTGAATTCCTAGGTATAGAGGGTGAACAGAAAGGGTGACAGACTGTCCCCTCTTTGGCCCCTGTGTTGCTCACCACAGTGTCAGACACTTAGAGACGTAATATATAATATATACTGTGTGTATATTTATTTTTATTTTTATTTACAGGAAGAGGAAGAAGAAGAGGCTGGAGAGTCCCCAGAGGAGGACTAAGCTACCACACCATGAAATCGCTACCTCATTCAGCTGTCAGGTCTTTCAAAGGGAAAAGACTGCCTTGACCACTTATTTTTTACTTTTTCCACATGCTATGTTACTTGGTTTAATTTCAGTTAGACAATTTCCATCTTTTCTCTGTCACTGAACAGGCAGATGTTCAGTATTATGTCATTGTCTTTAAATTCCGTTGATACATTTTTCCATAGACCATACAGAATGCAGCAAAAATAATACTTTAGTTTGCTGCTAGCTCTTATTGGCTGAACAACAAACAAGCAAACAGTTCAGCTCTAGACATTCTACCTGTCAAAACAAACACATCAGACATGTCATCAGCCCTGTACAACACAGTTACACTCCTCAATGAGAATCAACTAGAAACAAACAGAAACAGACACAATCACTAAGTTCATGTTTGGGTTTTCTTTAGACCATCATCGTCTCCACATGAGTGAGAGCATTGGGTGCATCAACCTGAGGACTACAATATTGACAGACATGTAGAACAACTGTCTACTGTTCCAATATATCAGTGTTGGCTCTAAAACAAACCAATCCACCCACCCCTTACCCAAACTGGTGTTAGGCCACCAAACACAAAGAGACAGAGATCTTTCCTCAGGGCAGTTGTTCATCCATTATGTTGAATTCAAGCCATTTAGAAAAAAACTTACATAAATCGTTCGCATTGGCTCATATTTAACTTTAGCATTAGAATGATAGCACATTACATTACATTAGAAAAGGCCATCTTCCAGTAACTTCTCTCTCTGGCAATATGCAGGAAAGCTACTGCCTCCAATGCAAAGGTTTATCAAGGGGTAAATCTGCAGTGCAATCTCTTGACTTTTCGTGAAATAAGTTAATATAATATATATAACGTTTTTATTAACAGTGCAAATGTAGCTGATGTAACCATGGCCGATGCCCAGCCATGCCCTTAATTAAGGATTAGTTGCTTAAAGCTATAGTGTGTAGTTTCTGTCGCCCCCATGAGGAATTCTAAGTAATGACAACAAAACTGTCGGCGCGTCCACATGATACAAGCCTTCCGTGATTGCGCACGCCCCCCGACCTTTTGCAATAGACGACACTATCTTCTGAACATAGCCATACCGAGAAATATAGAGAGAGTTGTGTGGAGCTGATTATCTTTTTATCAACTCATTTTGCATGGCTTGAATGTAACGGATGTTCATAAATATCAAAAAGTTACGCACTAAAGCTTTAAATCTGAACCTTAACAAGAAGACATTTTATATAATTCCTTTCCTAGATTAATGTTAATTAAAGGAAAATTCCAGCGCAAAACGAACCTAGGGGTTAATAACAGATGTGTACCCACTCAATCGCTCTCTGGGACATGTTTTCATGCTAATTGAATGATTTTTTAGCTTGAAAGACGCTAGCACGGATCAGCGATTAGCTTACAACGCTAGTATTCGGGGCACAGGGAACGTAAAAACAAATCGCTATTTATACCACTAAAAAGGCTCAAAATATCACCAAACTTCAACAGTAGCATAATGAGGGTCCCTACATGTTAACACAAGCATTGAGAACTTTGAAAGTGTACAGACAGTTTATTAAAAAGATAGATTATAAAGACACTCGTGTTCATGTTTACATGCCGCCACCGTCTTGGAAACCAGTCATGACTTACAGCTGGCGATGCAAACTAAAATAGCAAAAGCAATTTGCTCAATATATCTGAAATAATCGCACTCTGCATAACTTGTCTAGTGTACTTAGTCACTGGATAACTGTCCATCTGGTCCCTCCGGTCTGGGTCGCCGAAAAAGTTTCAAGTACAGCCCTGTTTATCAGAGAGGGGAAATATTCAGACTGTACAAAACACTGCTTCTCTTGGGCATCGCGACGCAACAGGTCCCACTCCTTGCAACACAGACACTCCTGTTGGGTGGCCATAGCTTCACAATGTCCGCAGGTACACCACCAGTTTCTCCAAGTACGAGGCTGTGTTGCGGCATTGACTACCGGTAGCTCTCTCTCTCTCTCGTAGCCCTTTCACGGAGCTCCCGCAGCTCTTCGTTCAATAAACTGTCTGTACACTTAGAATGTTCTCAGTGCTTCGGTTAACATTTAGGGACCCTCATTATGCTACCGTTGAAGTTTGGTGATATTTTGAGCCTTTTTAGTGGTATAAATAGCGATTTGTTTTTACTTTCCCTGTGCCCCGAATACTAGCGTTGTAAGCTAATCGGCGGTCCGCGCTAGCGTCTTGCAAGCTAAAAACTCATTCGATTAGCTTGAAAACATGTCCCAGAGAGCAACAGAGTGGGTATACATCTGTTAATAACCCCTAGGTTCGTTTTGCGCCGGAATTGTCATTTAAGAAGGACAAACATCCTGAACCTTTCTGGTAAATTATACTCATGTGCAGGAATAAAATAATAATAAAAGAGGCTATGCTGGAACACTTAATAGACATTAGATCAAAATGTCAGAGCACAAGGCAGCATTTCAATGGATGGCTGTTAAATTTAAATGAAAAGACAGTTTAATCAAGTAGTAATCTTTACAACTGAAATTAATCAATTTGAAGTCTCTTCCTTTTGGCTGTTTGAAAAACACAACAGCTTTAAAATGCCACACAGTGCAGCTTTAAATGATTTATTAAATCTAGGGTTGGGATTTCTTTTTTGGATCTGGTTGACAAAATACCTGTATTTGCTAAACAAAGAGGCTAAAAACTTGTTCTTATTGAATATTTTATTGCTCCTTGCTTACAGAAGAATGATTCAGGTAGCAGCTTCTCATGTCCAGCTGGTGCTGACTGTCACCTAAAGTGACAAACATTACTGGTGGCAGATTATAAACTGTTCACATTCATTCTGTGAGTAACAGGCCAGTGTCTGCACTACTGTACGTGTGCCAAAGATCGCTTGTTAGTGACACCACTCTATAACACCTGTCTATGATCGGGAGTGGTGGTGTCTCCTCTATCCTCTATCATATATATATCAAATGTAGATCAATGCTGATTCTATTTTCAGATTAGAGCTGCGGGCTGTGCAAATGAATGTAGAGTTTCTATATTGAATGAGGGATGAATCCTTGAGTGCTAGTTATTTAAAAAGCTGAAAATATATATATATATATACATATATATATATATATATTCAATACGGGATCTGAAAGGATCCAGATTCAATAAGGGATTCGATAATGGATTCAGATTCAATAAAATGTGGTCAAATCCCAACCCTAGATTAATTGCTGCTGAGTATGGCTCATCTCGATTGGTTAAACACATTTACATCATACATACCATAAAAGAGTGGGCCAACATTAAAATAAAATCAATCGTTGTGATTGTAACCTTGATCGACTTGAAAGTGGAGGACAAACTATTGATCGTAATTAATTGTGCACATCCATCCCCTGTCAGCTTTTATAGGATAAGCATTGCTTTGGAAACTAGACCTAAACTGTGATGTTTTGGGATGTGTCCAAGAGGCGATCATGATTGCAATTTTAACAATTATTTTAATTAGTTCATTTTCAGAACATCAAGAAAAATGTAGAGTATAAAGTCCAGCACTGCCTCCAGTATGCATTTATAGCTTTAATTTGGATGATCCAGAACATCATCAGCTCTGCTCTGCTCTCCCTGTTGTTGGTGGACTGATCTATAAAACGATACAACCTCTTCCCAAACTGTCGGTACTCCACTACCAAACAGCTTGACATTGCCTCAGACTACTGTATACCATTTTTCTCAGATTTACATTAACAAGCTTGTGTACATAGCTTCATTCAGTTGGTTCTTTGCGCAACATAGCTTTAAAACCTTTACTCCACCATTGATGTCACACTGCAAAGAAATCCACAATTGTGCAAAAGAAAAACCTCAAGAACAAAAACCACAAGAACAAACCACACATTACCTCATGACACACTGATACCTGGATTTAGTGGCAGCGTGACATTGGATGACTCATCACGCACTGTAACTCCAGAAAGCCTTACGTTTAGGGAAACCTGATGGTCAACGCTTTCTGATCACTGATATGCAATATCCTCTCATGATTTCAAACTACCTCTGACTCAGCACAACCAGCTAATGAACGCTGTTGCTCAGTACACACAAACTAGTGCCCGGGAAGGCAGTGTGCGTTCAGATATTTGTGTTGGAACTTTATACTGTACATTAAAGCGAGGTCATGTCGGTTGGTTGTTGTCATGTTATGGGGGAACAGCAATTTGTCTGCATCTGTTTTGTTTGATTCAGTCAGGTAAACACTATATAATCCATAAAGAAGCAAAGGTCACGTATAATAAAGCCATGTGAATTCATATTAAAGGTAAATTCAGCTGTTTTACTACAGCAGCCTTTTTGTTACCATATTTCCTGTTGGTTATGACGGCCAGACAAGTGCTTTTACAGGGGTACAAGGAGTTCACAGACATGAAAAATGAAAATAGGTTGTGGCTTTCAGCTTTAACCACATTATCTGACCAACATTTTAATACACCTGCCCATTGTATTGTTAAATCACACGTTAAGCCCAGAAGCAGAGTCTGTACAAGAATCACAGCGGTATCTGGTCAGGACACTGTAATGATACAGTTGGGATTTATTCCCACATAAGGCAGTAATAGATCCTCACTGGCAGTGATATTGGTGCACAACGTGATATTATGACTTTGCGTAAACATACACGCCACTTTCTAAAGTCAGTGTTATCTGTACGCATTATGAGCTGTCCGCGTGTATGTCTATGCCAGAACGGGACGTTGCATTTGGAGCTCCGGTTGGGTTTAGGAAAAGAACAACGGGACGGTTGGATTTACAAAAACAATAGCGGGACGTGGGACAACAATGGCACGGTTGGGTTTAGGAAAAGAACAACGGGGTTGGCTTTACACGCTAAAAAGCCATTATGCGTCTTGATAACACGCCAATAATGGCATATGTTATGTCACGTCATACATACGCCACTTCATGAGATCAGTCTGTGGTGCAAGTGAATTAGTTGTCCACTCTGTAGATGCTGGAACATTAGTCTGTGTTTTCTGGATCAAACAGTTAAACTGAGTATTTCCTTGAACACCTGTCTCCAACTCTGTTTTAAAGAGTTGCCAGATCTTAGCAATGCGACTGAAATGTCATCATAACCTTCAGGCATGATGGTCAAACCTTTGAAAATAAGACACAGGCTGTTAAAAAACTGAATTTTTCCTTTTTATTGGAGACCTACTTTAAAGCCTGCAGTCCAACATTTGCACTTTCTATATCCATATGTGCATAATTTAAGGCCATGCTTAAAAAAAAGCTTTGGTTGTTTCCATACATACTATATGAGTCCAATCAACACATTGACAAGTGAAGTTATTAAAGTCCTTGTTAAGATGCAGTCTTTAGAGTTTGTCTCCATCATCACTTGGTACTGACTGGCCTGACGTTTTCTTCTTTAGAGGTTCCTGGAAAAAGCCTTGATTCAGTGGTCTGTTTTTATTACTTAAAACACAAAAGCAGCTAACATATTACGTACTGTTTTTCTTATTTACCTTAATGTTAATTTTTATCTAAACATTGTAATGAAACATATCTAGCATTATCTGCAAACTGGGACTTCTGTTTGGCAAACTGGTAACTTGAATTTATTTTGTTTTGATTTACACAATGGTTTAATGAGGATCAAGTGTTACGACACCACATGATAAAACTACAAATGTTTGTTTTTTTTGGCTTTCAATAGTTAGAGTTGTTTTTCCAGAGTAATGTACTACCTATATATGTACAGTACCTCAAACAGACTGTTAAAATGGACTAATCAATTGACAAATACCTACCTCCAGTCTCTTTACTTTCAGTATGAGTTACATCTATGTATGATATGATCTATACCAGGACTGCAGAAGCTCCTTGCTTAAAATATTGTATCAGATCAAGCTTCCAATCAGTACATTTGGATTCTCACCTTCAAAGTGACTTTCAGGTTTTGAAACCGATATGTTTGACTTTTGTATATTGTATTCATGAATATGTTTTCTTGTTTTTAATTAGTAGATATCGATATACTTGATTAGGCGTTTTGTGTACTTCACACAAATGTGATTTTCTTGTTTCCTGTGATATGGTTAAACCAGATGTATATGGAATTGCTTTTTACTTAGTGATGGATTATACAATTTTTCACCCGTCACCATGGCAACCGTTAAAAGTTGACATGGTATTTTAAACTGGGCCTGAGGTAGAGCCTCAGAGGAGCTACATTGAGCTTGTCAACCAGCCTTCATCAGCAACACCAGTATGGAACAGTAATTTAACAATGTTGTGGTAAACTCTCACTAACCAACAATCACACACAGTGTTTTGGACCATGAAGGTGCCTTCAAACTGCAAATCAAATTCTCACCTTGCTTTATTCAAATTTGACCCCTGTACTGTTTGTGCAGTGTGTTTATTCATCCCAAACAGCCAGCGTAACAACTGTACAGATGTTACCAGAGGCCTGTACTACGAATCCAGATCAACATGCCCTGGATTTCTTTCAGTTACCCGGCTTCACCTAACCTAACAACCACGGTCCGCATAACTTGTGACACAACGCTGGTTATCATCTAGTTCAGTCAACCCAGGGTTTCCCAATCCAGCGACGCGCACGTTCACATAAAAGAGGCGGTGTTTGCACAGCACGACCAATCGCAAACATCTACCATTTTATATAAGAAGAGCAAACTATAATCCTACATAAATATGAAGAACACAGACACGGTTTTACAGGCAAAAAGCAATACAGTCGCTGCTTCCTAAAACAGGAGGAAAGCTGG
The DNA here is from genome assembly GCF_031162955.1 of Sander vitreus. Lineage (NCBI taxonomy): Eukaryota > Metazoa > Chordata > Actinopteri > Perciformes > Percidae > Sander > Sander vitreus. The sequence goes on along the minus strand of NC_135877.1, from coordinate 2,167,301 downwards.
CAAATAAATAGCTGACGCTGTAGATGTGTAAATCACAACTCTTATTAATATCACTTCTCCATCAGTCAGGACCAAGATCTGACCATAATTACACTTGTGCTTTCCATAAACTGTCGTTCCTTTAGCCTAGTATTTCAGTTGCAACCCTGGCAGTGGGAAGCCATCGTGAGAGCAAATAAAATATATAAAAACATAATTCAAACCGATATGTGGCATTGGCAACACACGGCTCAACAAGCCGACAAATAGCCTTAACGTAATTCCCTCTGCTGAAAATCTGTATCTTTCATAAAAATACCCATCAGGGAATGTTAACGGGGTTGTCGGTCTCGAAATGTTCTCTAAAAGGTCTAAGAACGGTGACGCCGTTATCAATCGAGTGTTGATTGGTCAGTAGGCGGTGCTTTTACACCGGTTCATCTCTAATCTCCAACTTAACCTGCTCCCGACCAGGTTAGGTGTTCAGCATAAGTTACCACGGCGATTTAACCCGGTAACAACTGATCCTCCGTCGTGATACACAAAACCCTGGGTTGAACCTGAAGTGACCTCGTTCAGGAGCTGTTAACTAGCTAGCAACATGCACAACACATGTGCTAGTACTTCACATTTGGCCAAGCAAGGTTATCTGTCGCCAGTCTTTATGCTAAGCTAGACTAAACACTGAGACTCTCTCTTTACTGGACAAACAGAGGTGAAAGATATCTCATCGGTTGTCAGAAGGCCTAAATATGGTTTGAAAAATGTAATTTGAGTCAGAAATCTGGAGGGATTACACTAGTAATGACAAGTTAGTGAAAATATTTATATTGCCTTCAAAGACTAACATATCCACACACTGTGCAGGTAATGCTATTTCTAATGAGAAGGGCAGTCGGTGAGCTCAGACCTCCGCCAATGCCAGGCCCAATCTCTCAATATTAACGAAAGTGAAAAATAATTGGTATCTGCCCCATGATTCGGATCCACTCCAAAGTCTAACCCTGTGTATCGACTGCAAGCATTCTTCACTTGCACGTCTCACGCAACAGATACACTTTCATTTTAATCTATACAGCTGTCTGAACCGACTCTGTCAGGTTTGCATCTCAGCTGCATCTCAAGTGCGTAAAGGTGACCTGAAGCGTTTATCTATGCTTCAAGTCATATTTTCAACAATAAGCGTGTAAATGTGAGTTTGATGCCCAATGAAAAGGCCTGAATATAATTTGTACATTTTGCAATCTAGGCGGAGCAGAGGCGCTGTGTCTCTGTACAGAGCCAGAGAGAAGCACACTCTGCTCTGATCGCCGACCCCTCCTTGCCTTGCTGCTCGAAGCTTTGAAATTCACCTAGACACTCGCCTCAGTGTTGCATGGATGCTGTTCGCATGCAAGCCTGACACAGTTGTGAAATTTGTGGTCTCAGCACTATGTAATGGGTACTTCCTTGGCCCATGCTACACCCTTCCACCAAGTCATTTTTACCTTAATCCTGCTCACAAACAAACCGAGTTGAAAACATAACCTCCTTGGCGAAGGAAATAATCCAGAAAATCCAAACAAAGAGAATCAAAAGCTGCTGTTAAAGGAGCTAGCTAAACATACTGTATAAACTGCGTGCACCTGTTGATGCAGGCTGATCAGTAGCTTTGAACGAATGGCTTTGAAACAGACAGGCTTCATCATTTAACACCATCCATCAGCCAGACAGACCCCATTTATACCTGGTATTAACAAGTGATCTATATATTTCTGGATAAGGAAAAAGGCATGTTAATGTATCACATGATAATACCAGATGTAAATGGAATCTAAGTGGCGCCAATGAGCTCAACTCGCTCCAACTTTTGAGCTTTTGAAGTTTGTCATTTCCTTCAGAGATGTGGATGAGATGAGTTTAGTAGAATCTAAAACACCTGCTAATGTTCTCTGGAGGTGATGCTACCTCGCTGTTGGGCAAAAATGATTGTAGAAGCTGTTGACAAGCTTTCAGCTCTGGGAGTCTTAATGAAGTTGATCTTTTCTCTTCATGATATCATGTTTTAGTACAATCGAATACACATTACTACCTCCAGAAAGGCCTACTTTTACCTCATTTTCAAACTTAAAAACTGTTTAGAATTCAGGTGTCCAAGAACATATGGAGAACATTTTAACATTTTATATATACATAGTTTATTTTTGTGGGAGATGAATTTTATAAGACCGTTTTTCTCTGCCTCTCAGTCACCATTAGGTAAGACTGGACATATAAACTTTGAAAAGGATTTTTCCTACCTTATGCAATGTTTTGTAGTTAGCTGTGAGGGAAGTAGAGAGATTTCCCAGCTCTCCCTCTGTCTTGCTCCTCCTGTATCATTTCAAATGTCTTCTACTGTATCTAATTTTTACTGCTTTCTCTATCCACATAGTATTACTGTCTTTTATTTCACTACACATTTTGCTTGCTTTCTAAACAAAGTCTTCATAGATATTCACTGTTTTATCCAGCACAATAAAAAGTATGGCATCCATAAATAAGACATACGTGTGAGTTTTTTATGTTTGATCTTTTAAAAAAAATTGCAGTGCCGATAAATCCTTTGTTTTGTTGAAAAGGTGGGTTAAATCCTGTGTTGTCTGGAACAACATCACGTGGTGATTCTCTATACTTGCTCCGTGCTGATTGCAGACCTTAAAGCGTAACTCTCGCCAAAATGCAACCTAGGGTCTCTTTTTTTTAATGTACCCGAGTCAAACTTTAGTTTAAAAGCATATTTAGGACGGAAGCGTCACTTAAGATTTACCGTATTCTCATTTTTGGGTCAAATGGCCTTTTGAATGGGAGTGCTAAGGGCACTTTGATGCTAGCCTCAAAATAGCTATTTTTAAAACACTAAGAAGGCTCGACACAACATGAGACTTTGCTCCAAGTATCACCAGGGGCTCTACACATGAACTCAGCATTGAGAACATTGTTTGTGTACCCATAGTTTACTAAAAAGAAAGGTTTTGAGCAACTCACGTTAGCAGTTGTTGTTTATGCTATCCGCCATTTTCCCAGTCCAAAATAGGCGATCTCCGAATGCGAACGAACGGACTCCATAGGAGGAAATGTCATTCCTATATGAGGCTCCTTTTTCAACTACAAGGTCAATATTGTGTTTCACCGACTCTCTGGCCGACTCTCTGTTCCCTGTAAGGCTTCGACACTCAGCGGCTGGCCCCCCTTCCACCGCACCTCCCGTTGTTAATGCCAGTGCCCATCATAAAGCCTTGTGCTAATTCCTCCCGATTGACCCACGAAGAGGATGCATGTGTGTGTATTGAGATGTGGATCAGCTTAATACTCCTTGCCCTTCTCTTTACTACTCTGATTCATACAAGCATGATAATGGGTCATTTTACCACAGTGAAGTGAATCAGATTATATTGTATGTCTAAATACACATAATAAGAAATCTGATGTGGTAACTTTGGTACTCGCACATGAATACATGTAGGTTTAAGGAGGGGAAAAGGAAATGACAACACATCTGTAATGTGATGGACATCCACATGTGCACAGCATAACATTACTGTACTAAACTGTGCAGTGTGGTACAGCATGTAACATTTAGTAATACCACAGTGCTGTTGCTGCATGGACGTAGTAATGGTTGAGAGTCTGATACGGTATGTCAATGCTATTTCCTAATAATTATGTCAATACCATTAGCAAATTGTTTTGTAGAACAAGTAATGGACCCAGATCTTTTTTTTTTATCAACATAACGAGGAAACATTCATAGTAAATATATAACAACAAATGTATAACATATATAAACATAAACATGCGACTGCTCACTGCCAACAAAAATGGTCATGCCCCAGTACGGTACATTGTACATCACTGTCAACATATTTCCATTGATTATCTACAATATCTACTTCTGGCAATTCTTAATGGTGCATCTTTTAGCCTAAACCTAGTCTTGCATTGCCAGACCTATCTCCACAGCGCTGTGTGGAGTAAGGTCTGGCTACACCACACATACACTCTGGGATAGGAGAAAAAAACTCTGCTCTGGGTTATTTGCATTTTTGTAAACCAATTACAATTGTCTTGGGCGGTGCTAAATTCCGGACACAGTGGCGGTGGCTCTGCAAAATGGTCTTGGGATGGAACTTGCGTTGGTGGAACATTTGCACCCTGCAAAAAAAACGCCACTTAAAATATTAAAATTAAGTTAACCTGCTTACACAATACAGTAATGTGATCTGTCCCAAAACATCCCAGTTATTTGTAGATAGTAATTGCTGTAAACATATTCTGCTCTTACTTTATTTTACAGCACATTAACATGATAATATGTAATTATAGAGGATATATTTATTCATAATTCAAATTGAAAGTCCAAAGAGAAAACGAAGCAAGATCAAATTAAAAATATTATTATTTTACTACGCTACTAAGAAAAATCATGCCATAATTGAATTTAAAAAAGAAAAAGGAAACTGAAAAACCAAAGTTGAAATGTAAAATGATTTATCTTTTGAATTTTCCATTTGGCTTTTCAGATGAAAATTGTAAAAAGTTTCCAGTTGTTTGGCTGCTGCTACTACGGTAAACTCCTGAACTAGATTCTAGAATCAATTTCTTTTTTTTTTTCTTTTTTTTTTTTACAATTTCCGTCTGCTATTTCACCACTATAGTCAATTCTGAGACTTTTTTATGCGAGAAATCAACTGTGTAGAATTTGAATATGGGCAGTGTTTTCAAAAATGTATGGCCAATTGCACATTTTCTGCGATGTTGTCGGACTCGAGAAGCTCCAGTCTGACGTGACAGCCAGCTGGTGGTAGCCGGGATCGCTTCCCTGCCGGCCTGGCCAGTGATGCTCACAGACCCCGCTGTCAGCTGGAAGTCTCTCAATAGAATCATGGACAAGTTTATTTCCTGAAATATGGCTCGTTTTCCGTTTGAACACATTGTCAGCAATATTAACAAGGTTTGGATATCGTTTTAAAATCGGAAATCAAATGAACGAAAAAGTACACGGGCCCAATTACAGTAATGTTGTTTGTGTTTAGCCTACATCATCAGTTTCTATCATCTAATGTGAAACAAGAGGCCAAGCTAGCCCATAGATGTATTAAGAGAACTGTGTTTCTCAGCAGTCAGCTCCCCCTGCTGTCCATAAGGTGCCTCTGCACCCCTTTCGTTTCAGACCCTCCCACCAGCCTTTGGGCCATGCCTCCTTATTTTGACATCTGTCAGTGGAAAAGCCAAATGTTAAATTGAAATGGAAAAGCCAAATGTTAAATCGAAATGGAAAAGCCAAATGGAAAAGCCAAATGGAAAATCAAAATGGAAAACCCAAATGGAAAATTCAAAAGAAAAAATAACTCGCTTCGTTTTCTCTTTGGATTTTCAATTTGAATTATGAATAAATATATCCTCCATACGTAATAAGACCAAACTAGAAATAATGTGGCCATATCTAGACAGTAAATGAACAGGTAAACATCTAAATTATGCTGTAATTAGTTTATAATTAGGACGTAATAAGCTTTACTTTGTATTAAATTAAAACAAAACTAGAAATAATATCTTTATTAGACAGAACAGTTATACCCTGATTACAGTTAACGTTGGACACCATTGACCTAAATTATGCTGTAATTAGAAACTGTATACATTACCTTATTAAACCCGAAATATACTATACTTAGTCACTGTTATATGGAATTACACTCTAATTAGAAACCAAACATTGGGCATAGCCTTTTATTTTCATTTGTTGCTTATTAGAAAAGAACTACCATGAGAGAGTCACATCTTCACACAGTTCCTCATAGCCTGGATGCTCCCTGGAGCCCCATGGTGTTTGTAAGTGCTGAATCCTTATTAATAGGCTATTATACATACTAAATACATGCTTAATCAATGCTCTGGTCTACACCACTTAAGACATCAGAACATTTAATGCATGTCACTATCCGACATTACAACGAAAAATAATTGGTGCACAGATTTACATATATTAGTACATAGGTAAAATAAACACACGTGGTATTTTAACAAATTTATTTATTTATTGATTGATTGTGTATGGCCTATTGCTGTTTGCCTGTGTCTGGTCTCAGCGGGACCCTGGGCTGTTCGTTGTTTGCCTGTGGAGAGAGCACAGAGTGTTTTTAGTTTTAAGTTTGGAAGTATTAATGTTTCAAACAGCAACGTTAATGTTACAAACGGTAATGTTACAACATAGGGGTGAATATTATTGCCGTTGCACTTTCTATAATAAAACACAAGGAATACAAATAGGCCTAATGTTACATGAATATGAGTTGTCACATCATTACAGCATTAATAAAAGCGACTGTAAATGAGATCTGCATTCCTTTTGAATAAAATGTTCACAGCAAAAATAAATTACAGAGCTAGCTAGCTAGGCTTGCCAGGTAACGTTAACATTAACAAGGGGATTTTGAGAACCGTAACACACAGAGAGAAATGTACTTCCATTCCAGACTAGCCTAACCTAATAAAATGGGTGCAAAATAAAAATACCGCGCAACATACATGTCTAAAGACCCTTTTATCAGTCAAATTCCAATTTAACATGTTAGTCTCATGTCTGAATAAGCACCTAAATGACTTTTACATAAAAATAATAAAGTATAAGTCACAACTTCCTGTTCTGCCTTCTAAGATCACTGTTGATGTGTGATTTCAAACATTTATAATCTCAAACATCATCTCTTATGAACATTAAAAATAAAAGCTGAGTAATACTACTATGCAACACTGTAAAAAGAGCTAGTTTTAATGGATCCAAATATTAAATATAGATACAAATATTCTCAGACTGGGTCAACCGATCTCCTTCCCTGGTGGGCTGGTCTCTGCCAATTTCCGAGAACCTTGGGGGATTGCTAGGAGTCCTAATCTGGGGCCATGGGTATCTGTACAAATAATCATGACAATCTATCCTTTATAACAAATAGTATTAGTAAAATTGATGTCCTCTACTTTTCACACATTATGATAAAAGGCAGCTACAGTACAATCTGGTTTTGGATTTGTACTGAATATGCAAGTCAGTGCAAACAGCATTTTGAGGCCATATGGATTTGGGGGGCAATGTTAGAAAGAGAAAGTCCTTACAAACTGTGAGCCCTGTCACAGTATGCCTTTCTGTTTCTAACAGACAAGCAGAACACTGAGAAGGATTTGCAGTGGAACCCCATAAAGTAGTATATACCACACCACCACCCCATGCACCACCCCTAAGACACATCATATAAACACTCCAGACAGGCACTTACCCAGACCTCTTGAGTAAATAACTAAATATCCCACTTCTTGTGTCAGGAAGTGCTACTTCCAGACATCTCCAGAGAAGAGGCAGGGAGACAATCACTCCCCTGGCTTTTCTCTTCCTCTCATTCCCCACATTTACAACTACCAAACTATTGACTTAAGTGTTTTATGTAATTGCACCTGGCAGTTCAATTCAATTTTATTTAAAGTATCAATCATAAGTAAAGCTGCAAACAGCATTGGACGGGCCCTCGCGCCTCTGCGTGCGTTGGGGTTACTGGCGGACGCCACTCCTTGCGACCATGCAGACACTGCAAATAGTCACTAATGAAAAGGGAACTTCCTGCTGAGTTCAATGATACCTCACAGAAGACTCTGTCATACAGTTCATTAGCTGTGAAAAGGGGGCATGGCCAAAGCATAGGGTTCGGGGCAAACCTTAACCAATAAAAAAGGAAGTCTCTGCTGAGGTCATTGATACCTCACATAAGACTCTACCTTAAACGGGTCACCAGTTATGAAAAGGAGCGTGGCTTAAGCATAGGGGGGAGGGCGAAACCATCACCAGTGAATAAGGAACTCTCTGCTGAGTTCAATGATACCTCACAGAAGGGTCTAACATCAAACAGTTCATAAGTTATAAAAAAGGTGCATGGCTACAGCATAGGGGGCGGGTCAAACTATCACCAATCAAAAAGAAACTCTCCTGAGTTCAATGATACCTCACACAAGACTCTACCTTAAACGGTTCAAATGTTATGAAAGGGGGCGTGGTCTGAGTAAGTGGGCTTGGTTAAAGTATAGGGGGCGGCTCAGTATCACATGTCGACCACACATAAGTTTCATGTAAATCGGATGATGTTTTTCATACAAGGCTGATTTCCTGTTGCCAGCGGGGGGGGGGCACTGTGACCAAAAGTAAATTTTGGCCTATAAATGTCCTCAGGCCTGGACCCTTGTCAAACGTGAGAAATTTCGTGCAGGTATGACAATGTACACTCAAGTTACAACAACTTCTTCGTTCATCGATAAATGCTCAAAATGGCCGCCACACCACACCCACACCGTTGGAAGAAAAGTTTTGCTTTTAATAACTTTTCATCTTTAAGGTGATGGTACAAAACAAATTTGAAGTCCACTGGATGAAATCTCTAGGAGGAGTTCGTTAACTATAGCACCTTGACTTTTAGGTCTACTTCCTGTTGCTACTAGGGGGCGCTATGACTTTGAGCCAATATCGGCCTGTAGATGTCGTCAGGATTGGACTCTTATGAATCCTGAAACGTTTCGAGCCAATTGGACAATGTAAACTCAAGTTACACCCACTTCCTGTTTCAATGGCGAAACGCACAAAATGGCTACCCCACCACAGCCATGCCTTATGATGAAAAGTTTCTTTTAATAACTTTTCATCTTTAACGTCTTGAGATGGCACAGACCAAATTTGAAGTTGATCGGATAAAATCTGTAGGAGTTTGTTAAAGTACGATGTGGAAATGGCCAAAATCGCACTAATTTTGAACTTTCAATTCAAAATGGCGGACTTCCCGTGGGGTTTAGGGTATGGCTCCAATGAGCTTTTTTGTACGTGTTGACATGCTACATATGTGTACCAAGTTTCGTTAGTCTACGTTAAACGTACTGCAGGTGCTCAATTTTTTTAACTTTGTAGGGGGCGCTAGCGAGCCATTGTTGTTGGTCTATTCCCGAAACCCTTAAAATACCTAAGTTTTCAACAGGATTGATCCGACCACCAATTATGGTGAGTTTTTGAGTATGCTAAGCCTCTCAAAGAGGTGATTCATTTGCAGAAAGAAAGAAAGAAGGAATATTTCCTTCAGCTTTAATAGGGCCTTCGCCGATGTCGGCGCTCGGACACTAACAAGAGTTATCTCAAGACACTTTACAGATAGAGTAGGTCTAGACCCCACTCTATAATTTACAAAGACCCAACAATTCCAATAATTCCCCCAAGAGGAAGCATTTAGTGCAAAAGTGGCGAGGAAAACCTTCCTTGTAGGCAGAAACCTAGGACAGATCCAGGCTCTTGGTGGGCGGTTGTCTGACGGTGCCGGTTGGGGGTGTGATGAACAGTGGCAATAATAGTCACAATAAAGACAATGGAACTATGATTAGAAATAGTAGTTGTAGTAGTTCATGACGTAGCAGGGTGTAGCAGGGCACTGCAGAGTGTAGCAGGGTGTAGCAGGGCGCCAAGCAGGACCACGGCGGCAGCTGCAACCATGATTTAGGTGTGAGGCGAGAAAACATAAGGCCTCCGGGGAATAAGCTCCCCAGAGCTAAGTTAGTAACAAGCATTTCTGGGACATGAGTGCACACAGATGGAAAGAGAGAGGAGAGAGCAGCTCAGTGTGTCAAAGGAGGTACCCCCGGTAGTCTAAAACTATAACAGCAGAACTAAGAGCTGGTCCAAGTCAAACCTGAGCCAGTTCTATAAGGGTTGGTAGATGAATCTGACAACTATGAAGAGAAGCAGAGAAGGGGTGCCGTGTCTGAGGCAATACACCCTCCCCTGCCGGTCTAGGCGAATGCTGCAACTCCTCACTCCCTAACTATAAGCTTTATCAAAGAGGAGTTTTAAGTTTACTCTTAAATGTGGGGACAGTGTCTGCCTCCCAAACCCAGACTGGGAGCTGGTTCCACAGGAGAGGAGCCTGATAGCTAAAGGCTCTGGCTCCCATTCTATGTCCTTGAAGCATTTGGACATTCCAGGCCAGAATATGATGTTCATGCTCATTGTTCAGTCCCCCCAGGATTTCGCTGCCTTTTTTTTTAGAATGTTGCGGCCCAAAATGCCTGATTTGGTGGGAGCTTTTGTAAAAAATTGCAATAAAAGTTGCAATGTCTTTTGTATTTTTGTTGAATGAATTTGCGAGAGACAGTGAAAATTGCAAAAAAAATTCTATACTTCTTTAAAAATAAAAGGAAACTTGTTTCGGAGAGGATAAAACTACTCTGGGCTGAGTTTTCCTAGCAACCTTACCAAAAAGGCTCAGGATGCTGCAAATGTTGGTATAATATGAAAATGGCTAGTGGAATTAAGACAAAAAATAATAAATTATTGAATTAATCAAATTTGAACATACTGTATGTGTCAGTGGCTTAATGATCTTAACATTGTTAGTTAATTTCCTATCCACCAGTAGTGAGTGTATCACAGATCCTGTAGGTGTGCATCTCTTTTTTCACGTCGACCACAGTATAGATGGTTGAGTCCTATCGGTCAGCAAGTTTGCTTTTTCCTCTTTCTATCCTGTTGGCCACAAGCACTCTGTCACCAAAGTCAATTTTAGATACCTTCACTTTCCTGTTGTAGAGTTGGGCATGCCTATCCTGCTCCTTTGCAACAAGATCCCGGGCGATCACCATTGCTTCTTTCAGATCGTTAGCAAGACATGCCACATACTTATCATAGCTTGTCACATCAGAGTCATTGCGGACAGTACGAAAGAGGACATCAACAGGTAGGCGGGGGACCCGGCCAAACATGAGGTAAAAGGGGGGATAGCCTGTTGTCTCATGGGCTGCACAGTTGTACATGAAAGTCAGAGTCTGTAAGCGCCGCGGCCAGTCAGCTTTCTCTCCAGGAGGCAGTGCACAAATCATACCACCCAAGGTCCAGCTGTCTTCTGGTGCCTTAAAATCCTGTACAGCACACCATCGCGCAACATCAGCACCACACGTGCACATGCAGGGTTTCCGCTATATGCATGTAGCAGCGGCGCAATGCCGCTCAATCAGCTGTTTATGAAATGTCATAAAGTCATAATTATACACGGCTCTGCAGAGTGGTCTGCTCTACTGATCTCAGGCGAACAGTCAGCCGCTCTCACTCTCTCCCCTCTGAGGCTGAAAAACAATTTAAAAAAATTACCACCCTTTGCCTTCAAGACAGCATCAATTCTTCTAGGTACACTTGCACACAGTTTTTGAAGGAACTCGGCTGGAAGGTTATTCCAAACATCTTGGAGAACTAACCACAGATCTTCTGTGGATGTAGGCTTCCTCAAATCCTTCTGTCTCTTCATGTTATCCCAGACAGACTCGATGATGCTGAGATCAGGGCTCTGTGGGGGCCATGCTATCACCTCCAGGACTTCTTGTTCTTCTTTACACTGAAGATAGTTGTTAATGACCTTGGCTGTATGTTTGGGGTCGTTGTCCTGCTGCAGAATAAATTTGGGGCCAATCATACGCCTCCCTGATGGTATTGCATGATGGATAAGTATTTGCCTGTATTTCTCAACATTGAGGACACCATTAATCCTGACCAAATCTCCAACTCCATTTGCAGGAATGCAGCCCCAAACTTGCAAGGAACCTCCATCATGCTTCACTGTTGCCTGCAGACACTCGTTATTGTACCGCATTATTGTATTTTGACTCATCAGTCCAGAGCATTTGCTGCCATTTTTCTGCACCCCAGTTCCTACGTTTTCGTGCATAGTTGAGTCGCTTGGCCTTGTTTCTATGTCGGAGGTATAGCTTTTTGGCTGCAACTCTTCCATGAAGACCACTTCTGGCCAGACTTCTCCGGACAGTAGATGGGTGTACCTGGGTCCCACTGGTTGCTGCCAGTTCTGAAGTGATGGCACTGCTGGACATCTTCCGATTTTGAAGGGAAATAAGCTTGATGTGTTTTTCATCTGCTGCACTAAGTTTCCTTGGACGTTCCACTTCCGGGATTGCTCCGGTGCCGCTGGATGTCCCTCATTTGGGCCGGATGTCCGTCCCCTTCCTCTTCCTTTGATGTTCAGTTCTGTTGGGTGCCAGTACATGAGGGGGTGAAAGGGAACAAGGGTGCAAACTAGCGAAAGAGGCATTACTAAAAGGAAAAAACAGTTCCAGTTCCACTTGGAAAAGGAGAGGGAACAGCTGTGGTTAGGAAGAAAGGAATTTAAATATGGCAGAAATGTTGGGAGGAAGACAGGAAAGGAAGAGGATATTATAAAATACAAAAGTCTGTCAGTACAAAGAATGATAGGGAAAGGACTAGGCGGGAGGAAATTATAATGACAAGCGAGTAGATAGTTTATTGCAGGTAAGTTAATAGCGAGTAGACAGTTTATAAATAATAATGACATTTGATGTCTATTCCAAGAAACACTTGTCACCAAGCACAATAATATCCCCCTGACCTGTCTACGAACACTGTTATTGTCCATAAGGACCATCACTGTTTGTTAACTGTCACAAGCACTTTCACTGTCCCAAAGTATGTCCTTGCCACTGTCAAAGCACTGCCCCAATCAATTGACTCATACAATTTCTATAAACATCACACTGGCAGTTGACTACATGTCAGACTGTTAGATTGCTCATATAGCGTCCACCTTCTGCACTGCCTATCCCACATATTTGGCTGAGGAGACAATGTTGCTCTAGGCTACGTCCTCAATATAATCACAGAAATGTGTGCGCAATGTGTTCACATTCTACACACTCCTGTACAGTAGGTGGCGTATGCACCTAGAAGTTGTTTGCAATCCGCCATTAAACAAGAAGAAGATGGAGAAAAAGAAGAAGTCTCTTGGTTCAAGGCATAGACTGTATGTAGAAGAGGTTGAAGGTGGCTGAAACATCTGCCTGTGATTAGATCCTATCTGTTCTTCAACATGTCTGCCAGGAACCCGGGGATGAAGCTCGGTAAGGAGCGTTAGCATTCTTTCCGTGACGTTAACGTTAACCTAACGTTACTGTCACTTTCCGTACAAATGTGGACATCTCACGTTACGTTTCGCTCTGGCTTTACCACAACTTTTCATTTTACCAGCATTATGTAACGTTTATTTATTTGTTTGTTCATTCCTAAAATAAACAACTCCTTGGCCTGTTTTATAGAAAGATGTTTTCATTCAAAACAACAGTCAGGAAAGGAAGCTAACGTTAAGCTAACCCTAACTCGTGACATTTTAATAAGTAACGTAGTGGTATAGCTAGGTAACTGACCTGCGGAACATGCTGGAACACACAAACACAGTGGCAAATACAATAACATAGTTATATAACGTAACGCTATAGCGTCACATTCTCTTGCTAACTTATTACTGTAACGTATATTCAGGCAATGTAACGTTACTGTTAAATATTATGGGTATCAGTCAGACGGTGACAGATGTCCCTGCTCGGCTGACTTGTTAAACCCGTTCCTTTGCTCAGTGTTGGCTTTAGTCTAACTTATACATACGTTACACATATTTTAATCATTTTTGACATGCTCTGATGAAAAGAAGACATGGTTTACACATGTCAGCAGTATATGGAATTCTGTACACTGATTGAACTTAGTCTGACATGATATTATTATTATTATTATATATATTATTATGTTGTATATATCAGTATCACATTCTGTAAGTTATTAGCACACACTGTTTTACTTCTATGTCTAGTCTGTTGTCTAAGACTGGCCCGTTTCTGGGCTAGCTGCTGATTGTCAAACATTAAATATAATATATGCAGTAACACCAGATGACAGCTGCCAAAACATTCTCCAAATCCTAGATTCTAATTGCTTTGCATGCACATATCATTTCCTGAATGCTTTGTATAGTAAATGCCTAATGTGTTAGAGAGTTGTGTCAGCCTTTTGGGAAATGCTCCCTTTTTGCCTTTCTCTTTCCCAGAGTTCCATGAGAAATCCCTGTCATCCTGGAACATGTTTTAATTTAGCGTAGCACAAAGACTGGAAGCAGGGGATCAAAAGTGAAAAGAATACAACTTCCAACCAAGCTTGATTTATACTTCTGCGTTAAAGCTACGCCGTGGCTACGCTGTAGGTACGTGGAGATACCGACCCTACACCGTAGCCTGACGTACACCTAGGGCTGGACGATTAATCGAAAATGTATCGACATCGAAATTCTGAAGCTTTTATCGACGTATTTTTCCCATGACGATAATTTCGATAATTTATTTCTGTTGATAGGCCTACTTCCTACTTAAAAACATTCTACTGCGTGTGCAGGGTCTGAAATTAACACTCGCCAGTCGCTAAATAAGGGGGCGGGCCGACACGCACACACACAAACACTGGCGCACACACCAGACACCAGCCACTACCTTCTGTTTACTGATAGCTAGCGTTTACCTCAGGCTAACTACTTAGCTAGTAAGTGGCCATTTTTGGCAGCCAGCCTTCCAAAAGAAAGCACAATGAAATGAAATGTTAACCGATCATTAACCGTCGACCGACAAGCAGGAAACTCTGACACGCTTTCCGCACTCCGTGTCCGTGGACAGCCGTAGGCTTGTTGATGTTCTGTGCATTGTGAGACACATGCAGCCACTTTCCTGAAACCGCTTGCAGGACTGACACAAGTCCACAGCCGCCCACGCCGCGGCGTGTATGTCCGAGCCTGTCTCCAGAGCCTCCACCCGCAGGTTGTCAGCTGTGTGTCTGCCTGGTTTACTCTTGGACGGCCGGTTTAACTCGCCGGTCCTCATCGATATAGTTTCATGTGTCACGTAGCTCTCCAAAAGCAGAAAAAAGCTTGATTCTACCACACGCACACACACACACACACACACACACACACACACACACACACACAGAGGCGTAGAACCATAAATCACGCTTTAGTGCTAAGCTAGGCTAAACACACTGTGGGGGAGGGTCTAAAGTGGATACATCAAGATAAGTCAGTTTTGTCATCTGATCACAATTCCCATAATGTTGGGCTGCTATTTAAAAAAAACTCTACCTGTGAGATGGTTTAATAATTATTGCAATGTTTTTATTATTATACTTTCTCTATTTTTAAACAACTCATTTTGTTTCTTCTGTTTTCCCTGCTCCTGGGCGTCAGACCTGGGCTGGATATCGAAAGTGAGAGTGAACACACACGCCGTCCTGAAGAGAGCTCAGACCATCCAGGGACACAAGACCCCCAAGAAACAGTGGCAGGTCCATCTTTCACCTATATCCTGTATTTTGTGTGTGTGTGTGTGTGTGTGTGTGTGTGTAGGTTTCTGAATATTTTCAGGACTTCTCTCTCTTCTGTTTACCCTCCCCTGCTGGGGCAGGTGCCTTTGGAGCAGGTGGAGCCGTGACACTCCCATCACCTGTGGCCTCGGACGAGGTGGACGGAGGAACATTAGCGTTTGGGTTCAGTGCTCGAGACCTTATTGTTACAAAGCCATCCATTATTATAACAACCTAACTTAGTAGTCAAGTCTGTTATTTTCTTTCCAGCTTTTTATTTATTGGCGGCTAACATTAGCGTCGTCTTCTTGTTTTTTCAAAGGCGGTATCCTAATTGCCCCATGGGAATAATTTTAAGTAGGCTAGCATATTATTGCTTATTAATGCTTTAAGTATTGTCAATATTTTTCTCCCCCACCAAAAAAAAACGCCACAAATTATTTTGATGACAATTTTAAATCAATATTTCTTAATTGTGGGGGACCCCCTGCAGTACTACCACAGACCCCCTAGGGTTGAAGGTCACTGGTTTAGGGTATGGCTCCAAGAGGCTTTTTTGTAAGTTCGGACATGACGATAGGCCCTGATTAGGAGTATGTAGTACGTTTAAAGTCACAGAACATGGTATGTTAAACATTGCTCACAAATGCCTATTACAGGGGACCAAGTATTAACAGTGTGAGATAGAATGATCCTTTTATAGGCATACAGGTGCTGGTCATATAATTAGAATATCATGAAAAAGTTGATTTATTTCAGTAATTCCATTCAAAAAGTGAAACTTGTATAATGTATACATTCATTCCACATTTTTAATTTTGATGATTATAACTGACAACTAATGAAAACCCCAAATTCAGTAGCTCAGAAAATTAGAATATTACTTAAGACCAATACAAAAAAGGATTTTTAGAAATGTTGGCCAACTGAAAAGTATGAACATGAAAAGTATGAGCATATACAGCACTCAATACTTAGTTGGGGCTCCTTTTGCCTGAATTACTGCAGCAATGTGGCGTGGCATGGAGTCGATCAGTCTGTGGCACTGCTCAGGTGTTATGAGAGCCCAGGTTGCTCTGATAGTGGCCTTCAGCTCTTCTGCATTGTTGGGTCTGGCCTATTGCATCATCCTCTTCACAATACCCCATAGATTTTCTATAGGGTTAAGGTCAGGCCAGTTTGCTGGCCAATTAAGAACAGGGATACCATGGTCCTTAAACCAGGTACTGGTAGCTTTGGCACTGTGTGCAGGTGCCAAGTCCTGTTGGAAAATGAAATCTGCATCTCCATAAAGTTGGTCAGCAGCAGGAAGCATGAAGTGCTCTAAAACTTCCTGGTAGACGGCTGCGTTGACCCTGGACCTCAGAAAACACAGTGGACCAACACCAGCAGATGACATGGCACCCCAAACCATCACTGACTGTGGAAACTTTACACTGGACTTCAAGCAACGTGGATTCTGTGCCTCTCCTCTCTTCCTCCAGACTCTGGGACCTTGATTTCCAAAGGAAATGCAAAATGTACTTTCATCAGAGAACATAACTTTGGACCACTCGGCAGCAGTCCAGTCCTTTTTGTCTTTAGCCCAGGCGGGACGCTTCTGACGCTGTGTCTTGTTCAGGAGTGACTTGACACAAGGAATGCGACAGCTGAAACCCATGTCTTCCATACGTCTGTGCGTGGTGGTTCTTGAAGCTCTGACTCCAGCTGCAGTCCACTCTTTGTGAATCCCCCCCACATTTTTTAATGGGTTTTGTTTCACAATCCTCTCCAGGGGGCGGTTATCCTTATTGCTTGTACATTTTTTTCTACCACATCTTTTCCTTCCCTTCGCCTCTCTATTAATGTGCTTGGACACAGAGCTCTGTGAACAGCCAGCCTCTTTAGCAATGACCTTTTGTGTCTTGCCCTCCTTGTCCAAGGTGTCAATGGTCGTCTTTTGGACAGCTGTCCAATCAGCAGTCTTCCCCATGGTTGTGTAGCGTACAGAACTAGACTGAGAGACCATTTAAAGGCCTTTGCAGTTGTTCTGAGTTAATTATCTGATTAGAGTGTAGCACCAGGTGTCTTCATTACTGAACCTTGTCACAATATTCTAATTTTCTGAGATACTGAATTTGGGGTTTTCATTAGTTGTCAGTTCTAATCATCAAAAGTAAAAGAAATAAACACTTGAAATATATCAGTCTGTGTGGAATGAATGTATACATTATACAAGTTTCACTTTTTGAATGGAATTACTGAAATAAATCAACTTTTTCATGATATTCTAATTATATGACCAGCACCTGTATATATTTGGGCTTTGGTTTGCCAGCAGAGAGATGGAGCTGTGATGTTGTGTTTGTAGTGCAGGCGGCCTGGCTGCTGAAGGCTGTCACCTGTATCGACCTGACAACTCTTGCTGGAGATGATACGCCGTCCAACGTCCACCGGCTGTGTCTGAAAGCCATCCAGCCGGTCCCATACCACCTGCTCAACAAGATGGACATGCACGACCAAGGTGTGCTGCCAGAGACATGTAGGCCAGCGTCAGCCAGTGCAGCTGGACGTCCTGTTAACACTGGTCACTGGGATGGCCCACTGGGATTTTTATGCAAACCTCAGGGAGAATTAACACATAACAAATAATCACTCAAAACATTCTTAATTAATCAATCAGTTCTTTGGTATATATGAGATGTCAAAACAGTCAGAAATACAGATCCCAGTATCTCATTTTACCAACAGAGCCAATAAAGTATTCGGTTCACTATGATATAAAATAGGGAAAAGCATACCACTTTTATTTGCTTGAGAATTGATTATAACAATTAAATAAGTATGACTGGCATTTAATCTGCTTTTGATTGACTAACTGATTAATTGGCTTGATTGTTTCAGATATACATAACATAGGACAGAGTACAGACATAATACAGGTTCATTTGAATCTTATTTTTATAGAGTTTATCTCAGTAATAATAAGTTAAAAGCTCTGGGAACGTGGTGACATCAGGGCAAACAGGTCAGGCATGTTAAGAAAGGGGAGCAGTCAGATGATCCGACGGGCCGCCGGGGTTAATCACACTTTTATAGACGAGACAAAGGTGGACCAGGGAAATGTCACCTTTTGTTCAGCGTCCCAGACTGTCAGCTCAGACTTGGATTCAACCTGCAGAGGGCGACACAGACCACTTCATCCCCATCTGTCTTGTTTCTGGCTGTTGTTTCAGGAGTAACTACTGCAGCCGTGTGTGTGTATCCGTCTCGGGTGGCTGATGCGGTTAAATCACTGAAAGCAGCCAACTCCAGCCTTGCTGTGGCCTCAGGTAGGTCACCCCGATGCTGAGTCACAGCGACAGGAAGCGTCTGCTGCCGGAGTGGCATGAATGGTGAGCTGAAATGCGTTTGTAGAACATTAATACGACTTGTGTTCTCCCTGGTCTCCCCAGTGGCCACTGGTTTCCCAGCAGGCCAGACACCGCTGGAGACCCGGCTGCAGGAAGTCCGCTTGGCGGTGGCTGACGGTGCCACGGAGATCGATATCGTCATCAACAGGACGCTGGCGCTCACGGGACAGTGGGAAGGTACGCTGAGACCTCAAGACTGTAGGTAATGCGATTCATTACCAAATAGTGACTAGTCCAAATAGTTAGTCTGTCCTCCCAGTGTAGCTCTAGGTGACACTAAAGAACAAATAGTACTCGGATCTTTACAGTGTTTAGTGTCCTTTGGTGTGTGGCCAACCATTGAAAGAGTTCTAGAAGGTTCAGCCTGTGTTCTGCTGATGGGCTGACCTTTGGTTCCCATTTTGATCATGGATGAAGTGTGTTTACTAAGGGTTTCCCTTCTCCCCCCTGACAGCCATGTACGAGGAAGTGCGTCAGTTCCGGGAGGCCTGTGGGGACGCCCACATGAAGACCATCCTGGCTGTGGGAGAGCTGGGCACCTTCACCAATGTGTACAAGGCCAGCCTGGTAGCCATGATGGCCGGTGAGTCTGCCTGTCATAGTCAGTGGTTGTGTCCCCTTATGGCGAGAAAATGTGCATTTTCAAGGACAAGTTGCCATGATTATTTACATGTCAAGGTGACACCCTGCAGATGCGTGAGGGGCCCTGGATGGCTCTGTTTAATGTCTGTTAAATGATAGAACATATCTCGTGCTGCCATCAGGAAATATGTTAGGCATAATCACAACAAAGGTTCTGTTTATGCACACAGAATAACAGGCTGAGGAACTGCTCGCGTTTCCTTCTGTTTTACACATGTAACTACAGTGATCGTGTGTCGGGCTCTGATCGCTGCCAAAACCCGGAAACAAATACTGAGCCTGAACGCATCCTGTGTAGACACAGAGTGAGGATAAAGGCTGCAGCTGCTGCCGCTCCGCCTCCTGTGTGGACACATGGGCCGCTGTCTGAAAGCCTCTTCTCCTCCGTCCGCAGCTGGAGCTGAAGTAGAGTTTTGGTCTCTGTGCTGAAACGTGGTAAACTGTGATGAGGTCCATGATATCGGGGGCTGAGCCGCCTCCACCATTTCAGTCTGGTTGCTCTATGAGAGCGCTCAGAAAGGCAGGCTGCCGCCATGCGTGTGTTTTCATGTGACATAAAGAGGTTTTAAAAGGTTTAAAGTCGGTAAAAGGCTTGGTGTAATTCCTGCGGTCTTCCAGCTTGTGGTGCTGCTGCTTAGTCTATTCTTTTGCGAGGCCCTCTCTCACTCACACACACACACACACACACACACACACACACGCACGCTTAACTAGCCATCACATAATAAGCCGATTAGAGAGCCAAATTGTCAGGGGCTCTGATAGAGATCATTATTAAAATGCATTGCTTTTGTCGACACACTCGCTCCTTAATCTCCCCTTGTTCCTATGAATTGCGTATGAGATTCCTGAAATTGAATGATAATTTCACCTATTAATCTCTGATGCAGGCTATTTTACTCTGCTGTTCCCCGCCAGTATCCCCCTGCCCACGCAAATGAATAGAGCTTCATTACCGCCACCCGCATTTAATAACCGTTATCCATTATCTGGTAATTAAGACTCCCCATAACGAATCTTAAGGATTATGCCAGTTTGAGGAAGAGGGGAAAGAGGCTGAAAGAAAGACCTGACTGGAAAAACACATAGAACATGTCTTTAATGAACTGGAAAATGTTCATCTTGTTCTGTTCAGTAATGAACAGTCATTATACAGCAAGGCAGAAGGGATGGGGTTTTTTTTTCTCTGCAGCTCGCAGTTTGTGGGTAATCTATTAAAGAGTGTCATTTAATCTTCTATTTTTATCAGGAAAGCTGATAAAACATAATTGTCTGTGAAGGAAGGGAAGGAAAAATGAATGATTTAATTGATGAGCGTGCAGCTGCCCTCATCAGCAGCATATGTTCCTGTCTGTCCTCAGACTGTCAGAGTAATGTCCTCTCTGTCCTCTGCCAGGTCCGTCTGTCAGAGTAATGTCCTGTCTGTCCTCAGCCAGGTCCGTCTATCAGAGTAATGTCCTGTCTGTCCTCGGCCAGGTCCGGCTGTCAGAGAAATGTCCTCTCTGTCCTCAGCCAGGTCCGTCTGTCAGAGTAATGTCCTGTCTGTCCTCGGTCAGGTCCGGCTATCAGAGTAATGTCCTGTTTTTTCTCAGACTGTCAGAGTAATGTCCTGTCTGTCCTCAGCCAGGTCGTCAGAGTAATGTCCTGTCTGTCAGAGTATTGTCCTGTCTGTCAGAGGAATATCCGGCTGTCAGAGTGATGTCCTGTCTGTCAGAGGAATGTCCAGCTTTCAGAGTAATGTCCTGTACAGCAGCTGAACACACTGTTATATATAAAAGAAGAGTCTTCTGTGTTAAAGAGCACACGTCACCTGTTTTACCCTGACAGGTTCGGACTTCATCAAGACGTCCACAGGAAAGGAGTCTGTCAACGCCACTTACCCTGTCGCCATAGTGATGGTGAGGGCAATCCGGGACTACTTCTTGTGTACAGGCCATAAGGTACAGTACACATACTTCTGCCTTTGTGTACCACTTCTCTGCCAGCAACATTCCTTTCAGTAATCAGTCATCTACAGTCTAGTTTTTCTTCCTGTTGGATTCATACAATAAGTGAGTCCCCTCTGCTGCCCACACAGTGGACCGTGTCATGCTGTTACACATTTAGCATGGCAGAAGGTGGATCAAAAAGCAGACACAGAAAGAGTCAACAGAAGTGTGTCCTTCATCAAAGAGGATGGTCTGAAATATGTCAATACTTTAGACCAGCAGTGTGACTGTCACCAACATTATACAATGATGGGTTTTTATTTTTGTAAAAGATGTTTAGCCAACATAAGGACTTGCCTGACATGAACATGACCTTATTTAACCTGGTTCAAACATAAATGTCAAATCAAAAGTCAATTTCTCTGAAATTGATGCAATGATCTTGTAATGTGTGCACCCTGTCACACATCTGACTGTAGTGTCAGGAGATCTGCCGGGAACACTAAACTCCACAACAATGAAATAAAGTACAAAAAGCAGAGGTATTATAAAACCTAGACCACCTGAGAATTAAAAACCATAATAGGCAGAGTGTCTTTCCAATGCTAATGTAGGGATTAAGGAGTGCGGATGGATCTATAAACCAGAATGATCTAACATCAAACTAACTAATGCAAAGAGTTCAGGCAACGCTCTGTACAACTGATCCAGAATCAGCAGCCAGGAGCAACCTGATGACTTCTCAATAGCTGAGTCAATTCCAGAGTCCAACAGAACCGAGACCAAGACCAGCGCAACCGTTCAGATAGGGGATTTGAGGCAAAGAACTACATGGTACCATGTTCTGTAGAAAGGTTTCTTTTTCTCTTAATGCATCATTTCTACATTTAGCGAAAACTTGATACGTGTGTCCAAAGCAGACAGTTTGGTTTGGTTTTTGATGAGGCATCTTGTAATGTGGTGCTCTGGTGCGTGTCCTGTGTTCCCGTGTCACCGTGGTAAATACATAGAGAAAATACTTTGGCAGGCATTGGCCAAAAATACATGACTGTTTTCCAAGTGGGTAAGCCAGCCTCCACAAAGCATACCTCCTATGGCGCCATTTTGTTGCTAACAAGTCATCACCCGCCGTTAGCATCCCATTGACTGCCATTCATTTTGACGTCACTTTGACAGAGAATAACTTTACATCTGAAGCGTTTAAAGACTATTTGTCCGTTGTTTATTTCTAAAGAAACACGACAATGTATAAAAGGCTCCATTACCTTGTAGCTCACGTTATGGCTCCATAGCAGACATTTTTGTAAAAATAGGCTAACGATTGGGTCATAACCACAAGACTTCCTGTCTCATAGTAGAGGAGTTACCGTATAGTACAGGAGAAGCTCTCAGGCAGTTTGGACTTCCATTAGCTGTTTAAGTGTAATTACTAATGTTAACTATCATTTTAGTGATCAATAATTAGCCTGTGTCTATGTTATCTCCTTACATATACCTACGCTCTCCGTCTCTGCTAGATTGGGAATGATTGAGATTTCTCTTGGCACAGCTACCAGAAGACTTCCAACTTTCAGACAGGTTGCTCACGTCACATCTACGTCTTCAAGCTCAGTTGGAGGCTGCTCAGTAACGCTCAGCCATCACCGGGAAAGAGCTTCTAATGTCCTTCACTGGTCTCTGTGGACGGCGTCACATTGTCCATTTCTTTAACTGTCTATGATGTTTTCTACATAGCAGGTAAACTATTATACCTCCAGTGAAGTGTGTGTCATGTGACAGAGGTGTGTGTGTGTGTGTGTTCCTCAGGTGGGCTTTAAGCCAGCGGGGGGGATCCGCACAGCCCACGAGTCTCTGCTGTGGCTCACGCTGATCAAAGAGGAGCTGGGAAACGATTGGCTCTGCCCGCTCCTTTTCCGCCTCGGAGCCAGCAGCCTATTGGCTGACATCGAGAGGCAGGTGGGGGCCCCACACACACACACACACCCCTCTATTTCTTGTCTCTACTTTTCTGCATATATGTGATTTTTTTTCTTTTTTCTTCCATTTGTTCTTGTCTGGACAGATCTACCATCATGTGACAGGACAGTATGCGGCCTATCATGAGCTGCCTATGGCCTGAAGCTGTGACTTCCTGTTTTAATGACCAATCAGAACCTCAGACTCACCACACAAGCCTGACAGTGTTGTTCAGTGCTTTAACTGAACTGACTGGGACCAATGTCTGTGACACAAAGAGAACGGCTTCTTCAGAAGCATATTACCGTACTACATTATACACTTATAGTATTTTGTTACACAATAAACTGTGTGTCATGTTTGGCAGTCATTGTGAAGGATGTGCTGAGTTAAACCTAATTTGTTTCATGTGAAGCAGGAAAAACTTGTGATTTAGATCAATTTGTCCTTCCAACTCTGGTCCTTGCTGATCTTTCACAATATAAAATATACATCTGCAAACATAACTTAACTGACGGCTGTTGTCACCACTTCTACCCAGTTACAATCTTTAACACAGGATTGTATGGCAGAGCAGAGATATCGCCACCCAGATTACATTAAAAACAGGGTTACAGTTTAGGAAACGGTGCACCTTTAGAGCTGTGCTTGAATGTATGTATATGCCTTTGTTCTCATATTTGGAAAAACAAAGTGATAAATGAAGGGATTACTCCTGTGTTCATGCTGCTGTGTGATTCCGACCTGTCCCAGCGACGTGTGCTGAATCTCTTATGGACGCTTCTTTGCTCTTAATTTCATTAGCGGGGAGCTTGGCCAACTGAAGAGCGCTGAGGATTAATCAGGGGGGTTAAACGAGTTTAAAAGATCTCATTGAACAGATCACAAATTTGAGGCTTCATTTGAAGACTGAAAACTTTCTTCTTCCTTTTCTTCTTTAATGAAGATATCACAGGCCTCGACCTCGACTGGAACAGAGGATCAATGAGTGAATTAATAGGAGGGGGGGGGGGGTGGCTTTTGGGGGAAAATGTGGGATTAAATGGTGGGAGAGGGTTGTCTCTAGGACAGTGGTGGAAGGCTGGGAATGAGGCCATGCTCTGTAGGAAGGGTAGCTGGCTGTTTGACAGTCACATACACAACTTTCTGTCTCTGCTAGATTGGGAATGATTGAGATTTCTCTTGGCACAGCTACCAGAAGACTTCCAACTTTCAGACAGGTTGCTCACGTCACATCTACGTCTTCAAGCTCAGTTGGAGGCTGCTCAGTAACGCTCAGCCATCACCGGGAAAGAGCTTCTAATGTCCTTCACTGGTCTCCGTCCAGAGACACGGGGTCTGCTGGTCCATTCTATATAGGTCAATGTTTATGAGGAAGTACGGCAAAATAGTAGCCTGTTGGGGACGACGCAAAGCCGAATGAAAATAAATTAATAAATGGTGACATGCGATTAATACGATTTAAAAAAAATTAACGCATTATGCTCGGCCCTTAATCGCATCGCGATTAACGCGTTAATGCTGACAGCCCTATAAACAATATAAATATATACACAGTATGTATTAAAGAAAAATAAATGTAAATAAATAATAAAATAAGTTAAAAAGTAGTTAAAAGGAACGCTACAGCAGACATACATACATACAATATGTACGTTTGAAAACTCTTTGTTCATGTTGATGCCTCCTAGAGGATAAAAAGCCTACATTTTGGACATTAGGGAAAGTGAAATGAAAAGTGGTTCAAAGCTCTGGTTTCTTTAGGCCAATTACTATTTCCATGGTTTAAAATACACTTTCATGCTCAGGATCCAAGATGTAGTAAAGCGCCTTCTATAAGTAGCCTTCCATCACTGCTGTTAACTGTAACTCACGCACAGTCCCGCTCATAACTTTAAAACAAAGAACAAACAAGCAACGTCTAACAGTCCACTGTCCTGTCTCTGAGGCTGGCAGTCATCTGAAGCTCCAGCACGCTACTGCATATGAAGGGAGAGTGTAATTAGTGCAACAAGAATCAGCTGAGACAGTTAACTCACCTGCACTGCTCTCCTGATCTATCCTCACACCTGTCTCACTGCAGCTGATTGCAGGTCACGCCCACCTCCACACACACACTCTGATGTTAGGATATGTACGTGTCCTTGAGTGCCGAGAAAGGTGCCTTTAAATAAAATGTATTATTCAGGGTTCATACGTTTTGAAAAAACCTGGAAAAGTTATGGAATTTCAGGCCTGGAAAGGTTTTGGAAACATAAAAACACCAGAAAGTTTCTTATTGTATAATGTCGACTGACATTTTCAGGAATACATAGTCATGGAAATTTGCGAAAAAGTCATGGAAAAGTATTGGTTAAAATGCGTATGAACCCTGATTATTATTGAGATAAGAAGATAAGAAAAACGTTACTGTCTGTCACGAGTGACAGAAATTTGTCTTTGACGGGGCAGACTCAAATGACATAAAATACATTTAAGAAAATAAAGAAACATATATAAACAGTGCAACAACATTGACCGTACAAACGTGTGCAAAATGCAAAAACAGTGCAAGAAGAGGCCTGAATGGAGGCCTGATGATGCTGTCTATGTATGGCTGTACGGTGTGCTGATGGCAGTGCGGATGAAGGATTTTTGTATATGTTTTTCCATGCAAATGAGGCTCTGTAGCGTCGACCTGATGGCAGTAACTGAAAGGATGGGTGATGGGGGTGGGTGGGATCCTGTGTGATTATAGTCCTGAGTGCTGGCACTGACCGGCTGTGGAGTTCTGTTAGGGGGGTGGGGTTTGGGGGGAGCCAATTATGAACTTTATCTTGCTGGCCTGAATAATAAATCAGGCCAGCAAGATAATTCAAAGTTCATAGTTCAAAGAATGATGCAAACTGTTGACTTTACAGCAACATGGTTTGTCTTTTTGTCCCCACCCCCCACCCTCTCTGTGTGAGCAGGGATGATGGAGTGAGCGCCTGTTGTCAGCTCTTGATGGATTAATCCCATTTACGTACCGGCATGTAGATCATCTCAAATCTGGACCATCGGGCAGCACACTGCCACCTGATAAGACACACACACACACACACACACACGCACACACACACACACACACACATATATTATAATGTAATAATAATGTGCTCAGTAAAAAAAAAGTGATCGTCTCCAATTTTCCTGGCAATAGATTTTGTCTATTTATGATAGTGCCTTATTCATTTATTTATTTTGTTAAAAAAAAAAACTCCATGCATGGCAAGTATACATTTAGTTTCTAATGCTCAGGACTGATGAGAAGGTCATTTTCATATCAATCATTTAATGGTAGCTGAGTCTGGATATGGACAGTATTTTGCTATGAACCTTTTTCACAGCAGACATTTTGATAACCTTAACGATGGCTCAGTTCCATCAAGTGTCCCAGTAGCTATTTCAGTGAGTCAGCATGAACAATACCAGGGCCTGTGATATGTCAACATGTCTGCCGTGAAAAAGGTCTATTACCCAACAAAAAGCTTGTTGACCACACCGGTTAGGACAACATGAGCTTGTTGGACCAGTGGAGGTGAGGCGTTTACTGTGAAATGGACAGTGTGTTATTTAACAGGGCGCAGGTCTGTTTGCACTTTGATTCTCTGAAGGTTCCCATCGGTTTGGATGAACAAGCAGCAGCAGCCGTCGCTGATCCAGTCGCTCACACCTGACAGGTCGGCTCGCTCAGATTGATTGCTTTGCTGTTGTTTAATTCATCAGTGTTTCTTTAGCCTGCAGCAGGTGTGAAAATAATCAACACGTTGTGAGCCCCCAAAAGCCCACACACACACACACACACACACACTTCATGATGGAGAAAAGATGGCATGGCGGGGGACAGTGGCAGTAATGGCTGGACTATCCACTACGAGTCCCAGCTGTGATCCGTCATGCTGTTTGTGGCTGCAGATGTTTCTCTATATTTCTATATATATATTTCTTTATATTTGTGTATACAAACATATATATGTGTGTGTATACATGTATACAGTCTGTAAATACACACACATATACATATTTTATATCTGTAAAAACAGATAAAAGCCATTCTAAAATGAATAAACCAACACTAGTTTGATTGATATTCCCTGGATTGGACAACAAAAACAAGATTAAGTAAAACAGTTCAAATGAACCATTTATATGTACTACTGTATATCATGACATGAATATATTTGTAGATGCTGCTACAGATGGCATCTACAAACAAGCCAATCAGAATACGACATGAATGCAACATACACCGACCGGTTCAACATTTTGTCTGTGCCACTTTTGAAAAGCTTAGCAAACTGTGTTGAAAATACTTGATTGGAGGGTGTTCTACAATGAGAAACGTGGTGCGTGTGCGCAGTCAGAGGTCAGCGTGTGCGTGTACATCATTAGCCTCTACATCCCACTGCATTGTTTTCCCATCAGAAGCCATCTGAGGCCTGCTGGACTGGTGTGTGTTGAAGTTGGCTGCATCTTTAAGCCACTATCCACACAGGCTTTGATCACAGATGACTGAACAGCTCTCCATCACTAACACAGCCAGTGTGTGCTCAAATAGCTGAGCAGAGCCTGATTCAAGGCTGGGCAGCTGGAACTCAAAAAGAGAATAATTGGCCCTCAGACGGCAATGATATTAATGATAGAATTAGAGCAGCCTTTGGTTTCCTCTGAGGCACAAACAGGTAGTGATAGGTGATACCGGGAGACTTCACTCGTGTCAGTCTGGAGCTTCTGATGCCGCGTTGATCCCACACACTCGCTCAGGCTCATTTCCCATGGTGCACCCTGCCTTTGACGCTGACCTTGGTTGGAGGCGCCCTTGTGGTGAGAGAAGAGATGGAATACATGTTTGAAAGATCAAAACAGTCCAGGCTCACCTGTCTCCGCACAGGTTTTACAGCCCATGTTCATTAGAGAAGTTGATGGTCAGTGATTGAGCTCAGCTCCCAGACGCAGCGGTGCCCTGCAACAAAATGACACCGTTTACTAACTGACTCCATAGTAAAGCTTTATTCAGTCCAGAATGCTGTGGTGATGTGTAGTGGGCTATGTAAATGTATGTACCAAACACTGATACGTGTCAGCTGTTCCCCAGATGTTGGAATGATAATCTTTGAACTAAAGTGGTCCAGGACTTGTTTGGGTCCACTGAGGACAGACTGACAGTATTTCACATGTGACCCATTCATACCATATGGGCGTTTTCACACCTATAGTTTGTGATAGTGGGAAATCATTTCTTATGCATATTCTTGTATGTCTTTTATGATACTAGTTGTTATTCTAGATAATCATGGTAATGTGCTGTATGTGCAAGTGTGTGTGTGTGTGTGTGTGTGTGTGTGTGTGTGTGTGTGCGCGCGCGCATGTGTGTGTGTTCTTGTTTAACTATATTTGTGGGGTCCAAAAGCCGGGAATACAGTATACTTGTGGGGTCCCGACAGCTTTGTGGGGCCAAAATGCTGGAGCCCACAAGGTTAAAGGTCTGTTTGAGGGTTAAGACTTGGTTTTAGGATTAGGGTTAGAATTAGGTTCTGGTGAGGGTAAGGGTTAAGGTTAGGCATTTAGTTGGGATGGTTAAGGTTAGGGTAAGGGGCTAGGGAATGCATTATGTCAATGACGGGTCCCCATAAAGATAGTTAAACGCACTGTGTGTGTGTGTGTGTGTGTGTGTGTGTGTGTCAGAGTGAGGGTGTTTGGAAAGCTCTCCCTGTGTGTGTGTGTGTGCATATGTTGGGGTTTCTGTGTGTGTGTGTGTGTGTGTTAAGGGAATGTAAGGGCGGGAATAGCATATGGATAATTTATTAGTATCAATATTTATTCTTGTATTTGTTTTTATGACTTTTGTGTATCTTTGTGTATCTGCACCTTGACCACCTGAATCAAGTTTACCTTGACCTGGAAATGAACAATAATGTACTAGGTTAGTTTTATTACATAAGGAATGGAAACCAACGCCTGAAGGTATGAAACAACTCTGATTTTAAAGTTATACAGCATCCTTTGAAAAATGTTCAGCAGTAAAAACAAGTCTGCATTGAATCATAAGAACATGATATAATGCTGGTAACTACAGAAACAAAGGGTTTATGTCTCAGGTGGGCCCGCGTTGGTCTACCTCCTCCAAAAGTCCTCCAGCAAGAATCTGAAATTCAGAAAAAGAAAGTTGATGCATTTATTTATTCAGCCATGTTTACTCCCATTCATTTCCCCTCCAGGACATGGCTTTGTCTGTGTGGGTGCTTCCCTGAGGGAGGGGGGGCTGTTTTGGGCTGAAGCTTCTTTTAAAGCTCCAGCCTTTGTTCTCATTGGATGCTTGTGTGGGACCACTGCTGGGGAGACTTCACAGCACCTTCCTGTGGCAACAGAGAGGCTTCCTTATCTATTTTGGATGATACAGCCGCACACCATGAAAGCCCCCACCCCCCCCCCAGCCCCAGCCCGGGTGGAGAGCCCAGGTACAGAGGCCAGAGAGGTGCTAGGATCTCAGGGAAAGAGGAGAAAGGTGAGAGGAGGGCTGCACCAGAAACACTCAGAAGTTACATAGTAGTTGGGAACTTCTGCAACCCAAAAACTCTGAAATGTGAAGACGCCTACATCTAAACTCTGCTTTTCCCTAACTCTGCTCTCCAAATCTTACTCCTGACTGAGCCGTTTCGAGTGAAATCAGTTCCTAGATCCCCTCAACGGAGAATAATCTACATGCAGCTCAAGGTTTTGGTCAATAGCACAACCGCTGTGAAGCACAACGCCCCACTGAGACACAGAGATATTTGATTCATGGCCTAGTAATATAAATCTTAAGAACTCTCTGTCAAGTAACCACGGACAGAATAATTGTTTGCAATGGGAAATCTCCACGGAGTCCTCAGAACTCATTCTGAGGCTTTGAAGTGAGCGCTGACATTGGAGAGAGTCAAGGGCGGGAAGGGGATGAGGGGCTTCTCAAATGAAGGAAGATGGAGGTGTGTTCACCTCAGAAATTATAAGCAGCGCTTTCAGGGGAGGAGGGGGGTTGTTGAATAGCTTCACTTGAGGAGATCATTAAAAATGAAAGAAGTTTTGTTTGTAAAGGAGGGAAGGGGGGGGAGGGGGGGGGTTTCTGAAGATTCAGCAGAGAACAGTGTCATTCCCTTCAACACAGCCCAGTGGCAGAACACAACACAGCTCCTCCATTATGAACCACCATCAGAACTCTGGAAACATTAAAAACCTGGAATTTGTTGTCAATGCTTTGCCCCCCCACCCCTGCGCAGCATGCAACACATAATGTGTGATGCTGATTGCCTTGTTGTGGTCAGGAGCTTGCTCTCGCTCCCTGTGCATGCTGGGAGAAACAGCTGGGAGGCTGATTAGGACTGGACTGGCCTTCAGCAGCACTTACAGCAGCTCTCCTGCTCTATTATTCAGCCAATCATCCCCAGAATTATTACCAAACTTTGTTTACAGATGCGTTGTGCTCTAATATGAAGTGGCACACTGCAAAATAGAATTGTTCTGTCTAATACTGAGTCTTAAAATGTTCCTTGTTCCAAGAATTTCCTACAATTAAGTGTCATTTTAAGGTTTATTGTCCACTTCTTGACCTGTAGTGCTACCTAGCAACAATCTTATTATGTCTTCTTTCAACATGCTGACACTCAAAATACACTCTAAATTTACATTGCTGCGTTTTGGTTTATAAAGGAATATCTTCTGCTACGTTTCCCCCTCTCATTCCCCCTGCTCTGGTGTTTCCCCCCTCTCATTCCCCCTGCTCTGACGTTTCCTCCTCTCATTCCCCCTGCTCTGGTGTTCCCCCTCTCATTCCCCCTGCTCTGGCGTTTCTCCTCCTCTCATTCCCCCTGCTCTGGTGTTTCCCCCTCTCATTCCCCCTGCTCTGGTGTTTCCCCCTCTCATTCCCCCTGCTCTGGTGTTTCCCCCTCTCATTCCCCCTGCTCTGGTGTTTCCCCCTCTCATTCCCCCTGCTCTGGTGTTCCCCCCTCTCATTCCCCCTGCTCTGGTGTTTCCCCCTCTCATTCCCCCTGCTCTTGTGTTTCCGAGCCCCTAAACCGGAGACATTAGGAAACACTTCTGACCAGTTTTGGTTTGGAATCTGCGGGGTTGTGTTGCAGTCTCAACGGCCGCAAACGGAGACCTTTGGAGACACCGACACTGACGCCAATGTCTCTCCTCCTGATTGGGTCTCATCAGTCACAACGTCTCGTTCTCAGACTAAAGCTACTAACGTTACCATGGCAGGGGGCAGAGTCTCCACACTGCCTCCTGTTTATGCCCAGTATACCAGAAAGGAATAAAAAAGGATGAAAAGGAAACAAATGCTGATAAGCCTACGTTATTAAGTAATTAACAAAAGGTACCTTAATTCAAAGATTTAGCCTAGCTTAGCATAAAGAATGGCAGCAGGGGGAAACTTGCCTGCCTCAGTCTGCAGTTCACAAATACGTCTCATCATGGATGCCAGAAAAAAGACACAATCAGTACCACATGGTATGCGAGGATAAGACTGCACAGATGTGTCTTGGATATGTACGTTCTGGAATGTGAGGAAAAGTAATTTCAAAAACTCAACCATGGCCTTCTGGACTCCAGAGAACTGCAGAGAAAGTGTACCAATTTGGCAAAATGAATCAAATCAGTTCCCGTAAAAATAAATCTTCAGGGCTGAATATGGAGGAGTAGTTCATGCAAATGAATGACCTCTATAGTGCTACGCATACAGGCATTTCAGCAGCAGCAGCAATGTGCTTTCCTTGAAACTGCTTTTTTTGTACTATATTGTGGTGTTGTAATATAGCCCATACTTGCTATGATGAAGTATTATTTAGTGAACAATCAAACAACCAACAAAATCATGAATAAGGTCAGAGGAAATGCTTTAAAGGAGAACTATGCAGGTTTTTTTTAGCTTAATTTACCTTAACTGAACAGCTTGGGAGTCATTGGAATGGTTATGTGACTTTTTTTCGGGTTGAATGGTGGTCGTCTCGCTCCCCCTCTAGCGGCGGGCCGCCAGTCTCAGCATCAGGAAGTATGGCGTGATATCAGGTCTCACCATGTAACCAATTGCTTCACGGCACTGCACACATACACCCTTTCAGGAACTGGCTAACAAGGCAGAGATGGAGTTGTTCACACCTTCGTCATGGCTGAGCCGGCAAAAAAAGAAGCAGAAAGCTAGGAAAGCATTGTCGGAGGAACAGAGGAAGAGGAAACGGCAGACTGACCGAGAGAGGAATCAGACACGAGTAAACATAGGAGCTGCCAAATATCTATTCTGAAGCTGTAGGGGGAGCTCTATAGAGAAACCTGCCAGCAGAAAGCGTGAAAACAGCGAAGAAATGGCCCAAACTGCATAGCGGCCCTTTAAATTGAATAATATGTTCATAGCTGTACGGAGAACACACAAAGCACATGTTCAAAAGAGAACATCTTTCTTTCAGAGATGTTTTTAACAAACTGCTTATGATTAAAGCAACCCACAGTGCTGTGAGGGAAACATTTTCTATCAATCCCAGCTATGACAGACCTGTCCCAGTCTGTTTGAAGTCTGCAGCAGGAGGCAACCCGGGACCTGAAGCAGTAAATAAAACACGCTGCTTTACTCTGCCTCCGCCGGTTAATAGGGCGGCCGCGCTGATCAAAAGAACATTAGCTTTGATTAATCAACCCATACCCCGGTGGCCTGCGTCCGGCCCATTGATCTGCCGCTGTATGGAGGTCAGCGCCGGGCTCCGCTGCATGTGAAATACTCGGCTGTAGTTTTCACACTGGCCTGCTCAAACTAAAATCCACCCTCATTGATTTTTCTTTCATTTCCCTTCTTTAAAATGTTCTTCTGTTCAAAGGTTACCCATGCTGAGGAACGCTGTGCAGCTCTGCCCCAGCGGTGTGATTTATAGAACATAACACAGTACTGGGTAAGGAACCAGAGCCAGAGCCTAAAGACAGCAGCTTACTAACCTTATCCAAGCAGAACCACGGCTCTGGGAGAGCACACACTGTGTGCTTTACAGCATGAATGTATTCAAATCTTCAGCTGAAGTAAACGGCATATTTACAATTCTAGATTCTTCTGTACTCTTAGTTTCACTTTATGTCAGACGTTGAATTAATACGAGGATGCACTTTGCAACCTTGTCTCCTGGACATCGACAGTGGATTTAGTTTTATATACTATTCATTTACAACAGCAAATACGTTTTGGAAGAAATGTAATTCGGCCTTGATGACTGATGGTTGGTGCTTATTAATAGTGCAATA
Organism: Sander vitreus; assembly: GCF_031162955.1. Classification (NCBI taxonomy): domain Eukaryota; kingdom Metazoa; phylum Chordata; class Actinopteri; order Perciformes; family Percidae; genus Sander; species Sander vitreus. The sequence goes on along the minus strand of NC_135877.1, from coordinate 2,133,885 downwards.
AGTGATAACATGTGAGACATGACAAGGCGAGAGAAAGGAATAAAAACGGATAAAAAGGATAGAAATGCTGATAAGCCTACGTTATTAAGTAAGGTCCTTTAATTCAAAGATTTGAGATTTTACGTTTGGATTTTCTTATTGTACTATTACACATGTAGTGTGTGTGTGTGTGTGTGTGTGTGTGTGTGTGTAAGGACATAGGGTGAAGCAGTGGCTGAATTGGACCAAAAGAAAAGGTGCCAGTACTCTAATTCAGCAGTTGCATGACGTGATCGTCACATGCGTCTTGAATATATTATAATGTGTTCTGTAGCATTTCATGACATACATTCAGGGCTTGACATGAACCTTTTTGCTCACCAGCCTGTGTTTTTGTTTTAGAAGAGATCTAAAAATGCCGTCAGACCTCAGAGGGTTAAAGGTGACCGTGGTGTGATACAATGTACTTAAAGAAATAGATTTACAAGCCATTTAAATGTAAATGGCACCCAAATCAAAAATATATAGGCTGTATTATTTAGCATATAAATCAAGAGGGCTTCTATGTGAGACAGATTAGCAGCTGGGACAAGTGATAGAAGAACAAATATTTATCCCTATTAATCCTGTGGTATAATCCCCAAATCATTCCAAGACTGGACGATCCGTTATTAAAATACTCATGTGAAATAGTGAAAATCCAGCATAAACACCTGGGGTCTCATTTATAAACATGGCATATGCATAAAACGGGGCTGAAATGTGCGTACGCCACTTCCCGCGCAAAGGTTGTGATTTATAAAACACAAACTTGACGGGAGAATGTGCGGTCCTCCACGCAAACTCTCACCCATGCGTACGCACGTTTTGGAGACAATGGGAATTGACAACGCAGATGGTGAGGTGGTGAACTGAAGTCAGACTGCAGAAATTAAATGTGGGAATAACGATAACGCTGATGGCTGCATGGAATACAGGATAGCATCAAATACCCTAGCATTAGGTAACGGCAGAACACAGTGTAAATAACTAAATATCTGTCTTTAATACTGTGCATATATCATCAAATGTCAAAGTCTGGAAATACAGCCGTTAAGCTCTCACACAATCGTTACACTTAATGTCCTCGTTATCAGTCCAACTTTAAAACTGTTCATAACAAACCCCCCATGAAGAAAAGTGTGTTTGCCTGTTAGACTTTCGTCTTCAAATTGTATCTTGGGGTGGGGTGGGGGGGATTTAGGGGGAGAGATACCACTAGTTGATGCTGTGGGGTTAACAGTCACAAATTGTTGTAAACATATAAATACTGCGGTGACCCCCGTGCGTAATGCTGCATAATGGCACTGCTGGCCCTGCAGGAGGACTACGGCAATGGAAGAATCAGGAGAGAAAAGAGACTTCAGGGACCATGACCATGACTGGATAATATGCCGATTTAGATTCCCTAAAGCTGAGCTCTTGGATCTATGTAGTGAATGGGGTCCAGTAGAGAGGGCAAAGAATTGTGCCATCCCGGTCCAAATACAGGTCCTCGCCACTCTGGGGGCCACTGGCTGTTTCCAGCGGTAAATGGCAGACAGCTAAGTGTTTTATATAAATATTATATATATAACCTTCAACTTTATCACTAAGGCTTGTTTGGATATAATATGTAGTTCTGTTAAATATAGGTCTGGTATATCAAAGCTGTCCCCGAGTGCCGTAATGTCTGCCGTTTTGGACAGTATTATTAATATAGGTCTATAGTCTATAGATCAGGTTTCCCTACACTGTGCAAGAACAGGCCGGAATTATAATTCAATTTGCAGCAATTCCCCAGCGTCTGAGAAGTTTTTTGCTTTTTCTCCGCCAGTCGTCATGATTCGGCGTAATGAAAGAACAACTGCCGGGGTCATTAACATACTGATCAGCATTCATGAGGTTCATGAGACACTTTTAGTAAGGATCCTATGCACGGTTTTATAAATGAGACCCCTGGCCCTTTAATGGCTGATCTTACCTTCATGCCTGTTATGGAACAACATAGCTGCTAAAACCCTTAAAACAAGGTATGACAGCAGTGCAATATACCAGGTGGGGCAAGTGGAAATACTGTATGACACAGTTTTGGCTGTAAGACTGAATTTCTCTCTTATCTACCTATGTCTAGAGGAATAGATATAGAAAAATAACATCACAAACTACTGGGAACCGTTGGCGGGAGAGGTTATGTTCATCAATAATCAAACTAAAATCTAATGGGAGCCAGATATTAGTACATCATATCTACAACACAATGGGATTATAAACAGCTCCAACATATCAACATGTGTAAGACCCCAGATTATACAAAGAGCCTATATTAGACAGTAAGCTAAGTTTATTTATATAGCACCTTTCACAGACAAAAATCACAGTGCTTCACAATACAATGATATTCGATAAATAAAAGACATAAGAATAAAAAGGTTTAGTTTAGTTTATTTTGAACATGTTAAAAAAGATAAATAAGAACAGGAAGGAAAAACCGATAAGTCCTATATATCCATGGCCTTTATACCCCTTATTATTAACATTGCGATGGAATCTAATCGCCAAAGACTAACATATCAACCTATCATGCACCATGATCATTAAACTTATTTCACTCTTAAATGAAGTATCTCCTCATTGAAATGGTCTAATCATTTCAGCTGGACTTGTAGGCCTGTATATATTGTTGGCTAGTTTCATCCGCCGGGTTGTAAACAGGAGCAGGTACTCACCTGAGGAGGCATGGCGCACAAACGGGGACAGAAAGGTTTGTCTGAAACTCTCCCAGCTGTCAAAGAGTCTGCTGCCTAACAACGTGCATCGATTATAAGTCCGAGCAGCAGAGATACAGCTCTTAAACGATAGGACTAACCCAAAAGAGGAGTACATACAGAGACAGTCGGCACAAATGCGATGCAGCAGCAGCCAGTTCAAACGCAGGCGCCATCCTGCAAGTCTTGCAATTTATTGAACGAGGTTTGGAGCGCGTGTCACTCAAGCAGAGTCAGCTCTCTACTTCCATTACACACCTTATTTCTAACCATTGTCTCGGCTGAACTGCCATATGCCCCTTGCGGCCTGCTGTTCTGGGGTGCAGGATTGGATGGCGGCCGGGTTGGGGGGGTGGGCCGTAGGCTGGGGACGGGCTCACAGCTGGGCTCCTGTGTTGGTGGAGGCACAGCAGTCTACTCCAGCGACCAGGGCTACTATCATCATGTTTAACAATTCAATGATCCATGTTAACAAGGACACTCTCGGCGCTGTTTTCTCAGCGTTTCGCTGCTATGTGTTCACAAAGAGACACAGTTAGGCAGGTGTTTGGGGGGCGGTACCCTACTCACCACTTCAATAAGAAGTAAGGGTACTCATGTAACAAAAATCTGAAGACCGGCCCATTTCCGGCACGGGGGTGAAGACAGAGACAGAAAGAGAGTAGGAAAAGGTCTGACAAGAAGGCTCTGAGGGAGAACCAGGACAGGTCAGGGTTTCTTTCAAGGCTGTTCTTTTGAGTCAGACAGACACACACACACACACACACACACACACACACACACACACACACACACACACTATAGATTCCCCTGAAGATTCTCTGTCCTCCCTCCTACCTTCCTATATGCTAGAAGATAAAGTATGCAAACAAATCAGTAAATTAAGATATAAATAAATCACAAAATAAATAAATGAGTGAACAAATTAATATAATTATTATTATAAATCACATTACCATCAGCAAAATACCCCCGCAATCAAATCCATACTTCAACATTAACCGTCAAGCCACTAAGCCTGTATGGAAATGAACTCCTCTGCTGAAACGTTAAATTCTTTAACGATAATAATGAGGAGACGACACCGCACCACCGTCATTAAACGCCGACTGGGGCGATATCAACATGTCATATTGTTGACATATGGGAGCCGGCTGACTCCGTCTCTGGGAGTCCAATGTGAGTCCTTCTCTGAACCAAGGTTGTAATCGTTAACGAAAACTAACGAAATAACGAAAACTAGGACGGAAAAAACTGAAATAAAAATAAAACCGAGGCATTACAAAAAACGATAACTAAAACTGTAATGTCTGTTTGCAAAACTAACTAAAATAAAATCTAATTATTGAGTAAATGTCCTTAGTTTTCATCTTTGTCAATGTCCTTGTTTTATGTTATATCTTTCAGAGTTGACATATCCGACCATAGACCTGTTTTATACAGTCTATTCCACAGACATATATAGTTTCTGACTGGAAACCCAGAAATTCCAACATTCCATGTAAAATTGAACACAACTTAGTCCGTGCCCCTCGCCTGGCATCATGGCGGTACCGAAAGTCTGAAGAAAATGGCAGAGTCCTGTTTGATTAGGACTGTGTCAGATAAAAGCAAGTGCCTCACAGTGGAAGGTGGTAAAATATGTGGACAATTTATTAAAGGGAAAAATCCCACGAATTTGAAAGTACATTTGAGAAGCATGCACAAGGAGGCTAACCTAGCTTAACTTAACAAGGTAAAGGAGAAAGCAATGAGTACAGGGCATGGACGTATGGGTACAGGGCATGGACGTATGGGTACAGGGCATGGACGTATGGGTACAGGGCATGGATGTATGGGTACAGGGCACGGATGTATGGGTACAGGGCATGGACGTATGGGTACAGGGCACGGATGTATGGGTACAGGGCATGGATGTATGGGTACAGGGCATGGATGTATGGGTACAGGGCATGGACGTATGGGTACAAGGGCACGGATGTACGGGTACAGGGCATGGACGTATGGGTACAGGGCATGGATGTATGGGTACAGGGCCAGGCAACATGACGGCGACAACCGCAGGACAGAGAATACTACAGGCGTGCTTTCACCGGTGACCCGATAGCTGCTGGTTAGTAAATACGCAGGAACACCAAAATCAGGAGGAAGCGTGGGTTAATATGTGGATTGATGAGTCGATTGACTTTGCCACTTTACTCGAACCAAAGTTCAAAACACCTGTTCATGTCTGTCTTCTTTAGTCTGTTGGCTATTTCGGGCCCCAAACTGGTACGAGCCACCACTGCCTATCTCTGAGGCTGGCAGTCATCTGAAACTCCACCACGCTACTGCATATGAAGGGAGAGTGTAATTAGTGCAACAAGAATCAGCTGAGACAGTTAACTCACCTGCACTGCTCTCCTGATCTATCCTCACACCTGTCTCACTGCAGCTGATTGCACATACATCTTTACCTAACTCTAACCATGTCGTTTTGGTGCCTAAACCTAACCAAACTGCAACCATTTCTCGATGGCAACCATGTGTTTTGCGACATGCATGCAATAAGGTGGCAATGGAAATGATCTCATAAGTAAGAAGAATATTATCGTCATCATAAATACTTACTAACTAAAAAATATGAATAAAATATCACAATAAGAAAGATCATCTCCAGTCTGTTGTTAACATCAGCAACAGATCATCTCCAGTCTGTTATTAACATCAGCAACAGATCATCTCCAGTCTGTTATTAACATCAGCAACAGATCATCTCCAGTCTGTTATTAACATCAGCAACAGATCATCTCCAGTCTGTTATTAACATCAGCAACAGATCATCTCCAGTCTGTTATTAACATCAGCAACAGATCATCTCCAGTCTGTTATTAACATCAGCAACAGATCATCTCCAGTCTGTTATTAACATCAGCAACAGATCATCTCCAGTCTGTTATTAACATCAGCAACAGATCATCTCCAGTCTGTTATTAACATCAGCAACAGATCATCTACAGATCATCTCCAGTCTGTTATTAACATCAGCAACAGATCATCTCCAGTTTGTTATTAACATCAGCAACAGATCATCTACAGATCATCTCCAGTCTGTTATTAACATCAGCAACAGATCATCTCCAGTCTGTTATTAACATCAGCAACAGATCATCTCCAGTCTGTTATTAACATCAGCAACAGATCATCTCCAGTTTGTTATTAACATCAGCAACAGATCATCTACAGATCCAGTCTGTTATTTGCATGTAGAGCATTTTAGCAGCTACTCTGTCTTAATAAAAACAACTGGAGACTGTGTACAAGCTGATATTTGGGTCTGATAACATTTTAATAAAACTGGATCGGACCTAACAGGATGTGAGTGTTTCTGTGACTTCCTGTTCAGCCTGAAGGCCGCTGGAAACGGCTGCAAACTGTCTGACTTGACCGCGGCTTTTTGTCACCGCCCCACGGCTGCTGCGAGGCGCAGCTCATCTTGAACGAGCCTATTGTTTGATGGTCCCTCCCTACACCAATAATTACAATAATAATAATAATAATATTAATGACAATAGTAATAATAATAAGTTTATTTGATAAAGCACCTTTTACAGACACAGTCCCAAAGTGCTTTACATGATAAAATAAGACCCGAACAGTAAAACGAGCAAGCAAATGAAGAAATAAAATATCAATGGGAATGAAAATTAAAAACACAATATTACAAACACTAGACAAAAGCCAGTTCAAACAAGTGAGTCTTCATCTGTTTTTTTAAAAAAGCATCAACAGAGACTGCAGAATGTAAGACTGTTGTCTGTTGACTGGCGGTCCACCGAGGCGGAGCCGCCACTCCAGAGGCTCGGCCACCTTTAGTTTCTAGTCGACGCGAGTGTTACTGAAGCAGCAGAGGAAGGCAGAACTCTGGAAACCATCTGGAGAAGTTTTACAGATTCTTTAAAAGCCTGCAGGGCTGATCACCAGACAGCTCATCCTATTCAAGTGCTCCGAGGTTCCATTTCAAAGATGCGTTCCATCTCTTCCATGCCCCACTTGGTGGCAACGTTGTTTTTCATGTGGCCCCATTCTCCCAGAAAATGCAAATGAATGTAATTTCAAATGACAACGAAAAGTAAACTTCTTTTGTGAGTTGTGTGAGCCAGGTTCCCTGTGGGGGACAGGGAGCCGAAAAAAAACCCTGCTCTAATTCTGTCATTGTCAAACTTTGACATAAGCGATTGTTCAGTCGTCTTTGTTGAGTGATACAACGGGTAACGGGGTCCCAATTCCTCCATGTTAATTTTTTAAAAGAAAGCACAAGACATGTATTCCTTGAAGAAATGTTTGGCGCTGCTTATGCTAAATATTATAACATTCAGGCGGTGATGTCTTTTGTTTTTCCCTTTTATCTCAGGAGGCCTTTACCTTTGCCACTGAGCCTCATAACAGCATCTCAGAAATAATTTAAGTAGCCCTTTATAAAGAAAACACTAAGACAAGTCGTAAGAATTCAGATTCAAGATCAAGGTGTAGCTTTTCTTTGCAGCGAGGGCTGACTTCCTCCAGCTTCCTATCCGACAGTACATGATGATCAAGTACAGTGTTGTGTTTAAAGGCCTGTCCTGGACTCCCCACATCTGCCCGTAACACATGTCTGCATAGCTACCAGCATGTGTGTGAACAGCAAATTAAGTGTCGAGTTGAATGATGTTCTCTGATGACTGAAGCCACACAATGAGTGCATTATGTTCCGCCACAGCACCGCAGCAGGTTTGTCATTGTGAATAATGTCAACACAACAGTGACCGTTTGCCTGCCTGCAACCTTCCTCATGAATTGATGTGGGCTTGACTCCTGCTGGAGGCCAGGTGCAGAATGTACACAGCGTTAACACGGCGTGGATTTATGGAGTCAGCCTATTATAGACGCAAAAGTTTCTCAGACTTCCACTTTCTCTTTTCCTTTTCTTCTTCCCCTGACACATAAATCTGGGGAGAAATCTCGGGGAGAAATTTTAGCGGAGAAGAAGTTCTTTAATTTCATCAGCACTCCTGACTGACAAGCATCGTTACGGATAAAATTATCTTGGTAATTATCTTGCTCAAAGGAGATTTATATCCCTTTGTAAGGGCTGAGAGGGAGAGCATGGGATGTCGAGCCGCGGTAACACGCCTCTCTGCAGCACGGAGAGAAAGCGCTTTGTTGAAATAGCACCCTAATGAGCCGCAGTCGCCCCTCCCGCTGCGCAGGATCTCTGATCGCCGGGGCCTGATCACCCAGAGTGCATTGCTTTCATTCTGCCAAACACCGGCGAGGAAAGGAGAGTGGCTGCCGTGTGAACGCGCCCTGAACGCTGAGTATGGCACACCGTCCACAATTATCTCTGTTTGTGAAGGAAACTGGCTCACATTGATGTCAGAGAGCTACATTACTGTTAGCTCGCTTTCTGTTACAAGAAATGTGACCCTGATGCTGACAGAGTCATTTGAAGTCACTGACAATGTTCTGTTCTGGTTTTTAACGTGTGATCTTCCCTCGTTTGACTTCATCTCAACTTCAAACACAAAAGTATTTTGTTTTCGCCGCGGAGTGAACTCTGCTCTCCTGTTTGAAAGCTGTGTTTTATGATGACACCACGTGCTATTTCATTTAGAGATTTTTTTCCATTGGATGTTGAAGTTCATAAATAAGTGTTTTGGCATGGCCGGCTGAGTGGCTCTATATTCATGGTATTGGAAGGGGGATTTAATTCTTGCATGTTTTGTTGTGTTGTGCATGATTAAAAAACAACTCGCACCTTGTATCCATATATACATGTCAAAATGAATGCGATAATGAATTAACGCAAATTCCTTTGGGAAATCAGGAAGCGATGCAGCAGTTTGTACCAGGGTCCTGCATCTCCCTGTTCCCCCGGTTCGATTCTTAATAATGATCGGCTCGCTCTACATTATCTCACTTATTACACAGCGTACCACGCAGTTATTCATATGGAGGTTACCTGCTGATGACGCCTGCGTCTCTGTCGGGACAGTTAACTTACTAACGTAACTCTGATGAGCCCCTCTCTCTGGTTGAAGCCCAGGTGGCCCCGGTGACTGAGCTAACCATGGAGCTAATGCTCTGTTAGCACTGTTTCTATTAGCTATATTGCAACAGTACAACATGCATGACGATGCATGACGGTGCATGAAAGCATGACGATGCATGGCAGCATGACGATAGCATAACGGAACAGCTGGCAGGCTGAGCTAGAGTTCACTGTCATGAACTTAACCAATGAGAGCACTTCTGCATTTACTTGGAATCACTCTGCTTATTTTTTATTACCCTTGACGTCACATCCTGTCTTTGGGCTGAATGCAGGCCACTTATGTTCAACAGATGGCTAATGTGATCTTACCTTAACTCTAGGAACAATAGCTAACCAGTACCAAAACATCTAAGATATGCACATATAATGATACAAGCACATAGAGAGAGATGTCTGTGAATACCTTTCATGTGTGAATGCTGCTGCAGTTCTGGTGGCATCAGGGCCGACTCAACCTGCTTAAAGAAACGAGTGGAACTGTGTAGTATTTTGGAGATCATCAGTATATGATGTTGCCACACTTTAGCATTAGCATGCTGCAGAACATGCTGACCACAGTGCCGGTGTGCTAATCAGATCTGAAACAGGATCACTTAATAAATCCGTGGTTAGGCATGTCCTACTGCTACCTCTCTCAGCATGCTGCTGAGATCTCCTTATTATTCACTAAACTCAGCTGTCTGGCCAGATGAGGTGAACAGAGTGAAGCAGGGATAAAGAAGGCTTGATAACACACCCACCATTACTTAGAACCCAAAGCAGGCATGACTGATTTAGATTCTGTTACCACGTCAACCTTCTCTAAAGGCAGCGCTGCAGAGAACTCACAATGTGATGACATCATTGATCCCAGCATGCATGTGATAGCGAGGTATTACTCAAGTGACTCTAGTGTTCAGGCTGTACACAGCATGGAAGACTGAGCTGTTCTTATGTCTTCATCATAACAACATCTAGCACAGAAACCTGTTCCTGTCATAGTCAGACAGCAGCTGTGTCCTGTGCTAACAGCTCATCACTGATTGTCTCTGGCACCAGTAAAGAGTTGATCTAGTCATTAACCCCAATGATGAAAAATAACTTCTATGGTCCATGACATTCCTGCTAGACGGGAGGCTTAAAGAAGAAGGTTTTATTACAACCTGGATTTTAGTTCTGGAGTTTGGGCTATTACTTCTATTGGTTATGCTCATGTCCCCCTGTAAAGGGGAAAATAGAAAGTAAAACACGGACACGATGTAGCTGCAGTCAGGTCCAACGTTGTAATGGACGAGCGTAAGCCACATGTTTCCCTACACAGTCCAAACGAGGTATTAGCAGTCGAAAACAGATCAGCAAATCACAACTGGTACTTCAAATGGGAAACAAATGGAAATAAAGAAATACTGCAAAATGTAATTTCAAGGGCTTTTTCCACAAAATCTTATAAAGGTAAACTAGACAGCATTTTAAAAACATATAGTCTTTTTTATCTTGTTTATCTTTTAAGCCTCTTTCATCTGAAAAGGTCAGAGCAATGGATTACCGACCTACACATCATAGTGCATTTTAACTTAATAAAGTTTTTCATGTGTCATATTTTTAACCAAGCAGTGCAATGAATTGCAGTATTTTAACTTAGCAGTTTTAACTTTTCCTTTTTATGCACATTTTGAAGTATCCTTTAACTTATATATTCCCATTCAATGTATTCAGAAATACAGCGTCTTTATTGCTATTACACTAACACTGTGTTCACCAAAGTACCTTCAGTGGGTGTTGACATCCATAAAAACAGGTGCAACAAATATGAGCAGTCACATGGTGAAACAGGTTGGAAACAAGCCAACAGTTTAGACTATCCAGAATATCTAAAGCCTTTAATTAAGAAGTCAAAATGAAAGTAAGCTCATTTCAAATGTCAGTAATGATCCCTCATTGGTCTGGAAAACTACTGTAAGTAGCACACAACGTTCACTTTATCCTGTATAGGATGCTACAGAACTAAATGGTTTTTGCCAAATACATTTAGAAGGAAACATAATTGCTGAATGGCCACCTTCCTGTTTCGCTCATATTGTGGGACGTTGGTCAAGGCAAAGTGAACAACTTTGATACCAGAGAGCAGGATCCGAATCCTGAGGCCCATGTGTGGTTAGATGTAGGCAACCAAAACAAAGAACATCTTGGGACACGTATTCCAAACGTGTTATTAATATGTTTATAAGAAACAAAAAAGCAGGTTGGCATTACATTACTCTCTAAATGTATTTGCTGTTGAAAATAAGTAGCATATAAATGTACAGTAGGTACACGTTCCATCCAACACTTTTATATTATGAAATGTAGTGAACATTGCCGCCTCTAGGGTTTTTTAAGGCTGACCTATATTCTCGTTTCAAACATGTCCGTACCTTTAACAGCCAGTGACAAGGCGTTTAATACTTCCAGATGTGCTAACTTACCACCTCAACTAAATAGTATTCTAAAAAAAGTTGGATGTAAAGAAGGTGCTATCAGTGGTTGGAGAAAAGACAAAGCCTAAAGGCCTGAGCCTAATGAGCAGCTGTGTGGCCCTCATTAAGAGTGTAGAGCAACCGCTGGTCCTTAATGAGCTTCTTCATTAAGAGCCATTTGGAAGGGAAAGGTCTGTAAGGCAGCCAGACTCAGCCCCCTGAGCACATGGGCAGGCTACCCCCATCAAGGGAAACCATTACAAATACACTAAGTCACTGGATGACAGGGTACACGTGTTAGACTCAACAGATTAGTCCCTAATTCAATCTCACTCCTCACTGACACATCGCACACTTAGTTTCAAAATTCAGATATCAGTTGTTCAGTGTGATCCTGACACACCATGAACCGTTCATTTTAATTCAAGAGAGGATGTGTGCCGTAAGAGCTGGTTACCTAAAATAAATAAAAAGATTTATTCTGGAGGAAACACTCAATACGCATAATGATGGCATTGACTTTTGAGATCCCTTATCTGTAGCCTTGCTATTTTACAAGGAGTTCAGTATGGTCTGATTTTGTAGTTGATGTGGTATGTTTTTGTTCATCTTTAACTACGCCCCCCCCCATACCCCTTTTAGAGCCCACTAAATTGGTCGCCTGTGACTGTTTCATCATGTTCCAGTTCAACAAAAATCAACCAATTACCGGTATTGTGGCTTCAACCTTTATTTTGCTGTCCATCTATCCAGTTGATATGATTCCTCTATTTTGTGGTTAGGGCTGAACAAATTACTCCCAACATATCATCAATACAGTCTTATCTGAGCAGTTTCTCCTGCCTGGGTGCTGGTCTGATTTCTTATTTTCGTGCAGCCTTTGGGCCATAGAGTTGTGAATAGGGTCAAATGAAACCCAACTGGACAAGTTAATCACACCATATCTGTGGTTTATCCCATAGGTTGCAGAGAAAATGCTCACTCTTATCAATTCTGTCAGTCGGGGTCACCTTCCGAACCCTGATTATATGCTGCCAAATTCATTGCGCCCCACTGTACCTATGCAATTCTATGCACTCAGCATTCTTCTGTCATTGATTGGCTGCTTGTGACAGTGCTGAAAGTAATGTGGACATTGCCACTGATCAATAAAAAAAACGTATGTGTGCAGAACCTAGGAGGCACTTTGTAATGAAATCAATAGCTGTGCTTGGCTTGTGGCATTAAGATCATTGGCCAGGCTGTTATTTAGTCATTGTTGTCCTACACCAGCAGCATAACCTGGCTACCATAAGAAATCAATGGCAGCATATCGCAGCAGCATCCCAATTACTGGCAGTGCTGGCGAGGAATCAATGCAGCTTTTCGCCATTACTACCCCTTGTGGGAAATCACAGGACATTTATTTTTCTTGGGGAATCTGCTGCACAAAGGATGACGCCTGGCTGCTGATATTTAAGATCCATCTGAGGCGCTTAGCTTCCATTTCATTCAGGCGGGACTCAGATTAGAATCCTGCAGCAGAGTGTGAGTAAAACATGGAGAAAACCCCATATTGACATGATATGTGATCATAATGTATTGATCACTGGCAGCTCGTGACAAGAAAAATAATCAATTTCAAATAGTAAACTGGTTGCTGCAGAGAAATTAAATGTTACTGCCAGAAATCATTTCTCTCCAACTGACAGGCCCACTGTTGGCTTCTACTAACACATACACACAGACCAGACAGCCACAGTCAAACACAAGGTTTGTAGGAATGTGTATAGCATGAAGTCTTCATCTGTGACATTCTTAATCAATAATAATGATATTAATAACAACTTGCTTCTTAATTGATTTGCTATTTTTTGTAAGTTGAATCATGCAAGAAATAATATACATTTTGTTGTGGTTTAACTTATTTTATTTTTGGATTAACAAGATACAAGTATCCAAGGGATGACATACTTAAAATAAATATACTCGAATCAATACACCTACAATAACAATGAACATCATAATAACGCTTTGCACTAGTCACTGTGCAAAAGTTACACACCATGGAAACATTGGCCCTGACTGTGTCTCAAGGAGCTTGAGAATGAAACATAGCTTTAGCATTGGCATGCTAGCAATTTTCCTTTTTTTTCTCTTGGCTGGTAGTGAAAGTTCAGTCCCCTATCAACACAGGATGCTTTCAGGCACAGTATTGAATGTAGGTCACCAGCATTGACATTGCCCAAACACACAAAAGGAAAATAGACTTAAAGCGTAAAAAAAAGGCTTTGAGTCACGATAACGCACGTACAGGGTGAGTGAAACACTAGCCTGTGTAGACAGCTCTATTGATTAAAACAAAATGTGTTCTGTCAGATACGCGTTAGAGAGACAACTGAAAAACGCAGCTGTAGCAACTCCTGTACAGATGAGCCTTTGCAGCACCGAGTAAAGGAGAAGTGAGAGGAATTGAGAAAACTAACATCATCTGTGAGTGTGTCACCTGTCATTAGCATCATGCCTCCACATGTATCAGCATGTCAGATCATGGAAAACATGCCTTGGGCTGAATAGAGACATTATCAACATTCTGCTTTTCTTAAGCAGATGCTGCTCACTCACAACTCCACATAACAGACTGCGACTCCTCTCCCCAACTGGTATATACCCTCCCAGCAAAGTGAGTGCACTGGGCATACTGGGATGTGACAGGGAGAGGGGGCTGCTGAACACGGAGAAATAACAAGCTTGGTCTCTTTATCAGGTGTTTTGCACACTTTTCAAAGCACCTCATGCATGGCTCTTTGTTTAAGTTCAGACAGTGTTTTAAGCATCTGGCTCTCAAAAAGTGACACATTAGATTAAAGGGAAATGACAGCAAGGTTTGAGACAAAAGGGATCTTGACTTTATGCAGGAGAATTTTAGCAACAGTCTGGAGACAGGAGTTCACTGAGCTTTGATGGAGGGATGAAGATCAGAGAGGAGAGAGGCTGGCTGCATTGGAAACAGCAGTGGAATACATTTATAAAGTGGATTTTATAATGATGATTTTGTGTTATATTTGAAGGAGGATTCAGGGAGTTGCATATATACTAGTCTATATCCACGAATTTCTGGATTGTTCAGGTACCGCCGGATGTCCCTCTTTCTGGCCGGATGTCCCGTCACCTTCCTCTGTCTTTGTGTTGGCGTTCTAACCTCCGGTGGATTTGTGAGGACTATGGTTAACTGCTCCTCAGATCTCTGCAGGGTAAATCCAGACAGCTAGCTAGACTGTCTGTCCAATCGGAGTTTTCTGTTGCACGACTAAAACTACTTTTGAACGTACACGTTCCACCAAAACAAGTTCCTTCCCGAGGCTGTTTTGCAGAGGCACCGGGGCTCCGTCCAGACGATTGTGATTGGTTTTAAGAAATACCAATAAACCGGGAGCACGTTTTTCTCCCATTCCAAAATGCTATGTGGACTAGCCAGACCCTCTTTTGCAGTGCTGTGGAGGAAGCTCTGGCAATGTGAGACTACATACTCAACATACAAACTCAATTTTACTCAATCAACCTATCTGCAGCATTGAAGAACTCTGATCTACAATGTGAACAGAATTCTGTCCCTGGTTACTGTGTCCAAATGGTTTTAACTGATATTTCACCGATTTCAATCCAGCTCTGTGCTCTGTGATGCCACAGTGCTAACCATTGGGCCACCATGCTGCAATGCATGTAACTCTGTGGGGAACTAGACAATGGAGAACGTTCAGGTAACCGTGGTTCTCTGAGTGTAGAGACTATCTCTCTAGGGCTCGGATACCAGCTCGGTTCCAATCAGTGTTAATCAGTGAACCCATGCATACCTGGGCCTTTTATGCCCTGGCATGGGCCATGTAGTGGTGTGTTCTTAAAGTGATATCCACGTCTACTGCCCCCAATTGGTCAGTTCCCATACATACGGTACATACTAGTATTAGTAGTATATTGGTCTAGTACATACGGTATGGAATATGTACAGTAACTGTGTGAAGAGATTAAGGGTGTCACGATTTCGATTTTAATTCGAAATCGACCGAAATTAAGTTACAATCTCGAACTTTGAATTAAAAAATAGAATCATCTATGCTGCCACGCCCCCATGTCATGTCCGCTCGGCTTGCCAAGCGAAAAAAAACAAACACGTGTTGAAGTGCTGCGAGTCAAACTCCTCTAATTTAGCTACAGCCAGTCAAAAGATGGCATGGCAACTGCAGATGCTGGAGACCCATCGACAGAACTTGAACCCCCTCCTCCTTGTGGAAGTATTTTGGATTTCCAGTGAGTTATGTTGACAATGTTTGCGTTGTCGACAAAAAAGCCACAATTTGCAAGCTTTGCTATGTGGGTGTACCATATTCTGTGTGTTTTTGCTAGTGGAGTTTCCTTCTGCTTATAGCTTAATCCCGACAAAACCGCACGGTTGAATTTCAGCCTGCATGCACGTTTTGTAGCCTAAACAGAGCAGCTTACATTGGTTATATTGGAGAGAGCAACAAGTTAGCGGACTGCCGAGTCGCCCTCTCTGCTCTCTGTCTGCTCAGCTGCTAAGACCGCTGTGCTGGCTCGATGGTGTTTTAAGCCCCCAACCAAGCCTTCAAGGCAGCGCTGCGACCGTCATCTTCAAGGCACCTAACCCTAACCATTGCCTAATCCTAGTGCCTTCCAGGCAGCGCTGCCTGGAAGACGAAGTTGGGCGAATTACTGAAATGATTGGGTCTTTGTAAATTATAGAGTGTGGTCTAGACTTACTCTATCTGTAAAGAGTCCTGAGATAACTCTTGTTATGATTTGATACTATAAATAAAATTGAATTGAATTGAATTAAAACACCAAACACCGCTGTGCTGCGAAGCGTCTGCCCTTTTTACTTTATTGACAAATTGTCAAGTTTCCAATTGACTGAAAATATAAGTTATTGTTACATTATGTTGTTAATACATGTTTTAAAATTGACAATGTAGTGTGGTACATTGTTAACAAAGGTCAGATATTATATTGCATAAAAGTCTAGTCTAAAAATGGCATAGCAATCTGTGCTTTAAAAAAAATAAATGTAAAAATTGAGAATCAAATCGAACCGTGACCTTAGAATCGAAAATGTAATCGAATCGAGGATTTGGAGAATCGTGACACCCCTAGAAGAGATAGTTTCTTTACTCATAGAACCAAGGTTACCTTGTAACCAGATGTTTTGTTGCTGCAGCAGTTGTAGTTGTCCCGCCTCCTGAAATTCTGGGTGAAGGGTCAGTTTGTTTTTATGCAACAGACCCAGACTTGCTCCACTTCTGCAGTCACCAAAGAACGTAAGTTAAGCTGTTAAACTATAAATGATGCTATATATTTTTGACTATCATATATATATAATGATGTATACTTCTTTAGAGTTAGTTAGTTAGTTAGTTACATCTTACGGAGAGTATTTCATTCTCCACTATAGGTATAAGGCACAAGTACACACTTTTAGAATGATACTAATGCTACACTCTTGTCGAAGTTTTGAAGATTTGTGGCAGCTGAAAGTTTAGTTGTTTTGTTTAGGTTATTTCTTAACTTTGCAGAAACAGAATGTTAAACTAAATTGCGTCTCTTCCTCTCAGTTGTAAACCAGTAGAGATGGCAACGCTGATGGAAGATGAGGTATTTATGGCTTTCAGCACCTATGCAGCTATTGTCATTGTGAAGATGTTGCTGATGGCGCCCATGACTGCATACTACCGCATGACCAGAGGGGTAAGTAGCAAGCCTTCGCATCTGTTAAAACAAGTCTGATTTACATTAGTTTTATATGATTTTATAGAAGGTCCCAGGGTGCGTTTAGACCAGAATGGAAAGTCCTGTTCACAGCCTAACTGAGGCACACGCCAGGTTGCCAGGTTGTAAAAGATTGCCGAGAAAGAAAAACAAAACGTTTCTAAAGGCAACCAATTAAAATGGAATCACTTAATTAGATGTATTTAGTATGTTTACTAATCAGTTTTTTGCATATTCTCCTCATGTATTTGCATTATGAGATTATAATATGGTACCTTTTCATCTAACTTCTGGTAAGGGTAAACACTGCAGACTTTGAGTCAATGCATGCATTATATATTTTCTATATGATATGTATGTGTATGTATTATATTTAGGCTTTCTCAAACGAGGAAGATGTGGCCCTGAAGCCTGCAGAGGAGAGGAAGAAGCTGCTGAGAACCCATGCAGATGTGGAGCGAGTTCGAAGGTGAAATGATCAACCCCCTAAACTTGAAGTTATGGTTTGATACACTGGTAATACTCAAACTCAATTCAGTTGTTGCATTAAAGATTTCTGGACCTAAAAACAGAGTCACATTCTAGAAAAGGCTGAGAAATCCTAGTTAAGTTTATTATTAAGAAACTAAATAAGAATGTAATATAACACTTGATTCTGATTGGTCAATCACAGCACTCTATCGTCTGTTAAATCTGTTTAACGGACTGTTGCTACGTATAACAGACCGTTGCTAAGTATGTTGCCATGGACGGTCATAGACACTGGCAGACCATTTTTAAATCAATAAAATCGATTCAATATTTGTGCTTCTAATTGCAGAGGTGTGGACCCAGGTCACATGACTTGGACTCAAGTCACTAATTTGATGACTTTAAACTCCACTGGACAAAATCTGAAAAGACTTGGACTTTAACACCAGTGACTCATGACTTCACTTGGACTTGAGCCATTTGATTTGATAGCACTTGACAAATTTCCCCAAACCCAAAGATTAAAAAGTATGATATTTAAATTGTGTTTTACAAATAAATAAATTTCTGTTCCTTTCCTGAATCTACTAAAGCTATTAAATCCCAGAAACTAGCTTTTAAAGTAAACGGCTACACACTGCAATCTGCTAACATTATAGCAGTGAAATTGTGGTAATAAGTAACAGAAGAAGCACAACCCTGTGGGTGAATAAAACATCAATGTTGTTTTTTTATGCTAAGTGTTTTAGAACTGCTCCAAACAGCTCTATTGTAGTCCAGCCTTTTCTTCCGTGATGAACGTGCGTCACTTTGTAACACACATTATAATGCTCATCTAGCTGTTAGTGTGGCACGCCCTCATACTCTGCTTCTGACTGGCTAGTAGTCCTTACCTAGGTACTGTCAGGGCACGCCCTCATACTCTGCTTCTGACTGGCTAGTAGTCCTTACCTAGCTACTGTCAGGGCACGCCCTCATACTCTGCTTCTGACTGGCTAGTAGTCCTTACCTAGGTACTGTCAGGGCACGCCCTCATACTCTGCTTCTGACTGGCTAGTAGTCCTTACCTAGCTACTGTCAGGGCACACCCTCATACTCTGCTTCTGACTGGCTAGTAGTCCTTACCTAGCTACTGTCAGGGCACGCCCTCATACTCTGCTTCTGACTGGCTAGTAGTCCTTACCTAGGTACTGTCAGGGCACGCCCTCATACTCTGCTTCTGATTAGCTAGCAGTGCTTACCTACTGCGCATGGTAGATGGAACAGAAGTGAGATGTCTCACTCTGTAGCTAAAACAGAGAGCTCAACACACAGGGTGAAAAGAGGAGCTGCAGCAATGTGCAGTATAACAAAAAATATGGTGTTTTTTGAAAATTAAACCATGTAAACCTATTCTGGTGCAACCACTAAATACAATTATGAACCTGAAAATGAGCATAATGTGAGCACTTTAATCTATTTATTTCATTTAGACATAATAAATTATTACAGTATAACCATTGCTGTGTCAGTGTTATTAAGTTCAGTAGCATGTGATAAAACTTCAAAAAATAAATAAAAAGGCATTCATGATTGTGCAAATTAAATGTATTATTACTCTGTTCACATTTGAAGATTGCATTATGACTTGTTAAGGACTCGAAATACAGTGTGTGACTTGGGACTTGACTCAGACTTGCCTGTCTTGACTTGGGACTTGACTTGGGACTTCAGTGAAAAGATTTGACACTTACTTGTGACTTGCAAACCAGTGACTTGGTCCCACCTCTGGCTAATAGCAACAGTGCTAACAGAGCATGAGTTAGCTCCATGGTTAGCTCAGTCACCAGTGCCACCTGGCTTCATCCAGAGAGCCGGGCTCATCAGCGCTAAAGTTAACTGTCCCAACCGAGACGCAGGCGTCATCAGCAGGTAACCCCCGTATGTGTAGCCATGTAATATGCCGTAATAAGCCAGATAATGTAGAGAGAGCCGGTCATTATTGCAAAATATTGCAGGACATCTTGAATTAGCCAGAGGGGGTTCAATTCTCAATAGTAATAAAATACATGATCCTTTACATTGTATAATCAATGTAAAGAATCCTTATTGGAAAGATTATTAATTTTCAGTTTCAAGACTTTCCATGGACAGTATGGTATGTTGTAAATATGTAAAACAAGTTGCCACATGTCCCATCCGATACTGCTAGATGTTATGTGTTATGTGTTTGTTGTGCAGGTGTCACCAGAATGACCTGGAGAACATTGTTCCCTTTGTGATGGTCGGCCTGCTCTACGCGCTGACTGGACCCGAGCTTTCTACTGCTCTGCTTCACTTCCGCGTGTTTGCCGGCTCTCGGATCTTCCACACCATCTCGTACGTTGGCGCTCTGCCTCAGCCCAGCAGGGCCCTGTCCTGGACAGCAGGCATGCTGGTCACCTTCTCCATGACTTACAGGGTGCTTAGCACCGTTCTCCTCCTTTAGAGACAGCATTGGACTCTAATAAAACCTTATCTGTTTGTTACTAATTAACTCTTGCTGCAGCTATCTATGAGCTTGATTATTAAACATCCTTAGCACTTATGCTTTGCATTCCCTGGAACTATTTTCATTAGCACTGTCAAACGATTAAAATATTTAATCGCGATTAATCGCATTGATGTCATAGTTAACTCGCTTGGGTTTGCGTTAACGCCGTTAATAACGCGTTTAACTGACAGCACTAATTTTCATAGAAAATGTATTTTTAATAAACCTTTTTATCAACTTTGTGTCTGGGTAATGACTTCTCAAGGTAATGGAATGGAACAAGTGCTAAAACTCAATGTGACTCTGATTCACTTAAGTACAGGTGTTCAATCTGGCAATGGAAAAGGTCATTCATATACAATGCTTTAAAGGTGAAATCCACCCAGTTACTTCAAACATAACAGTATGTCTTATGCAGTATTCAGACACTTCAAATGAAGCCAGCCAAGATAAGAATTGCGTTCATTTTCACTTTAATACGGTTGGAGTACCAGTATATGTAATGTAATATATACCTGAGGCTGAATTGTTACTTCATTGGCAACCCCTAATAGTAAGTGTTACTTCAGCTCAGGGCAGATTACAAAACCCCAGGATGAATGCCAGGAAGTCTGCTCTTTGGAACTGTTTTTGCTGCTCACGATGACTGTGCAAAAAAACAAAGGAAGATGAACACAACGTCATGTTGGACCACAATAATAATTGAAATATATCTACTCTTGCACTTCATTTCATTTCAGCTTTATGTACTTTGTTGTGCTGGTCCCTGTATAAATCTACGGTGAATGACATGCTGGGCCAGTTGGTCCCCCCCCCCTTTAATCCACCTGCAAAGGATATTAGGATAATGTGAACACAATATAAACCAAAGCTTCAGCATCTAAACACTAGATATTGAAACAGGTCTTTTCTAATACAGTAATGATGAAGGACATGCTTCAGGATGTGCATGAAACACACTGACTTGTTAGGGGTTAGGTGTCCAGGTCATCTAGCCTGGCCTCGTCTGCTTTTAAATATTGGCCACTATATCTAATAGCATAATGCAGATCACAGGTTAGCTTTCTTTCTGTTAGGTTATTAATTGAAATATTTAAAGTATGATATAACTGAGATATGTTACACTGACATGTTTGAGATCATAGTAGCATTAAATATGTATGTCTGTTGTTCTCCAGTGATTTCTTACAGAGAGAGAGAGAGAGAGAGACTTTTCTCCCCAGGAAAATGCCCCCCACAAGTTGTTTGTTCAAGCAGCAGTCACTATCCATCTTAACGTTTACAGTGGTGGCGCCCTCCAGTGGCCGTAATAGTTATGACAGGCGCAAAGCAGGAAGTAATTTTTTTATGATTTCTTTTGGGCATTTTGGCCTTTATTTGACAGCTGCCTGACATGCAGCAAAGTGCCATGGGTTGGACTCCAACCCTGGCTGTTGCGGTGAGGACCGAGCCTTGGTACATGAGCTACCATGCCGCCCCCTCAAGAAGTAATCTGACAAAGTATAGAAGTGTTTCCAATGGCTGGGGTGGCGCCACAATGGCGTTTCGCTGCGTCAAGCTTTTTTTTGAATTTTTATTTACAGAACAAACAGAACAAATGGAACTGCGTCACGTTCTGCTTCTAACCTGATCTCACAGAATTCCGTGAAATGAACATGGATCGCCGAAAATTCCGTGATGGGCCACGGAAGAATTCCGTTAAATAAACACGCCCCTTAAGTTAAGGAAAAGGTCGTGGTGGGCTTACGGTTCTGTGACACGCGGGAAGAACGGAAAAGAAGAAAGCGACTTTAGGAAACTTGACATGCAGGACATGAACGCCGGTCTCCTGGGTGAAAGTCCTGTGTTTGACCCCTCCACCACCCCAACCAACCTCCTTATGTGGAATTTCGGCCTTACATAGTACTCACTACCGTAGTGACGTAGTGACGTAGCTCTTAATGCTACGTCATCTTCTCATTGACTTTACATTGGTTACATTGTTTTCCGTGGTGGCCACACCTTCTGTGCCACCACCACGTTAACAATTCGTGATCATTTCACGGAATTCTGTGCGACCAGGCTGGCTGCTTCACACGCGTAAGCAAATGTGAAATAACGTAAAAAGATTAGCGGATTGGAACCCAAACCACGAGCTTTTTCTAAGTTGTTTTTGTGCTTAATGCTTCACTATTGTAAATGTTTATTACTGTTCTTGTTGTAAGGGGACCTTGAGTGTCATAATAGGTGCCATTAAATAAAATATATTATAATTATTATTAGTTAAGTGACAACTGAAAAATAAACAATTGTTGGCATTTCTTCTTGTTGGTAATTACAATGTTAACCAAATAAGTGCATAAACCAAACACCAAGGGGGATTTTCATTTATTAACAGAAATAATTTCTCTTAGATAGTGTTGTTTTCGTCAACAAAAATTATGACTAAATATCGTCGTCAACGAACCTTTATCACGTGACGAAAACCAGACGAGACGCAACGTATGCTGGTCAAGTGACGATGACTATAATTAAATGTATAAAGCAATATTGTTGACGAATAGAAACGAGACTAAATGTGGTTTACAAAATAAAAACGATGCTAAAATGTCTCTTCATTTTTGTTGACCAAAACGAGACGAGACGAAATGTTATAACGTTATTTTGTCTCATTTAGTCAAGTTATTATTATTATTTTGCAGTATTTCTGTTCCTTGTGTCTGACTTCAGGGTCTGCATCAGGTCGCACTCGGGTCGCACTGCGCAGACGCAGAATGTCTTGTGGAAAAAGAAAAAGATGGGGAGAAATGCTGCCACAAAATCAAAGGAAAAAACACCACGAACCTTAAGAGACATCTCAAGCCATTCCATAATGAAATTGACATAAGTCAAGACATTAACGTAACGTTACTTTCTATTTTAGAACGATAATGCCAACTCATGAGGCTGTGGTTAATGTGTCTCATTTTAACGTTAGCTTTAGACGTTAGCCACTGGAGCTGAAAACGACTGAGACAAACCTGTGTGCGTGTGTGTGTGTGTGTGTGAGAGAGTGTGGGTTCTTAGTTCCTACCTGACTGACTCCATGTGTACTAAGCATCCCTTGTTGGCCAACATTTTGCTTTTGTCTATACTACTAGGTACTTCTACTATATTGACTGGATTAAATAGAATTGCATTACTAAAAAGAGACTAAAATAGAATTAATAGACTAAATGTCGTTAGTTTTCGTCGAAAAAAAAAACTAGACTAAAATAGTCATGGATAATTCTGATTAAAATAAGACTAAAATGCTCAGACTTTTAGTCAACTGAACCTTGACTAGACTAAAGAGTATGAACGTGACTAAAACTAATAAAAACTAAAATGACAGCTTGACACAAAGACTAGACTAAAACTAAAATCAAAACAGGCCGCCAAAAGCAACACTACTCTTAGACAATAATAGCACAGAAAAGCAAACATCCACATCCACACGTCAGCAGCTCAAACATTGCAATTGTAATATTTTCTTTCTGGAAATAAAACTGCTTGTTGTCTTGTCCTTTTATTTCGTCCTGATATGAAACAAAACGTTTTAAAAAGCTACACTGTAAGAAAACGATCTGTAGAAAAACTGATAATGTCCTGGCAGAAAATGACCAGTACCTTTTCCGTTAAGTTTACGGACATTTCTGTTAATCCAAAAACAGAACATTCTGTAGATTTACAGTGTATCCTCTGTACCTGTAGACAGACCGTTCTTTTCATCCAAAAATAATAAAAATAAGGAAAAACACCTGTAAAAAATCATTACAGAACATTCCTTCATATTAACACAGTATATTCTTTCTACGGACTTTTCTAACAGCGTATTGGTACTTGTATTAGTATTATACTATTATTGGAAATTGCCGTATCATTTATTTGACATCCTGTCATTTCAATGGAATAGGGAATAGCCCTTGTGTTTCCATTAAGAGTAATTCTCCACATTTGATTTAACGTTTTTAATTATAGCAGACTGAAAAACCAATGTATGAGTTTTATTTTATCTGTACTTTTAATAACATTATAATAATACATTTTGGCGTTCATTATTCATTTCCTTTATTGACTAAAACACAGATAAAAAAAGAATCCTATTTTGATTGCCTCAGCAGCTGATGTCAGAATGAATAATGTGTAATAATGTGCTGCCAACTGATAAAACAAACACACGCAATGAAGACACGTGAGAAGGAGCTAAACATTGGGAGATATTAAAGAGCTGTTTCTAAAATCCATAGTTTGTTTCACACTAGACGTGTGTTAATTACTATTCTACATTCAGAGGAGCAGGAGTATTCACATTCAGATATATTGCTGTTGTATTTGTGGCAGACAGAACGGAGCAGAACTGACTGTGAGGCGTTGGAAGCGTGTGTGTCCTCCACTAGAGGGAGGCATTTTAAAAGTCAACTGAGTTGCTCCTCATTAGGAATCATTTATGGACCAGGTGCAGTTCATAAAAGCGCTTCAGCTCCAACAATTAACTTCATTTGCTGTGCTGCAAACATTCCCCTGCATACCCCACAATGCAGCTTTTATTTCATTTCAAACTGAGCACAAACACTCAAACATAATTACGCTAAGACTAAACGCAAGGAACAACAACAGATTTAACCCAATTTGCTAACATTTGTATACAGAATAATTGTCATCAGCAGATTCCTGCTTGTGTTTGCTCTTAGGAAAGTAGAGTGTACCGACTTGTTTGGATGTGTCAGCTGCTGATATGATGAATGGCTCCTGCTTCACATGAAGGTGACTGGCTCCTACACGGAGCAGTGAAACCCATGGGTGGGCACTGTAAATAGTAGAGGGAAATTACCATGAAGGCTGCTTTGGGCGGTTGCTCGTCTGCATTGGGTCCTGTCCCTGTATAAGTACAATCGTTTTATGGGAGCTCATTTGTTGGGGACCCTTGGCCCTCCAGGGTCTCTCATTCCTCAGACAAGCCAAGCATTTCACAGCTCCACCTTCTATGACTAACAGGCACAGGCACACCCAGCACGCCTGACTCAGGCTGCAACATCTCACATCAATTACACTATGCACATATGCAACTGTTTCGCATTAGCACAATATGTTTTAGACATTCTGCTGCTGGATTGTGTTTTTTTCTAAAAATGTCAGCATATTAATATTGAATGTATCTGCAGAAGGTTTGGTGTTACACTTTTCAGTTGGATATTCTGTAAATATACTGAAGTATGATTCAGGTTTGGCTGAGGTGAGACAACTAAAGCACTTGGTTAAGATGAAGGAAATAAGTTAGGGTAAATAGCAAATGTGTCAACACAGACTTGTAGCAGACAGGACGTGAACCATGAAATACTCGGGTACCACAAGAGTTCATGTTACATTTATTTGAATCAGCTGCTTAATTGCATAAGAGTTGCGCGACCGTCTGCACAGGGGGTCCACAAATCCACTCCACTGCCATGCTGCTGTCCACCTCCACCTCTGTTCTGGAGTATATCAGGGCTCTTCTACTCATCCACCGCCTGGTCTCCACACCCTTTCTCTATGTTGCTCTATAACATCACACTATTTCCTGTTTCATCCCTGAGTCATTTAGGAGGCAAACTTGCTATCCGTAGGGATCAACCCTGTCTTCTAATAATGTTCATACAGGCTACAATTCATTAGAAATAGCAACACAAAATTGATATACTATGCATATCTGCTAAATGTTAACTGCCAAAGTGTTTTCTTAGTCTTCCTACAATATCCACTCCTGCAACTAAAGCCTGAGGTTGTAAAGGTTCTGTTTAGGGCATTTAAGCATGTGCTTAAGGTAAAGGAAAGAGTGTGCTCTTATGAAAGTTAATACTGCATTTCAGTTTGATTATAAGGCTGACATAATTAACGTGTTTTTAACAGCTAACGACGTTTCCATTGACCATCTCTACGAGCACAACATGGTAGCCTAAAGCTAACAATGGTGTGGTTTACGCTCCACCATCCACCACAACCTTCTCCCTGCAGTCCCTGCATAAGGATGTGAACATTGTTTTGGCAGCAATGCGTTTCTTCCAAAACCCATTTCAGAAAGCTAATTTACAGTGCATTACATATTTTGTTAGAGACAGGGTTACTATGGGTACACACAGTATGTGCATGTATGTCTCTGTACTGAGGATATTCATGTATGACAGCCTGATTAGATACAGTAGTGTCTCCAGTTGAAGATGTTCCCTCTGTGTGCGTCTGTTGGCTTTGCTTTGTGTCTGCGTTTCATTAGCTGTCATCCACATGCCTAAGATCTGCCCTGAGCCTCATTGTTCAGCTGGTTAACTATACAGCCGCTTCATTAGGCACAACTTCAAAGTCACACTCCACACCGGTGCTGAGGTGGGCCAGATATTTATATCGTACAACGGCACCCAAGGTCCTGAAAAATTAATGAATAGTTAGGCGGAATCCAGCTCACGGCTGGCGGAGAGAATTAGGAATCAATTGGGTAACACCAGGTGGACATTTTGAGATTCTTTACTCTCTTTCTTCTCAACATTGGAAGACATGGTGCCGTAGAATGAGATACAGCATGCTATCCTCCTGAATATTTTCAGCATTAACGACCTACAGTAATCTTGCTTTTACCCAAGCTTCTACCAGCGGTTTTTGCTGTGCTAATGCCTACAGTACACATAGGTACAACATGGGCAAGGCTACGACTCAGCACTACATATAGAAATACCCACCCTGACATATAACACAATATCCAACCTTTAATAGTGAACTGATTCAAGCATAGGCAGCGAATCCATTGGTGCATCCAGGCCCGAACACCCATGTGCACCAGCATATAGTCAGGGCCACATTTACATTCACACCCAACATACGCTGCACAACATTCATCCAGCACACAGCTGTAACACAAGTAAAGCCAATGGTAAGTAAGTAACAAGTCAACTTGTAATATATAGTAGCTGTGTGTGCCTGTGCTGTGTTGATGGTTAATCAGTTCATTGTGTTCAGTGACATTAGATTGCCACTGAACTAGACTATTACAAGTTAGGCAGGCCCCTATACTGTTATGTTGCATTCTGTATGGGTGTACTACAGCAGCGGTGTCTCACACACACTGTGATGTTGGATTGTGCACTTGGCCAATGTTTTTTGTTCATGTGAGCCTTTTTACCAAATAATTTTGGTGGCTATGGTTATTTCAGGTTTATTGTGTAAATGTTTTGACCACCCATTGGCAGAAACATAGATCATCGCCTATGGATTCAAACCCACAGTTTCATATACATGATCAACCGTCTGGTAGAATACAGCAGGCTGTGTCCAACAATTGGGTTTCTGCATTAATGTCTTGGAGGAGAGACTGTCTGAAAGTGTTCACTCGTATCCCCATTTGAACGATTCATTGCACGTCAAGAATATACACTCAATAGACACATGGAGTGCAGGGCGGGCTAATTGTAAAGTGTTGCCGCAGGTTGAATTTTTTGTCTGCTAGTTGGGTAGACACACACACACACACACACACACACACACACACACACACACACACACAACGAAGCCCAGCAACGATGCCTGCCTTTCTCGCGAAGCCAGCGAACGGACTAGTAAGGAGTTTACAACTAAGTTAGTGGAATAATAACGGAGGACAACAGAGTTAGCAACTGAGCTAGCAAAGCAAAAGTACAAAATAGGTCAGTTTGTGCATCAGTCCAACACAAAAATCTAATCCACCAGGAAAACAAGACACATAGAAAGCAAACAACACACTACACAACAATAACACAGAACCAAATACACAAGGTAAGAAGGGTAGGAATGAGGGACAGGTGACATGAGGGCTGATGAACAGTTGGACCACATCAGGATGGGGCAGACAATCACAGAGGCGGGAAAACACAAGGCAGAAAGTAAAACCAGACTCAGGAGAAACAGAGAGACTACAAAATAAAACAGGAAACTGAACAAAACCCAGGATCACAACAGTGGCAACAAGACAACAAGGACTGATAACAAAAAGACAGGCTGGTGAGGGAAGACATACAGGGCACGGCTAAAGAGACACATGAGGTACACACAAACAGAAAACTCACACAACTAATGAAACAGGAAACGCCAACCTAGAAACAAATACTGTCACATGGTCTAAAATATACTTGAATAAACAGAAAGTGTGAAGGCCACCGGCAGCAGAACAGAACCGTGACACATCATACAAACTAGTTAATTAGTAGCAGCCTGAGGCGTTCAGTACCTCTTGGTTGGAAAACATAATAAATGAAAGTAAAATGAATATATAAATCTACATGGTAGATCTTAGATCGATCACGGTAGATCTACAGGTAGTTCATCCCGGCCGCTGTCAGACTCTACAACACCTGCACCACCAGATAATGTTGTAGTTTTCTGTTCCTGTTTCAATTACCCACCACTCACCATGGCTCTATGTATATCTTTATTGTTATTATCTGTATTTATATTTTTCCATTCCGAGTACTTACTTTTTCAATATTATTTATATTATGGTCACACTTCAATATCATTTATATTATTCAATTCAATTCAATTTTATTTATAGTGTCAAATCATAACAGGAATTATCTCAGGACACTTTACAGATAGAGTAGGTCTAGACCACACTCTATAATTTACAAAGACCCAACCCATGAATGCGTAAGTGCGACAGTGGTGAGGAAAAACTCCCTTTTAGGAAGAAACCTGGGACAGACCCAGGCTCTTGGTAGGCGGTGTCTGACTCTGCCGGTTGGGGGTGTGATGGCAATGGCAATAATACTCACAATAAAGATATTGTAATAGTTATAATAGTTCATGGTGTTGTAGAGCACAGCAGGGCGTAACAGGGCGTGGCAGGGCGTTGGCCGGACATAGCCAGTCGGGCATTGCAGTGCGTAGCAGGGTGTAATAGGGCACAGCAGGGCGTAGGGCAGGACCACGGCGACAGCTGCTACCATGATGTAGGTGCCATCATGATCCAAGATGATGATGCTGGGCGGAAAAAGAACATAAGGACTCCGGGGAATAAGCTCCCCAGAGCTATGTTAGTAACAAGCATTTCTGTGACACGAATACACACAGATGGAAAGAGAGAGGAGAGAGAAGCTCAGTGTGTCCAAGGAGGTACCCCGGTAGTCTAGAACTATAACCTCATAACTAAGAGCTGCAGAGAAGCCGAGATAGGGAGGCTGTGTTCCGTGATTGTGGCTACACACCTTCTCCCGCCGGTCTAGGCTAATGCTGCGACTCATTATTCCCTAAGTATATGTAAGCTTTCTGTGGGGAGAAGCAGAGATAGGGTGGGGGTGCGCCATGACTGTGGCTACACACCCACCCCCGCCGGTCTAGGCGAACACTGCAACTCCTCATACCCTAAATATAGTAAGCTTTCTATGAAGAGAAGCTGAGATAGGGAGGCGGTGCGTCATGACTGTGGCTACACACCTTCCCTCGACGGTCTAGGCGAACGCTGCAACTCCTCACTCCCTAACTATAAGCTTTATCGAAGAGGAGAGTTTTAAGTTTACTCTTAAAGGTGGTGACGGTGTCTGCCTCCCGAACCCAGACTGGGAGCTGGTTCCACAGGAGAGGAGCCTGATAGCTAAATGCTTTGGCTCCCATTCTACTTTTAGAGACTCTAGGAACCACAAGTAACTCTGCATTCTGGGAGCGCAGTGCTCTAGTGGGACAATAAGGTACTATGAGCTATTCTAGATATGATGGTGCTTGACCATTTAGAGCTTTGTAGGTCAGGAGAAGGATTTTAAATTCAATCCTGGATTTTACAGGAAGCCAATGCAGAGAAGCTAATACAGGAGAAATATGATCTCTTTTCTTAGTTCTTGTCAGAACACGCGCTGCATCATTCTGGATCAGCTGGAGAGTCCTAAGAGTTTTATTTGAGCATCCTGATAATATGGAATTACAGTAGTCCAGCCTGGAAGTAATGAATGCATGGACTAGTTTTTCAGCATTGTTTTGAGACAGGATGTTCCTAATTTTGGCAATGTTACGAAGGTGAAAAAAGGCTGTTCTTGAGGATTGTTTTAAGTGCGCGTTAAATTATTGTTAATTACTTTTAATTATTTAATTACATATTATTCAATCTAATTTCATGTCAATTACTTACTTACATTACAACATTTTTTGTACTATGACCACCTCACTTTATTTTACTTTACTTTACAATACTTTTTATATAATGCCACTTCACATTCATTCAGTACTTTTTGCACATTGTCTGTTGTTTTGCCTGTTGTTTGTTTGTTTGGTTGTTTGTTGGTTTGTTTTTATTGTGGAAAAACTGCTGCTGTAACAAGTGAATTTCCCCATTGTGGGATGAATAAAGTATTATATAATCTAATCTAATCTACACATCAGATACTGTTTTGCAAGGGCTGTACTCAAAATACTGGAGCAGGGTGAGATCTCACAGACCGCTCCCCGATATGTGAAATACTGGGCTTTCCATGGCCACATGCACTACAGTAACATGCACTACAGTAACATGTACTACAGTAACATGCACCACAGTAACATGTACTACAGTAACATGTACTACAGTAACATGCACCACAGTAACATGTACTACAGTAACATGTACTACAGTAACATGCACTACAGTAACATACACTACAGTAACATGCACACACACAGTGGCTTCATTCTCTTCAAGAAATGTCCTTTGACTTAATGATTCCAATAGAAACAAAAAGGCATAAGGCATTATGGTAACAACACACGTGTGTACTTACAGGGATTGAGAAGGCCTGTGCTGACAGATATCAGCCAAACTACAGATGGGCCAAATAAAATGAACTGTATTGTGGGACAATCACTGTCACGTCAAGAATGCTACGTTTGAAGTGCCCTTCACTTTGTCATCTTCCTAGAGCAGATGTTCTACAAGACTCAAACACGGTGAGGATTACTTTATAGTATGCAGTTGGAACATAATGACAGAGATGATATTCTAAATCCTTTTGAATTGTGCTTAAATGTCATTTGGTGAAACCCTTTTAGGGCAGGCTGAGTTTGGTTAGGGTTAGGTTTCAATGACCTTTGAAAATAAAAACACATCTCAGCCTCTCTGACCTCAAAACCTTTACTTTCCATCGCCACATTTTAACAAGCCAAGACAGCCTGTTTCCAGCTGGTCTCCTCTTCATTACTTCCTCGTGGGGAAACGGATTTCTCTCACTTTTACTGCACAGAGCAGCATTTGCATTTTAAGACATCTTACCAATTTAGAAAAGATGTCATGTGACCAGGCTACCCCCCCCCCCACACACACACACATAATCCAGGCTGACCCTTCCAGCCAGCTGACTCCTCTTCATGTGTTTCAGTCGGTGGCTGAGCGGGCTGGGGTCAGCACATTGCTTATGCTGATCCTACTGATTGGAGGTGCATTGCAGGTGATTACCATAAGCAATTTAAGTGTTATTGATTTAACCTCCCGCATGCTGTAATTGAACACAGTGGCCAAGCACCCAACGTTACTCCCCCACCTTCTGATTCTCTTTTTCATTCAATTTCCAAGGTTTTTCTTTCTCTCATTCCCAGCCTTTTTCAGCACCCTCTTTTTATTATTTCAGTCTGTTTCCCCTCCTTTCTCTGCTCACAACATGTCTCTGCGTCAGGCTGTATCCTCAGGCCAAGGGAAGTGGTGGGAGCACCAAGAGCCAATCAATAGGCAGTCTGTCATGGTAACAATGGACATGTTCAATTAACAACCAGCAGTGGATAATTTACAGTCTCACCGCCATTACTTTTCCATTGTGTGTGTGTGTGTGTGTGTGTGTGTGTGTGTGTGTTGGAGAGGGCTGGGGAGGTGGCACACAAAACTGTGTTTTTTTGTATTCATAAGAATCATTTTCTGATAATTCCACTCTTCAATAGACCGTCATTACTAATCACCAAACTAAACACAAAAGTCCAATTTCTTACTTAATTACAATGTGGCTGTTTTTAGATAACAGTGTGATTGTAAATTACAGAGAGGAATTGACAAAAAAAGGCCATTCTTTCATTAAAATATTCCTAAATCTGTTAAATATCTTCCTCATTATACAGAGCCACAATAGAGGACTAGATTCAGCGCTCAGATCAATTAATAAATGGAGAAAACTCCACCTGGGAGACACACTTGTGCATTCTCCATTTTTCATCACGCTCTGTCATTCCTCATGAGGGATCACAATTTCTTGTTTTAATATTTTAGTGTTCTAACTTAAGCTTCAGAATTCTCTCCAGGTAACATACTAGATCATCTTGACATTTCAAAGTACTGAAACCTTTGGAATAAAGTGTTTTTTATTAAATTCTATTAACATAATTTATGCTTGTCAGGCACCCCACCTCAGTGGCAGGCGAGTTGGGGCTGTGGATAGACTGCACCGCCATATTTCATCCTCTGGTCCTCTCAGGTGGAAGACTGGGCTGCTAGGACGCATGTGACACAGCGGTGATGATTAGTGCGGGAGACAAACTGCCCAGTACTCAGTGTCATCATTCACCTCCAGGTTGAGCATGGCATCAACCACAGGGAGTGTTTGAGGAGGATTAATACATAGCTCTTCATTTAGCTATCACTTCAACAAAAGATTGTACAGAAATACATTGTGTTCACTAACCAGTCAAACTTCTCTGTTCAAATGACCAGATAGTCTATATCCACGACGTTCCACTTCCGGGATTGCTCCGTTGCCGCCGTAAATTCCGCCGGACGTCACTCTTTTCGGCCGGATGTCCGTCCCCTTCCTCTTTCTTTGTGTTGGCGTTCTAACCTCTGGTGGATTTGTGAGGACTATGGTTAACTGCTCCTCAGATCTCTGCAGGGTAAATCCAGACAGCTAGCTAGACTATCTGTCCAATCTGAGTTTTCTGTTGCACGACTAAAACTAATTTTGAACGTACACACGTTCCACCAAAGACTATGGGTATGTCCCATAGCACTTCAATTGACACGGGTGAGACGCGAGGAAATCATCGGAGGAGAGAGGCAACGAGCAAATGTGTTTTAAAGAGATGAGACGTCCTTTCCTCTGAAGCGTCACATAACTACGTCAGCTGTTTGGGCAGATTTAGCAACTCCTTTAACTGCACAGCTTCCAGGAAGGCTGCTCTTGTGTTTCCTCGGCTATAGCTCCTTGGTGATCCCTCCTCGATGAACCCTCCTCGGGGCAGAAATAAGAGCTTTGAGACGGCCTTCAGAGGACGGACAGAACAACTTCCGGTTCAGCCGAGGACCGAGGAGTCGAGGAGCTATCAGATAAGGGGTATGAGATTTTTAAAGAAATGCCAAAAAAACCAGAGCACATTTTTTCAGGACTAGCCAGACCTTCCTCCGCAGCGCTGTGGAGGAAGGTCTGGTAATGCAAGACTACTCCCCCGCCAAATCTGTAGACGTAGAGAGGTGACCCTCTCGTCCACCAGCCGGGGGTTTGTGAGTATCCCCATAGTCAGTGGGTCAAACAACACAGGACTTTCACCCAGGAGACCGGGGTTCGTGTCCTGTTCTTGTCCCACGTATCACTGAAACGTACATTTTGTAACCCCAGCCACCATCTTTCCCTACAACACATTCTCACACTCATCTTGTAAAATATGTACGCTTGGTCAGGTGCCTTTGTCGTTCTTATTGACGCTAAAAGTCTCCTTTAGCTCTTTAAGTAAACACGCTTGGTCGGGACTATTGCTGTCCATTTTGATGCACTTATGTTAAGGAAAAGGTCGTGGGTGGGCTTACGGTTCCGTGACACGCGGGAACTACGGGATGGTTTGGTTTAGGAAAGGGTCATGGGTGAGCGTCCGGTTCCGTTACACGCAGGAAGAACGGGACGGTTGGGTTTAGGAAAGGGTCCTGGGTGGGCGTACGGTTCTGTGACACACGGGAGGAAAGAAAAAAATGACTAGTGGGATGCAAACCCCGCTCTCCTGGGTGAAAGTCCTGCGTTTGACCCATCCACCCCCCCAACCAACCTCCTTACGCGGAAATTGGCCCTTACATACTACTCTCTAAATCCTATCTAACTGCTGCTCTCCCCGGTGCGTTACACAAACACGCTGAAAGACGCCTTTTTTGTCGCATCAGACGCTGACAGCCACTGACAGCCACTGTCCAAACGTCCTTATTTTACGAGTTCGGAATGAGAACGGGTTGTTCCCTAACCCTAACTGGTTTTACCCTGCACATTGAAAAATGACGCCAAGGGTCCAGACCCAGACCGTCAAAAAGTGACGCCAGGGGGTCGTGACCAAGCGTCAGTGTTTGATGAGTTGGGAGTGAGAACGTGTTGGATCTTACTACCAATATTAGCTGCTCTGCTAATTACATGAATGTTTAACTGAAAAAAATTAAAACTGAAATGTACAGTGTTGTTCTGTAAGCCGCGGTAACCTGTCCATCTCAGCCAAGAACGGAGAAATATCATGCTGAGTGGAGTTATAACTGAGCACTCTGATGTGTGTAAAGGTAACGGCCGTGCATAATGCCACTGCTGGCACGGTCTAGGAAGCGCTTGATATGATATGCAGCAGAGTTTTCTATAAGCGGAGCACGCATTTTAAATGTCAATATCGCAATATCATGATCGTGATTAATGTTTGATTAATTGTGCAGCCCTTAACATCTCAATGGTTTGTATATCCAGTTTCTATTTTTGAATGATGTATACATGCATGGAGAGTAATTTTCTTACACGTCTTTGTCACCACTTTTTCTTTGATGTTGGGTAGGTGTG
Organism: Sander vitreus; assembly: GCF_031162955.1. Taxonomy (NCBI): domain Eukaryota; kingdom Metazoa; phylum Chordata; class Actinopteri; order Perciformes; family Percidae; genus Sander; species Sander vitreus. Next base: position 2,099,137 of record NC_135877.1, on the reverse strand, counting down.
TCAGCAGCAGGGACCACCATGGGGTCTAATGGGGGGGGCCTTGTGCCACAGCAGGGGGTGGGGTCAGGGGCTTGTTAGACATTCCCAAATGTCAGGAAAAACATCACATACTCATCATCAGTCTCATTTCGCCAATTATTTAGAAGTCAAAGTCCCTAGGGCCCCAGGTTAACCCTGACTACATCCAGCTGCCCATTTAACCCAATAAGCATCATTCCACTGGGGCCAGTCTGTAGTCTGTTTTCAGCTGGGCCTACAGTGCAGCAAACCAATGCTCAGCTTTGCAGAGGTGCAGCATCAACATGTTTCATGGGTTAACCTGTAAAACATATCTCCACTAGGATATTGGCATTGGATAAGAGAGGAGATTACAATTGCCTCATGAATACTTGTCTCTTGTCTTAATTGCTATTCTTTTCAAGTGCCATTATCTATGTGTGTGCAAGAGTTTGCTTCCTTTTATTGAGTGAAAGTGACAGACGTTCAAAATCCCATCAGCTTGTTCTTGCAATAATTACATACAAACCTCCTCCCTTCGCTGCAATAAATGTAAACATATAAGCAATGCCTGTGATTAAAGGGGCTATATGTAACTTTCAGTTTCTGTTGATTCTATGGGGAACTTTGGAAAAAAAGGTAGTGTTTTTACCACACCTGCTGTCCTAAAGATCTTTTCTTTACAGTACTGTATTACTGTTAGCGTTACTGGGAGGTCATATAGTTGCAATGAATGTGTTGCTCAGACAGAAAATCATTCATTTACAATAAGAGAATACATTACAGATGCATCGTTGCATTTCAAGTGTTACGTACGGTAACTCAGCCTACTTTGGATGGATCGTGAGCTAAACCGGGGATCACTGTCACTGGGTCACGAGCCAAAGCATTAAGAGTTTGTTGTTGCAACCACTGAATAATAACTCAGATTAATATAGCACATTTCATAAAACCCACGGACGCTTTACACAAGTAACGTTACAGGGGGACAAGGGACCAGAAAATAGTAGGTCAACACTAACACGGTCAGAAATAAAAACCGGGAGCTGAGGGCCAATTCAGGGACGGTTTTGAATCATTTACTATCCCGTATTTGTCTCCAAAGTGTGACTCAGGTTTCCCCCCTTTACTTTCCCTTTTATCTTTTAGTTGTTCTTGGTTTCATTTCCTTCTTTCCTGTGATGGTCCTGCCCCAGTATCAGCCATAACTACAGCAGATAACTTCTAAAATAAATGTAAAATACAATTAGGTCTATATAAAGAAATCTCCTGCTTCCCTTTACCTGGCTGGACACAATAAACCAAAATATATAACCCGTCAGAATGCGTGCTCTGTAGCGCCGTCTACCTGCTGTAAATCATTAAGTGACTTTGCGGAAACAATCTGACTGGGAGCAAAGGCATTAATAAAAACTATATAAAAAAAAGTCTTGTTTGCTGTTACACATCATTTATGATCATCAGATACAAATTAAGCAGTTTCAGAAAGATTTAAAAGTGACATATAGTAACTTTAATAACACATGGCTGAAACTCCAGCAACGGGGGCAATTATGACGCAAACTGCATCCAGGCCATTCAGGCGGCCTGTTTGGCGTTAATGACTACTGTGGGAGGAAAATCAATAACCTGGAGGGAGATGTTGCCATTATGAGAAGCCATGTTAATAATAGATACATCTCACCATTTTTATTAAAGAAATAAACGCTTTCTTATCAGCTGCTAGATGTTTTTGTAGAGAATAAGTTTCCATAACGTACCAAGATTGCCTTTAAAGCACTTATGTATCCGAATGTTAGCAACATATTATCACTATCATTGTCAGCAACTGTCAACAATCCTGTAAAATCGCCCACCAATTATTGCCACGCAGTCTGCTTGGAAAGAACCAATGAAATGCCTCCTTGCCCCGCTGCTTGTACTCGACCCCTCCAGTGCGAGCCTGAACGAACACCTGACTAGACTGGACAAGACAGCAGTGGACTGGCTGCAAGGACAGGAACTCTTACATACAAAAAAAAAATGCTACATAAAGCATAGTACAATAGAATGCTGCTCATGTAGAGATGCAAAGTAGGGCTGCACGATATATCGTTTGGACATTGTGATGTGCACATGTGCAATATAGTAACATTGCAGGACATCTGATGTAAATGCCACAACTGTTTTGCTGCTTAATACAAAAAGAAAACTTGCACAATTCTCATTTTCCATGTCTAATGTTACCAGCCGACCCTTCCCCTTTAAGACAGTCGGCCATGTGGGCAACGTGTGTATGTGACGTAACAGTACTCTGACGGGTTTGTTATGGGAAGTGAGGCTTTCCGTGTGTAGAAAAGTACGGTAAGAGGCAGCTGCCGCAGACACAGTGATGCACATGCTTTTCCATGGGTTGTGAAGCTCCAGTAGTCTTTTATGTTCACTGCAAGGAAGGAATAAAGCACCTGATTGATGCAACGTTATCACGACGTCTCCCGAACATTCTTCACCGCAGAGTTGCCAGACTTAAAGATAGTTGCCAGCTATGAGCCATCCAAAGCTAATTGAGTTAGGCCTGTCCCAACTACAGTTTGTTAAGCTAGAAACGTAACACTATTGTACAAGAAGAAGTCTGTGTCTGATATAACGTAATTTGACATGACATGCAGGCTCTGCACGCTCAGCGAACCACCAATCACAATCAATGTTGGTCAATTTATGAAACAACCAAAGCAGGCCCTGCTAGTCATCGATCACATGAGCGAGGAACAGGAGGGGAGCAACATCAGGGAGCCACCTCATTTGGAGTAAGGAGTCAATGAGTGGCTTTGGCTAATTAAGCAATTGGGCTCGTTTTGTGGGAGGAACGTGGATATGGACTATATGGACTAGAGGTAGACACGTCAGTAGCTTCTTAATAATATTATGATTTTGCTTGCATTTTTTGCATTTCCTCAGCAGTGTAGGAGGATTGTTCACTAAATCACTAGATGAAGCTGTCTCCACAATTGACCTGAGGTTGCATGTAGACACATGCTACTAGTTTAAGCATGTAAAACGCCTTAGCAAGGACAGTATAAGCGTCACAAACGTGTATTTCAGTTATATTACTGGTGTATCTCTTCAGAGAGAGAGGTTGGAAACTGGCCCGGTTTATTAAGTGATTCAAGAATACCCTGGACAGGACAGCAGTTTTTCACAAGGCAGACATACATGTGAGTGATGAATGAGAGGAAAAAGCTAGCCTCAACAGCGTCAAGTCTCCATGTCACAGAGTCTCCATGTGTTTGGATCTCTACTGAAGGGGTGAGCAGCACTCTTCCAAAAGATGTTCCCTCCCTGGTGTTTTTGATGATGGTCGTGGAGAGCGCTGTCTAACACAACGTGTCCCTATAGGTGCGAAGGCCATAGCATGCAATTCACTTTATTCTCAAACTCATCAAACCATCCAGTGAGCCTTGTGTACTGTGGATGATGACACCACTCCTGTCAGGAAATCCTCTTCTGTAATCATAGGATAAAGTCACCCTTTCCATTTTTATCCTAAGCCTGGGCCTGCTCACCATTTGTAGAATTTGTCACAGAGCATAGGGTGTTGATTGCTTAATGATGTAATGTATGATGCAGTACACTTGTATGGAAGGTTCTGCATTCGTTAAGCTTTTCCTCATATATTCTGTTTTCTTTCCATTAATATAACATGTCTGTGTATTGACTAAAAAAAACATTCACCCCTTCAGGCCATTTCGAGTTTCAGGTTAACCCAACGTTCCCAAATGCAGAAATATAGTACACTGTGTTCATAAACCTTTGCCAGGCAGTGTGCTGTGCCTGAGTTTTACTGTAAGGCTTTTCTTAGAAATAAGTAATGGGTGATGTCATCATTGCAGGTTGCTCAGTGTCTGTGCTACAGTGATGTAACTGACTATTATAGCAGTTTGTATGTGATCATTTCAACGTTTCTCCAGGCCGAGGAGGCGTAGACAAATCTGCTCCTTGTAGGCAAAGACTGAGTACTGGAGGATGTCGGGGTGTTGGTTGTGTTGCCAGCCCTTTGACAGATCATTTTATAAGGATGAGTGGGGGAATCTGTCAAGGCAACATCCCTCATACACTGTGGAGATGTCACTGATGCTGCGGGTGGGACGATCTTGGGAAAAAACAGAGCTGCTAAAAGTTTGAGCCTGCTGGCAGAACTGGGATCTGGAAACGCAGCACGAGGGGGAGAAAGATGGAGACAAAGCCTAAAACATTGCAAACAGATTTATTTGGCCTGTGCGTGTTGTGCTATGGTTTTCACCCTGTGGCACTCCAAATCAATAATTGAACAGAGCAAGGATAATAGCTACTACACACGTCATACACCGAGCATGGTGAGGAAAAACTCATTTGGAGGCTAAATAAATGGCTTTTCGTGGTCCTGAGTTGCTCATCACCTGTCTCCTTTCTGTAGGATGGATGGAGACAGGTGTCCGTCGTAAACATATTAGCTTGTATGCTGGGATTCTGTCAATGCTTTACATGTCCAACAACACAGAAAGTACTCATCTGTTTCCTCTCCCACTTCCTGTCACAATAACTCTTAAAGCTGGGCTGGATCCCTCGTCCCACACATTAGAAAAAGCAACCCAGTCCTGGAGCCTGGTGACATAGCTGCTTTACTGTGGTCATAATATAATGAGATTGTAAAATGCTGGTATTAGGAGGCAGGTACATTTGTGGATCAAGACGGCACTGAAAAAGATATGCTGAGCTGTTCAGGGATGAGGGAACAGAGCTGCTGGGATTTATATATGCAGGCACAGACTTACAGTTGTCAGGGCAAACTGGGGCCTCAGGATGCAGGATTCAGACAAAAAAAAGGGTTTTATTTTACAACGGTGGTACAAAACCAGGCAACAGTTTCCAAAAACACTGGGCAAAGGCAGCGTCACAAACAGGCAATGGTCAAAATGTTAATCTGACGGCAGTGTCCAAAAAACACTTAGCAGAGACTCAGGTCAATAAAATAGGCAGAGAGGTCCAAACACACACTTACTAAGCACATGGGGGAGGCTGAAACGCTAATAAACACAAGGGTATAAGATGAACCGGCAGAGAACAAACAGCAAGGGAGTGAATATATACACATGAGAGAGGAAGGGAGACAGTTGGACACGAGTGCAGGACATTAGGGTGGGGCAGGTGATCACACAAGGCAGGAAGGCAGGCAAAGACCAGAAGGAAAGTGACCTGCAACAGAAACAAACATAAGTATCAAAATAAAGCAGGAAGTGAGCAAAGTAAGATGATGACTGTGTATGAATGGGTATATACGTCTAACAGGTTTTTACAAAATTAAAAAAGTCAAAAGGGCAATGACAGTTTACACCTTCCTTGTCCTGTTTTTCGGCGGCTACAGGAGAATGCTGTATGTCCAGCTCCAGCGCAGGAAGTAGTGTGTTCTTTAGGTTGGGTGTACCCGATGAATAAAAGTCCAATATCCACTTTCATTTTGTCTCATTTCATTTCATTTTTTTCTCTGGTTTGGCCTCCCCCAACTCCTGAGAATAATATCTGACTCCTTAACCTTTTCTTTGAGAGTGATTCTGCAATATATCGTCTGTTCACCCCCAAAACACACACACACACACACACACACACTTTCTAGTAAACAAACGTGCACCAATCCCCTCCCAGCGCTGCTTCATAGCGCCAGCATTCAATCAAAGTCTAATCTAAAATGTATACAAATACCTGAAGCTTTTTTTATAATCCCATAATAACACTTCTTGTTTCTTATTTAGCTACGGCATTAAGTCGTATATATAGGCCTACCTAGTCACATGTGTCTGAATTAAATTGTTCGTGCAGAGATAACACAGTGTAAAAAAGTCAGGATTACTTCTATGAAAAGTCTTGCATCCTGAGAAAAGAAAAAGGTAAAAGGAAGGTTGGAAAGCAGCACAGACGAAGGCTGTTCCACTAACTGCTTTGATTTCTTTACTTTCCACCAGCCTTGGCAGGAGGAGCACAGGAGCAGATTCATTTTTGACGATGGGATCAATAAAGAGATTTTTTCCCCCTTTTCCTGTCCTCCTGACACAGACGCATCTAATTTATTGTTTACCTTGCACTTATTGAGTTTTGAACATTGTTAAATCATACCTTTCAGCTGTTTAATTTCACCTTGCACTAGACCTTCATTCCCGACGAGCATTCTGTCTTTATACATGCTATCTGCTCCCAGTACAGAGGAGGAATGAAGAGAATGAGAGAGAGAGAGAGAGAGAGAGAGAGAGAGAGAGAGAGAGAGAGCGAGTCAGAGAGAGAGAGAGAGAGAGAGAGAGAGAGAGGGAGAGAGAGAGAGAGAGAGTCAGAGAGAGAGAGCGGGGCAGATGAAGGCACCCACAGGGTGCTAAAAAATCTTACCTCTGCATTATTTGGTCTCTCCTCCCTCTTCTATGGCTTAGGTGCTCCTGCATGAAATGCTGATGTGGTTACCCCCCCCTCCCTCCCTCCCCCAGGCCTTTCTTCTCCATCTTTTCCCCGTGGCAATAGATCAGATTTCCTCCAGGGAAATCATTACTTGGCATCATTACCATTCCCAACACTTTTATCTACTACCCCTTGTTTCCTCACTTCACCGCTTGATTAAGTTTAGGGACGGGAGGAATGGGGGGGGGGGGGGGGGGGGGAATACCTTTTAATGCCAGCCTCAATAAAAAGGTCTTGGAGGAGTTGCTTTGATTGGGGTACTTTGAGGTATGGATGCTGTCTTATGGGAAAACTCCTTTTCCATCCAAATTTAAAATAAATGTTTCAACTGAGAGCCATGCAAAACTGTTACTGGTGGAGACCAACAGCAGCAGATGTTCCAGGTAAACCCTGCTTGGATGCTGACTAATCGGAAGAAACTTCTTACAGCTGAACATAACTAGGAGGTTTTATTAAACTGATGTAATATAAACTCGAAACGATGAAACGTTTTTTACCGTAGTTCTCTGTATTTTCAGCATTAACTCTTTAACAAGAAACTCTATTCTTTGACGTGCTTGGTCGGGTCTCTAGGCGTCATTTTTCCACGTGCAGGGTAAAACCACTTAGTTAGGGTTAGGGAAAAATCATGGGTGACACGCTGACATGTTAACCTTCCGCTTGAATACAGAACTGAACCAAGCAGGTTTAAATGGTTTATTAACAAAAAGGAGAACTGCAAAATATGGGGATCTGTGTGTTGCTCACAAACCATCTAGCCTAAACTACAGTTTGCGAGCCTAGAGTAGACATGCATGCACACATGAAAAACCCACATCTCTGCTTGTAAGGAGAAATACATGTACTTTACATGAAAATGACACGTACGTTTCTGGCCGTAGGCTGATGGGACTGGTGATAGTGTTGGGTGGAATGAACAGTACTATTTCAGGTTTTGGAGTTATTTAGTTGGAGAAAGTTATGGGCCATCCAGGGGTTCACGTCTTTGAGGCAGTCTGAGACAGGAGCCAGGCTTCTTGGGTCGTTGGTTCTCAGCGGGATGTATCTGTGTGTCGTCAGCATAGCAACAAAAACGAACGTGCCGCTGGATAATTTGGTTGAGTGGAAGCATATTAATAGAAAATAAAATTGGACCTAAAGTGGAACCCTGTGGAACACCATAGGCAATTTGAGTTGTAGAGAACGAGTAGTTGCCTATGGTGACCGCACAGGTTCTGTTAAAAAGGTAAGAATTACCAGAAAAGTAATCTGGAATCTTTACCTAAACCCTGCAAACTGTATCTTGAAAGCTGTATCTGGACCTGCACCTTTATTCCTGCTCCATTCTGGTTACCTGTGAATTATCAGTTCCTCATGTTGGACTTCCTAACCATGCCCGAAAGCTTCTGAATCCTCACTTTTGTCAATATAGCATTTAACTGTCCTTATCAATATATCATTTAACTGTTTAACTAGCAAGTTTTATGGGAGTGTAATACTAAATCCTTGTAATCCCTTAAGGTTAGGTCAAGCAACATTAAAATGATGACATTTTTGAAAAGGACCAATTTTCCATGACAACATGCTAACAGTATGCCCATAATTATCTGTTGGAGCCTGACCGATTGCACTCATTATTTAGAAGCCATCGACACAAACAAAAAAGAGATACACAGATGTGAATAGTTTGGTTCAGAGTATTTTGTGTGGGACTATGTATGTACTGAATATAGAGCACACATCTGATCAATTTACTGGCTAAATGATAGTGAAAGGCCTCCAGTGCATTGCCTGTGCTGATTCTAACATGTTGATTACAGCTGTAACTCACTGCCTGTATTGCAGTATTGTTAACCACCTTCCCTTTTTGCCACAAATCAATAATTCATACTCACAGTTTTGGTTTCTTTGTTGTCCATGCAGGCAGTCCCAGGTAAGTCCTGGTGCCTCAGTGGTGCTGTACGGGGCTGGGAGGCCCAGGGGTAGGGCCTCGGGCAATGGCTTTGGCCCAGCTGCTCTCCAGAGACCGCCCTGCTCAACTGGTTCGCTCCATCTTCAGAGACAAAACACTCCGGTATCTATCAGCAGCCACTCTGTCTCTGCTTTCTCTCATATTCTGTTCCTCTCTCACTCTGCCCACGTATTCAACCCAAAGTGATTTACACCCTACAAGTACTGCATGTGGGTGTGCTCTTCAAAATTGTTCAAGTGGGGTCAGGGGGTCAATGGTGGAGGCGGCCAAAAGACGTCTTTCATGACTTCACCAATACAAATGCATCAACAAAGAGAGGAGGGACTGTATGAAATATGAAAATCTTAACACATGTTTATTGTTTAACAATAGCACATACATCTCTCCTTCCTGTGGGCCTGAATCTAAACAGCAAACAATTCCAGTCACAACAGGAACTCCGAAATATCACTTGAATCTAATGCTGATAAAAGCTAACGGTGCAGTTGGGGTGATTTCTGGGACAGCCCCACAATCCAACTGACTTTCCACCATTCCTGCTTTCTGACGGATCACAAATGAAGCTCTCTCAGCCTCTGCAGGCCTCTGCGGTCCACCTTGGCCTTTAAGGCTGGGGCTTGCCGGGGAATTAGGGATGTCAGGTTCTGTGACGGGACAGTGAACAGTAATTACAACAAGGCCCTGGCCCCCATCAAGATACCCTGATGTCAGGAGGACAGCACTGGATTGGCAAGAGGAGCACCTGTCCCTGAGTCTCCAGAGGACCCATTAAGACAGAGGCCCAGTGTCCTGATCAAGCAACCCTTGTGCACTTCCACTGCACAACTACAGCTAGGCCCACTCAGTGGAGCTCACTGTTGTTAGCGTCACCTCTATCCACAGCCTCCTTAATAACACACTCAGTAGCAAGAGCTTGCAGAGCAGCAGTCAGCCGGGTGAGACGTGCACATTAAGTTAATGGAGGTTACTGCTTCCCTGTGATGTTTTCATGAGATCTGATTGGTAGAGAGATTCTGACCTTGTGGTGCACTGGGCCTATTATTGAAAAAGCAGGCTGCAGGCTTTGTAATTGCTCGGTTGTATAAGGATAGTTTGGGTTGATATATTCAGGACACATTTTGGATGTCTTACTACTGAAATGAAGAATGAATGAATGAATGAATGAAAATTGCTTACAGACTTTCAGTTTGTTTATAAGACATACACTATATAAAATAAATCAAAAGGCATTTCCCCCCCATGCCCTTCTCTTTTGGGAAAATCCATCCAAGATTACTCTAAGCAGCAAGTCGTTAAACGGCTCTGAAAAGTCAGGGGCTATTCCTAAAACATTCGGGGCTGTAGCCTCGGACGCCCAGGCCTAACAACGCTGCTGCTGAGTTCAATGTTTGCAAGTAGTATACTGCCCAGAAAAATCATAAGTTTGTTGAATGTTCTTTTTTTATGTTTAGGCTTCCCCTTGCCTCTTAGTTAATAGCACTGCCTATGCTTTAACTGAATTGAGATAGTGATAAGTCTTGGCTCGCACTTGGCGATCTGGTTCACCCCAAAGATGTTGGATGGGGTGGAGGTCTGGCCTCTGTGCAGGCCAGTCAATTTCTTCCACACCAAACTGGAAAACCATTTCTTAACGGAGCTGGCTTTGTGAACGGTGGCATCACTATCAAGAGCGTAGGTTTAGTTTCAACATTGGGGGGGGGGGGTACACATAACCAGGGGTTCTTGGGGTCCTTGCCCAATATCATTATTAACACTTAATTTCCTGTATTCTGGTGAATTTATATCCAACAATGTGTGCCTGTTCTGCAACAATTTATGGTATTATTATGATACATTATTCTCCTGTATTGTTCAAAACTTTCTGCACATTCTAAACATTATACATGTTATGATGTTTATTTTAGGAACCATGTACATCTCAACAACAAATCTGAGGATACCTTTTAAAGCCATAAGCTCCAAAGTTTAAAGCTACATGAATCTATCTTTATTTTTCACGATCATGTTGTGTTCTTTAACGCCTTAATGTAGCACAAGCAGAAACAATTCTTGGTTTCCGTACATGTTTTGAGCCCCCTGAATGGTTATTTTGACCTATTTTTGGGGAGTGGGTTGTCTTTCATATTTTTTGAGGGGGGACTATCTACATCTCCCCCCCCCCCCCCCCCGAAATCTACGCCTATGATCACCATGTTGAAACAGCCAGGAAAGGGCTTTTCCCAAACTGATGGAAGCACATTATTGTCCATTTTATGCTGAAGCTTTCAGATTTCCCTTTAAGTCAACTTAAAAAAGTAAGAGTAGGCTAAAAGCACACAGGGGTGTCCACAGGCTTTTGGTCATATATCGTGTCTTGCACATATTCATTTTGATTTCCATTGCCTGCTTGTACATTTATCTGAAAGCTTGTAAGTGTGTGTAATGTTCAGGTAGAACTATTGCTTTCTGTATTTTCTAAGACTGCACCTCTGTTTATCGCTGATACACAGTTCTCCTCAGATCTGCCATCCGCCCTGTTTGATTACACTCATCCTCCAGAGAGAGAGAGAGTGGTGTATTTGAGTCTCCTCCGCCATTTCACACAACAAAATAAATGTTTCATCGCTTCTCCACCAAACGAGCTGGGTGGGTTGGAAACTGAGAGAAAATTGCCTTTTGAATAATCCACTTCTTGATTCTTTTTTCTTTTTTCCTCCTGAAAGGTTTTCTGAAGGTTATTGTTGAGAATAATGCAGCTCCTGCCCCCCTGCAGATGACAATCATCTTTCCAATTTGTTTGAGATTAGGTCATATGGAAACAGCGCATCGTAAACACACAGGGTCGGCGTGCCGGTGATGGAGGATGGGGAGTGTGGCACCGTTTCCCCCTGTTCTGGGTGCATCCAGCCTTGATTGCCATGACACTGGCAGTAGGAGAAACCAGTGCAACAAACAAACAGAAATCCACAGATCTCTGTTACTAACTGGGAGAAAGAGAGAAGCCGACCCCCCACCCTCCTCCCGAAGCAGCCTGACCAGATTGGATGTTTGATTTGCGGCTGGATCAGTAAACACACTACGGCTTTGGCTGTTTCTTTTGATTCAACACAAATCATATCTGAACAAACAAACGAGTTCTCAGGGTTTGAGATACGACAGTATTGACATCAGCGCTGCCATCTGAGAAGAGCCTTAATATTTCTCTTAGCACTACTAGAGGCACACTTTTATCATTTAAACACTTTAAATAAAGTTACAGTGAATGTCGTCTGTTGGTCAGCTGTGGTGTGTGTGTGTGTGTGTGTGTGTATGTGTGTGCGTGTGTGTGTGTGTGTGTGTGGGGGGGGGGAGGTAGATTGCAATAATTTTGCTTACATGGTTGAGCTGTTAAGGCTGAGGCCTAAATGGGCATCTGGTAGAGGTTATCCTGCTACATCAAACGACAGATTTGTGAGACCAAGAAAGCTGAATGCCTGCAGAATCCTGCATCTCACCGACCATTAGCCTCTTGCTACGCACCCTGACTGCACTGTGGCTAATGACAGGCAGATTCCTCAGCGATGCTAACTCGCCTAATGCGTTCTCTGAATAGAGGATCAGTTACCTGAGTCAGATTAGGGCTGGAACATGTGTTTGAGATGCAACTACACAATCAATGGGGTGCTAATTGTGTGTCTCCGGGACACTGACATCTTCTGCTATCTAGAATGTCAATAATCAACCGGGTTAGCTTGTGACTGAAGAGACAACATGATGCCAGTTTAAACAATAAAGATTAGCCCGGTAATCAGACATAACATTCAATCTACTGCAAAAGGTGTGTAAAATATATTCAAACATTTCACCACCAAATCGAAATTCTAAGGCCTCACTGGTGACCATGGAAGGTTGTGTTCATTGTCCATTACAGTCTCCTAGAAATAAATGGACAGCATTTATACTGTGTTTTTCTAGTCTTGGGGCACTTTCCCACCTTCCTCATTTAGTTCAGATGAATCGCTTGAATTGGTTTGAACTGAACTGGTGCGGCTTGTTTGGGCAGCTGTGAGAACACAGCAATGGCACTCGGGTGCACCAAAAGCTGCCCAAACAAGTGTACCGAGACCTGCTTGATGAGGTGGTCTCGGTATGCTTTCAATCAAACTCTGGAGCGGTTGGTTTGTGGTGAGAACATGATCCGACCTCGAACCGTACCAACTATATAAACTCCACAAGCCTGAGCTAATGTCTCCTGTAGTCAGCAATCTGCGATGCAGCAGAGCAGCAAACTGTAGCAGCTTCAATGTTTCTCTCACTGAAATAGACAGCAGTCAAGCTCGCCGTCACTCGCATCTCTGTATTCAAACCAGCCGCCGCTAAAGTTGGAGACAGACGCCGGCAGAGCGGAGCGAAGTCTCTTTGAGCAGAGCAGACGTAGGAAAGTCGCTCGCGATAACAATGTGTGATTGTTGAAATTAAATGAGCTGGTTTGACCATGGAGAAATATGAACTAGTCCAGCACACATGACCTTCCCCCTGTATTTACTTTCTTGCTCCCGCCCACAGACACATCTGACCAATAAGAGAAGTGAACGTTCTTCCGTGGTTTGTTGTGAAGCATTTTGGTACATTTGGATTTTTCTAGGTGTGAAACCAAACCAAACCAAGTTTACAAACTCATCAACTGATTTGGACCAGAGCAAATCAACTACAGGTGTGAAAATGCCCTTGGTGACCACTCCAAGCACTTCAGAACACAAGCCAGCATTCACTCACTCACACACTGAGGCTAGCATGTTCATCAGGAGGGGAGGGAGAAACATTCACACGTACACTCACACGAGCAATGTGGGGTATATCTTGCCCAAGGACATGTAGACTGCAGGGGCCAGGGATCGAACCACCGACCCGCGACTGCTCTAGCTCCTGAACCACAGCCGCCCCATATGTTTGACAGAGTGAACACCATACTGATTTTGCTATTCTTAGAGCTCAGTCAGCATTTATAACAGCAACATTTTAGACTTAAATCAGTTAATTTGAGTGGAATTCCTGCAAGTACATTCACGTTTGCAGAATTCAACTCTGGTGAACTCTAATGGTGCTTACGCACTGCTAGTACCAGCTCTGCTCGGCTCGACCGTGGTGCCCCGTCCTCCATTTTCCATTGCAGATTTAGAACCGTCTCATGCGTGAGGCGAGCGTGGCTGGTCATCATAGCGACGCCGCAGCAAACTGCTGTGACCTAACGCAACACACACACACACACACACACACACACACACACACACACACACACAGAACGTCGGAGGTGTGTTGTTTTTGAAAAAAACCACAGCTGGCTAAACTATTTAAAAATGGCGGGTTTGTCCAGGACCCCCCCCGTCTGTCGCTAGCAACGATGACGCAGTGATTAGTGACGGTTCTCTCCGACCAATCAGTAGTCTGCAGGTTTTCACGTCACCTTTTGGTATCGCCTCAGCTCGCTTGGAACCTCGGCGGAGGTGATACTAAAAAAAGTACCTGTTGGCAGGTACCAGGGACTTTTTATCATAATGGAAAACGAAAAAAGGCGAGTAGAGTCGAGGCGAGTCGAGCAGGTACCATGTAATGGAAAAAGATGCAATTTCTCACCACTTAGCAATTTTAGTTTAAAAAGTGGAGGGTCCAGAATGGAGGAAGGTGTCATTTTAGCTGCATTGCACCATGCAACCTTATATATCCTTCCTAACGAGAGCTCACGTGATCAAGAACTACCTTCCTTCACAAGAACATGCTGATACATTTTGCTATGCCACTTCCTGGTGTGACAGAGCACTAACACTGTACCGCTGAGACTGTATACATTTAAACTGTCCACCACAGGAAACAGCATCGGGTCGTTAAACTCAAATGGTTTCATCCTATTGCAAGCATGAACTTATACTTAACAACTCTGAAAGCAGGGTATCATCAGAAGGAAAACAATATACACCCACATCTCGTTCTCAATTGATATTTAATGCTACCAGGTCATGACAACATTTCAATCGCAATCAAGCTGGTGCTTTGCACCATTTCATCTTCTAGAGACCATGAATATCCCCAGCAAATTTCACATACATTCAGTCATTAGTTTTGAAGAAACCTTGTTGGTTGGTGGACCTGAAGGGGGTCAAGGGACTACCTGATTTAGGACACATTCTATGGCGACCACAAAGATCCATATTAGATTCTGCATGGAATCTCTCTACACCTCAGTAAGGGAATGTCAAAGCAGCTGCTTTCCATCAGCTGTCAAAGTCCAAACATCTGATTTGACAGCCATGACTGAGGCGCAGCAGCAGCTGCATTCATAACACCACAGCTCTTATCTCCAAGTATTGCTCATGAAAATAAAGAACAGTGTATGGAATTAGTTTACTGCTCCTTGTTCCCTCCCTCGTTTGGGTCAGGGTCAGAATCTGAATAAGGCTTAAAAAATGGCTTTGACTGGCCTTGAATAGTGCCACAGCGGGTCAACACAGTTAAGCTGCACAGATGGAACATTACATAACTAGTGGTGAGTTTTTTAAAAACAACTTCAGAGAACCACGACTTTGGTACAAACAATCACTATCCAGAAAAGTATATATTCATTTAATGTGTGTCTTCTTTTTATAGAACAAATGTCAAGAGTTGTTTTGGCTACCAGCCTCTGATTGGTCAATCCCAGTGTTATGCATTGTTACTGAGGGCTCACTAATCTTTCAGGAGGCTGTACTCAGTTGGGAAGTACACTCAACTCAGACACAAAACTCCATTATCACAGCAATAAAGAGCTAATGACCCAACAACAAGAATATATTTGCCATGGCACCCATCTCCTTGAAAGGGCCAAAGGATAAAGGGTCATTAAAGCAACGTTATCTGGTCCAGATAGCATTGGCATGTCTGTAACGATCATTATTTTTGCCCCTGGAGCCGTTTGGCAACGGAGAGCAGGGCTAACTGCACAGGCAGCGCTAACTCCAGGGTCAGCTGTAACACTGGGATGAAGGCGCTAACGATACGCAGCCTGGCAGCTAATGCTTTTTCTAAATGCTCCTAATGACTGCCAACCCTAATGTAGGAGATTTCTGGATCTCTGTTTTTCTTTGTGCTTTGTCAGCTCCATGTGGCAGAGTTGTTGCTTTTTCTCTACTTTTATCAGGGTTTCTTCTACTTTGATGTATTTTTTTTCCCTTTGCGGGTGGAGGGAGGGGAGGGCACATCTCACTGACGGCCCCAGTGAGTTGTGAGCGGCTGATATTGTAATCAAAACTCCTAAATTAAACACAGTCTGGCTGTCTAGCTTCTCCTTTGGTACAGCCAAGTGTTTATGGGATGGACTACTCCAAACCTTAGACACACGAGGGAACAAGAAAAGGCTGACTTTAGCAAGTACCGTTGCAAGTCAGCTACTTGTAGACAGAAGAAATGTTCAATGTGTTTCACTTCACTATCAATTAAAATAATCATGTGATAACTTAAAAGTTGAAGAATAGGCAAAGAATATTGTTAGTTGACTAAGGGCTTCATTTACTATGGATTCTAAGCCTAATATTTCCTATGGGACTATCCAGATGTACTGTAACAGAGACAATAAGAATTAGCCTGGCTCCGCCCTCCTACGTACTTCCGCTCAATTTTCATTTTCCTTCAGTACTACGTCTGGGTTTGCGGTATATTCTTGGGTTTTCTCTGATCAAATTTTAACAGGTCCAATCAGCAAACAGAGGGAGTGGCTGAGAACGATGACGTTGAGGTTCGGTAACCTTCGGCGAGTTCCGTAATAGCGGCGGAGAAAGATGCGGTCCGTTGTGGCAACGCTGCCGAATATCCAGAAGTTAAAGCCCGAGTAAGAACAATCTTTGCTGAGTTGTGTTGGTGGCCATGATGTCGTGGCCCTCCTCCCCACGGGGTTCGGGAACAGTTTGATTTTCTAGCTCGCTCCGTTAGTGGTGAAGGAGTTGGCTAAGGCTAGCAATGCTAAGTCGATAGTTGTTGGTAGCCTGGTCCTACCAGACAGTACGTAGGAGGGTGGAGCCAGGCTACCAGAGTGGCTCTGGGCAGATCAAATAGTTTTAAACTTCAACCCGCCTTCAAGAAAGTTGACACTTGTCAATGGAGAGTGGCCAGACTCTCTGTACAGATGAAATGGACCAGAGTCTGGTAGGACCAGGCTAATGGACCAGAGTCTGGTAGGACCAGGCTAATGGACCAGAGTCTGGTAGGACCAGGCTAATAGACCAGAGTCTGGTAGGACCAGGCTAATAGACCAGAGTCTGGTAGGACCAGGCTAAATAAGAATGGTTTGTTTGGGTCAAATTAGTCTTGCTTTGCAAGACCCGCCTCCAAAGCACGCTGAAGGAGGCTGTGGCTACTGCAAATAGCATTCAGGGATGGGAGGAAAACATGCTCTGGTTTATTGGCATTTCTTTAAACCAATCAGAATCGTCTTGGGCGGTGCTAAACTCCGCACAGAGCCGATGCAAAATAGTCGTGCGAGAGAAAACTCAGATTGGACAGATAGTCTAGCTAGCTGTCTGGATTTACCCTGCAGAGATCTGAGGAGCAGTTAACCATAGTCCTCACAAATCCACCGGAGGTTAGAACACCAACACAAAGAAAGAGGAAGGAAACGGAAAATACATGCATCCGGCAGGATTTCCTGCAGCACGGCGCAATCCCGGAAGTGGAACGCGAAGGATATAGACTAGGGTCAAACCAACATGGTCTACATGTATGTAGACTTGCAAAAATCAGGAGAAGTTTTTTTCAACCAAAATTGCCCCCAAAAAACATAGATTGTTCCATACAAGGCTCTTTGCAAGTAAAATTAAGGATCAGTTTACTACTTTCACTGAGAGTGTTTTATTCAATTTTATAGCATATGAAAAAAAGTTGAAATAGTTTCTCCTGACAAAACGACATGAACCAGTCTGTGATAATCTATCAACATCCTCCAATCTTAACTATTAGTCCAAATAATTCATAGTTTCTGCCTTTTTTAACTCAAATAATTTGGTATCATTTTGTATGAATGAGGTTTAATGACCATGAATTATAAATGTAAAACTCGTGGTAACAAGTTGATGTTAGTGCATATAAATGTTTGTTTTTTTTAAGCGCCAAAAGCATTGAAAAAAGCACCTAAACATCGGGAAAAAATATTTTTTAATTTTGACCTGGAAGGACAACAAGTTCATGGTCGAAGGGAAGGCAACACAAGGGTTAAATAAACTCGGATTAAAACCAGGGGGAAGGCGGAAACAGTTCATAATGAATACAATTATTTTTTGTCAAACTAAACATACACCAACAACTGAAAGTGATCTCCTCAAAAAGGAACACCGATATATAACGAAAGGTTAACTAAAGAGCTACGTTTTAACAAACAAAATACAACTGCAGTTCACACAACCGCAACCACTATGTTGCTTTACACAGCCGCTTTGGAGCATTACCGTTTTTTCCAATTGCTAACACACTCAAATGACATGCATAGCACAAATATTTAAAGTGACACAGAGCGAAAAACCTCTTCTCAACTCTCCAAAAGTCTTAAAGGTCCCATGGCATGAAATCTTCACTTTATGAGGTTTTTTTAACATTAATATGAGTTCCCCCAGCCTGCCTATGGTCCCCCAGTGGCTAGAAATGGTGATAGGTGTAAACCGAGCCCTGGGTATCCTGCTCTGCCTTTGAGAAAATGAAAGCTCAGATGGGCCGATCTGGAATCTTCTCCTTATGACATCATAAGGGGAAAGGTTACCTCCCCTTTCTCTGCTTTGCCCGCCCAGAGAATTTGGCCCGCCCATGAGAGAGAGAGAGAGAGACATCATGGCTTTCAAAGAGCAAAGTGGCAGTTGGTCATGTTATCAATCTGACATGAAGTCACATGTTTGCAATTTCATAACACTGCCATTGAAAATGACACTACATGAGATCATTGGCCAATATAACAGTCCCTCCAGAAAAACACGTAACAAATACATAATCAGCCAAAGTCTGCATATTTATGCGGGGGCGCATTTTTTCAAATACGCCGCACTTTTTCCGCATAAATTGCCACATAAATTGCCGCATAAATTGCCGATTTCCTCACAAAATATGATTCCATAATCCCCGCATTTTCTTTGCAAAAAAAAAAAAATTTCAAAATGTTGCGTTTACTTCACACAAGAGCAGCCATTTTCCGCTGTTGCCATGGGAACGTTATGAAGTGATGTAATTACACGACGTGAACATCATCTAAAAGCTGCAAACCCCGTGATGAAGCCACGATGAAACCCTAATTTTTGCAAGTTCCCGCAATTTCATCGCATAAAATTGCATAAATATCCCACATATTCCATCGCATTTATTAAGAAAACGTGACGCATAATCAAGGATTTTTGCCCGCAACAATCACAAAAAAAATGGAAAAATGACTGATATATGTGCCACCTGGCCAAACACCTACAAAAAACGGCGACGAGCACCTTATTACTAACTTATTTTCTCAACATTTCTGCACATTTTTTCTGTTTTCAGTTTTTTGTGAGCATATTTTTGTTCCATCCAATGAAAATATATATGCTGGGCATATATTACACTGACTTGTTTAGTGAAAAATAAAAAAAATAAAAATGTTTCAACAGCGTGTGTGTGTGTGTGTGTGTGTCGGGGGGTCTCTGTATGTGTGTGTGTGGGGGGGGGTCACTGTGTGTGTGTGTGTGTGTGTGTGTGTGTGTGTATCTGCAAATATTTCTGTGCATGTGAACAATCTGAAGAATGTTCTACAATTTGAACTATTGTAGTATTATGGCAAAGCATACTAAAGATGAGAGTGCTTTTCATTATGCCCAACAGTGTGTAGATGGTAATATGAATGAAGTGTGAGCCATTTGGTGCAAAAGTTTGATTTTCATAATGCTATATGTACTTTTGGTTGCAGTGCTTCATTTTTACAGGATATATGAGGTATTCTGCTAGTTTGGGTATGTGGTTCTGTGAAACCAACCTAGTTCACAAAATTGTGTTTTAGCAATTGGAAAAAACTGTAACACGGATCTGTGGCCCACTGGCTCCACTCTGGCTTCCACTGAAAGCTCTGTCCAACTCACATTGGCAATCAGTGGCTCCGCACGGCCACGCTATGCTCCCTGATTACAGCTGAGTGACTTCAGCTGTGGGAGGGACGACACCTGCACAGGTACACACCTGAAGACAATCACAGCGCATGACACACAGCAAAACAAGCAGAAAACAATACGGCACGCATCACCAGTCACAGCTGCAACAGATCTTTAAATAATGAGAGGTGAAGAATCTTTCAAACCTTCTATATATATATATATATATATATATATATATATATATATATATATATATATATATATATATATATATATATATATATATATAGCTAAGCTTCTGGAACTATCTGCACGTAGCCAACCAAGCAATTAGAAGGAAGTTAGAAAATTGTGTTTTATTTTCAGGCAATTTGGGTAAACATACCCTAGATGTTAAACTTTAAGAAAATGTCATTTTCAAGGAAATTAAATATAATCATTTTAAACAGTCAATAGCATTTGTTTCAGCCAGAAATGATTCCTGAGGGAGAGCTTGCTGATTTCAGAAATAATAAATAACATTTCTCACCTCGAGGATTTGCAAAAGGTTTCTGTTTGCCTCTATCCATACAGTATACCCTTCAGTTCACATTTTTTATATTTCGTCATTAATATTGTCCTTTCACATTTTGTGTTTCTTCTTGATCATATGTTTTAGTTCTGCAATAATAACTGATCCAGGAAAAAAAAATGCTAGTACGCTACTTTATATTCAGGGTTAGACATCATCAGGGGTGTAGTGCTGTTTATTATATCTCTCTTGCATGACATATGCTTTAGTGATTATTGGATCTTCAAGCGCTTACAAAATATGCATTTAGATAGATAGATAGATGGACTTTATTAATCCCAAATTGGGAAATTTGTTACAAGTAACAAGGACATACACACATACTCACTCACACACATACAAGAAATATACTAGAAATAATAAATAAGATAAAAAAATAAGATAAAATAAGAGAGCAAAGATAAAAATGCCAGAAAAACTACTGACAAAAATAATATATACACTGTATATATACTTAGAGTAATGAAAAGAATGTACATATATATACAATATATAAGTGTAGAATAAAATGTACAACCAACATACATAGTATATATAGCAAAGTAAAATATGTATAATATTAAATATGAAGTAACCAGTGTGTACGTAGCAAGTAGCCTTTCAACCAGATTATGACAACTGCAAATCTTCTTTTTCCTCACTTGAAGAAAGAAAGTGGTTTGGGTGTGTACACCCCTGATTGCCATACCTATTTCCTATGGTAGCAATTTGGTTTGTTAGTGTTTTCTTTTCTGCCTTCCAGTAAGCCAATGCCTACTATTCATTTTAGTGTGGTATAGGTACATCAACCCTTGTAATCCATCATAACCTTTCAATTGTAATCATTGAACTCAAAAGCAGGATTGATGATTCTCCCAGTTTGTTTTTCTCTCCACCCGCATGCGCACGTTCGAAGAAAATAAATGGGTGAAAAACGCGCTCTGGTTTATTGGCATTTCTTTAAACCAATCACAATCGTCTTGGGCGGGGCTAAGCTCCGGACGGAGCCACGGTGCCTCTGCAAAATAGTCTCAGGAAGGAACTTGTTTTGGTGGAACATGTGTATGTTCAAAAGTAGTTTTAGTCGTGCAACAGAAAACTCAGATTGGACAGATAGTCTAGCTAGCTGTCTGGATTTACCCTGCAGAGATCTGAGGAGCAGTTAACCATAGTCCTCACAAATCCACCAGAGGTTAGAACGCCAACACAAAGACAGAGGAAGGGGACGGACATCCGGCCGAAAAGAGGGACATCCGGTCGAATTTCCGGCGGCAACGGAGCAATCTAGGAAGTGGAACGTCGTGGATTCAAAGGTACCTAGATAACACATGAAGTAAACCTATTAATACTTCTTTGTTTTTTCCCTTCTTTTCTCCTGGGCTCTGTTTACCTCTAGCATATGAAAGCATTGTTCCTACCACAGTGATCATAACGCCATGTGGTGAATATAGGTACATGGTTAGTATCGTACACTGGACTTAGCCATGGCTTTGTGTTGCATCATCCCTGTGACACCAGACAACATGGTGGTAATGATGCTACGTTTCCAGCAGCAGGATTCAGGGGCTAACGTCTGACTCCAGAGCAGCTGAGCCATAATAACACATGACACACGTCGGCCATTAGTGAGGATTCTCCTTGTGGTTGCCACGCTTGCTTTTAATTTGCCTAGGCTGTAATCTCCATCTACTCTGAGTGTTTTCATCCACTAAACAACTTCCAACAGCTTGAGCCTAATCAAAGAGTTTCTCTCTCGTCTTTGTCTCTGGATAAGGAAATTCAATTAGCTTAATTGGCCTGGATATTATGCTCTGTAATGTGATGTAAGCATCAGTGTCGACAAACTTCACAGGGCACTTTGGAAGCACCTCGCTAATGAGAGCAATAACTTTAATCCAAATGTTTTACTTCGACATTCCACGTGATTGTAAATTGAAATCCAGGTAATTAGTTGAAACAACCTCTGAGGTGAGAGCGGGCTTCTTAAAAGCTGCTGATGGCAATGTAAGCAGCGTTTGTTTTTTTTTGTCTTGTTCCATGTTTGACACATGACAGCACCAAAATAGAAAAATCCACTTTTTGTCCTCCGACAAGATGAAAGCCCGTTGTGTTTTTATAGCTGAACAAAGGGTTGGTTTGAAAAATGAATCTCATTTGAATGGGAAATTTAAACCATGCAACCAAGGCTCTTATTTCTGAGCTCCCTATCATGGGGACAAAAGGGGCATTTTACAAGCAGCAGAGACAACAAACTGAGGAAATGATTGCACTTTAAATCAATCATATATCATAGGCTGCACCATGCTCTGCTGGTTCGGGTAATGGACAGGAAACGGGCTCTCTCTGTCTCCGGGTTTGGATCTAGCGCTGTGCCCTTGAGCTGAATACTTAACCTTAGTTGTTTCAGCAAACACTTGATTTCTAAATGGATATACAAAGTATGAAGGTCTAAACTTTCTTCAGATATAAATCACAGCCTGACAACTATTGAAACGACACTCAAAGAAAAGACACCACACTCACTGGTAACACAATAAAACTGTATTACATTTGTGCTTAAAATTATTACAATTACAGTATTTACAAGCGTTGTCCTAAAAATAAACATCTCATGCTGGATGACACATAAAAAGAAATCATTGTACAGTAGCAAGCCAAAATGAATATTTTTTATATGTACACCCACAATTTACAAATGAAAGAATGTTTGTTTTTTTCTCCAGCTACGAAATGGTGCTGAGCACTGTTGCACACGCTCAGATGCTGACAGTTAATACCGGATGGAATTCCTCTGCAGCCAGGGAGCCGCTGGGACCAAGATGGCCGCCCTGCTGCAGAGAGCAGTTCACTGAACCCAAAGCTGTGTGGGAAATGACACAGCTACCTTCAACATACGCCAAACAGAGACTGAGAAATCATCATCAGCATGTCAAACAATGCCAAATGTTGGACAACAGGTAATGCTTATCAAATAAATAGTGTACAAAAAGTAACCAACCCCCACCACCCCGGACCAATCTGTACACCCCCACAACAAACCGCCTCCACCAGCATGTCCCCACGTTTCCCTTTGAGCAGTGTGAAAGCAAGGTTTTCATAAATAGAAAGACTGTTTCCAGCAAAAAATACACAGCCCTCCTTCAGAACAGAAGCTGGAGTCAAAACGGCTGCCCAAACCTTGCTGAATGTAGCCCTGACACAATGCATCTCAGGAATGGAACGGTGCCTCTGGTCCCACCCCCCCATGAAAGATAGCGTGGCACAGCCACGTGTTTGTCCACAGGCATTACATCTGCTCCATCATGTTTAAAGCTGCTGCATCTGTTTTTGGACCACTTGGGGGCAGTAGAGCAAGCTGAGAGCATAACATCTTAAAAAATACTGTAGTCCTTCTAACGTTGTTGCCAAACCTGTTTGTTGCCTATTTACACATCCAGCAGACACAGAGCAACATCATCAGGATGAATGGAAGTCATTCACTGTTCACTGTTCAAGCTCTGTTTTGGTCTCCGGTATTACTGTGAGAACATCCGGCTCTGCTGCTGAATGCTTCTCTGAGCCAACTAGCTGCTAACTTTGACTGCTGTTTGGTGCAAGTGAAAGAGTGATGGTGATTAGCTTCAGAGTGAGTAGTGAGAGTCATAGTGAGAGAAACAAAGTGTCTCCCCTGTTCTTTCTGACCATGGTGGGAAATCTGTAACAGGAAAAGTGAACCCTCTCCTTGATTTCACGTTGTTTATGGAGAAGGAGAACCAGGAAATGAGTCGGGGGGAAATGCAGCACTACCAAGCCAAAGCCGAGCAAATTGCGTTGCCGCGATGTGTAGTTACACTTTTGGAGAGGTGCACGTCAGGCTACGGCGTAGGGTCAGGTAGCCACGGCGTGACTCGAGTCTGTTCGGTGTGTTCCGTGCCGTCGTCAGCCGCCGGAGCCGTCGGCCTTCATTTCGGCCGATTTGACATGTTGAATCGGTGGGTGGGCAGTCGGACTCAATGACCAATCTGATTGGTGGAGTGCTAGCCCGGAAATAACGAGCGGGATGAGTGACGAACGGCTCTCAAAATCTGACAAATCTTTTAAACTGACCTGTGTTGATCTGCAATGAAGACAGATTCAGCAACACGGCCTGTTTCTCTCTTCAAATGTTTTCAGAAACACGTTTCGGTGAACTATCTACGTAATTTACGAGCTCGTAGTCCGAACGAGCCGCCATGATGGTCGGGGAGAAGCCAGACCCACGTGACGCGGTCGTCCAATCAGCTGCCGGTTTTCATTTTTTGGGCAACAATACAGATTAGCGCTGCCCGCCGTTATGGAGACGTATTACATCTTACGCACGCGCAGAACGTACGCTCAAGTTGGCGTGGCTTCGGTGTGTTCCGAGGTACTTTTTTTGACCAACTCGGGGAGGCAGTCAGTCCGACTCCCTTTTCTGCTTACGGTCGGCCGTCGGGTTGGTGTGACAGAGCCTTAAGAGAGTTAGTCTTGCATTGCCAGACCTTCCTCCACAGCACTGTGGAGGAAGGTCTGGCTAGTCCACACAGCATTGCTGGATGGGAGAAAAACGTGCTCTGGTTTATTGGCATTTCTTTAAACCAATCACAATCGTCTTGGGCGGCGCTAAGCGCTGGACAGAGCCACGGTGCCTCTGCTAAATAGTCTCAGGAAGGAACTTGATTTGGTGGAACATGTGTTCGTTCAAAGGTTGTTTTAGTCGTGCAACAGAAAACTCAGATTGGACAGATAGTCTAGCTAGCTGTCTGGATTTACCCTGCAGAGATCTGAGGAGCAGTTAACCATAGGGACGGACATCCGGCTAAAAAATAGTGACCTCTGGCAGTTTCCTGCGGCACTGGAGCAATCCCGGAAGTGGAACTTTGTGGATATAGACTATTCTAAAAGTAACCAAACTGCAACCTTCCGCATCTTTAACAACGCGTTAAAAACCACAATTGTTAGTTCTCGGGTTTAGACACGAGGATGGAAAACGCTCCTGTGGGAGGAATAAACAAGCGATATCATTGTATAGTTTGGAGGACTGGTCCCCTCAAAAGCGGACTCCTTTGACCAGGAAAGGTCTTTTCATTGATAGGCCAATCACACACATTTACTTTGTGCTACCAGAAAAGTAGTCCTATGTAACACTAGTCTTCAAGGGTCAACTGCTTCTAGTGACATAGTGTTCTCAAATATATTCATCTAGTGACTGTGTGAGAGATTCCATCCATCCAGAGAAACGCACTGATTATGTCACAAAGTCTACATTTTAGAGTTTGTGAAATAATAAAGCTGTGTGATCTGGAAGCATGTTGCTACTCCAGTGATTAAGTTTGGAATCTGAAGGTTCTGAAAGGACGATATGGACCACGCACGCACGCACGCACGCACGCACGGCAACAAATAAATCATCAGTTTACATTCACTGTGTTTTAAATCTATCATACAGTACAGAGGTCTTTTCTCTAAAACATTGATTGGCAATACCTCAGTGTATTTTAGATTCAAGTAGTAGGTTGTCTGTCCTTGTCAGATAAGATGAGACAAGACTGCTTTTGGGTGGGTTCATTTTCTTTTTGTTTCCAACAGGCAGGATCAGCTGTTGGTTAGAATTCTCTGAGGTGGCTGGTGGTTGGCCAGGAGGAAAGAGGCAGCATCCGTCATAAACACAGAAATGGCCAAACTGTTTGTTTTCATTTGTGTAGTTTGTTGTAGGCTTCCAGGGCCTTTCCCTGCCACGTTGGTGTCTGTATGGCTATTCTGTACAGCAGAGTGTGCCCCCCCCCTCCCGCCCTCCCAGGGAAGCTGAGTTATGTACATGATGGGGCCAGGAGCTGGACAGGAGCAATCTCTCCTTCAGTCTCTCTTTCTCCCACTCCTACTCCTCCTCTTCCTCCTCCTCCTCTTCCTCCTCTTCCTCCTCCTCGTCTAGCGGGGGTCAGCGGACCTGGGGGGCGTAGCCCTCCTTCATCAGCCCCTCCTCGTAGTCCGTCTGGCACAGGATCATGTTGTTCTTCAGGAAAAACTTGTCTCCCACACAAAACCTGCGCCACACAAAGAGAGAGAGAGAGAGAGAGGGAGAGAAAGCTTTACATAAGCATCAAAGCAAGCATCTCATCATTAGCACTGAGCTTTAGGCTAGCAGGCCTAGCCAGCTGCAGCTAGCTTCCTGACTACAGTGCAAAATCTCTACTTTAGCAACACCTAACCAACACCCCCCCCCCCTTCCCCCCTTCCCCCCTTCACTTGCAGCGCTGCAGTGTGCCTGCAAGGTTCTCCTCTAGGAAGCAGTCAACTCAGTTACAAGGGGGGAATGCAGGGCTTGGGAGTTGGGTCTTTCCACCTGCAACTCTTCCAGAAACCCCCACCGATCTCGGCAGAGGCCCGTCCTGCTCCAGCCAGGGGGGTGCACAGTTACGCTTGACCTTTCAGCACAGTGCCAAGTGGAGATTATGTTGAGCGCGCAGGAGCTGTAACTCTCTCTGTTCTGTCCCGAGGGCTGCTTATCTCCCTCAGTGTGCAGGTTAGACAAGGTCGGCAAGCAGCGGTGCCAGTGTTTACCTGGGGGGGGGGGGTCGCCTTCGTTTGACTTCCTTGGATGTTAAGATTGCTGAGTTGAGTGCTGGGACGGAGCCCAGGTACCTGACAAACATGGCAGCATTTATTCAGGGCTGCAGGGCAGACTAAGAGCGTGATTTGTTACTTCCATTTGGGACCAATTAGCAGGACTTATAACACCGAAGGTGTTGGCACTAAAATACCAAAAAGTGTAAGAACGGTGTGTTTTTGGAATCCAAATGCTCGGAGGAAGAGCTGACATTTATTTAAAATAAATAAATAAATAAATAAATCATGTAAAGCTGCACACTCTGATGTATGCGTTGAATATATGAACATTTCAGCGATGTATGACATGAGTATTATAGTCTGTCAGTCACCTACTTCTGCCAGTCGTCCCAGCACCGTAGGATAAGAATCGCCTGGCCTTGTTAACTTCTTCTTGGAAGCTTTGTCCATAAAAAAACTCCCTGCAGCATCCTATCAGGAAGTACCTTTAAAGCTCCGCCCATTCATGCCCTGGCCAGATACATGAGAGACAGTAAACTGCAGCCTTGGCACATAAAAAAACATGTTTCATAAATATATATATATATATATATATATATATATATATATATATATATATATATATAAATAAATAAAACATGTTTTATTCGTACGTTTCCTAAACTGTACGAGATGATCCCAATAGCCAGCAACTCAAGATTAGCAAAAAACAGCTAATGTTGAGTTGCAAGCCTGTAGCTATTGTGGTTGTTGCCAGGACTTTTACCCAACTAAACCCAGAAGACTAATATCCATTCATCTGGCATGGTGATTATTTCATGTAATGGTGTCATCCACTCTAATAAAAAATGACAGCATCTATTAAGCGGCTGTCTTTACCGATGCCGAGCCCACTCCCACTTTCACTTTATCTCCCTTTATTTTTTCTCTCTACTAGCAGTGCCCCCCCACAGCTCTTACCCCTGCCCTCCTCCACTTATTTCACACGGCCAAATTGTTTCTGCTCGGTGAAATGTCAACAGCATATGTGACATCTGTGCACCAATTATGATGAGGATATTACACAGGCGTGTCTAATAAAGGACCTTGAGTTGCCCGAGTATTTCCACTTCCTTAAAAACAGTTGCAGCATACATCTTCTGTTCTGCTGATATATTGGTTGCCTGCTACTGGACTTTCAGTAAACAATTGGTAAACTGGTATAATAAATAATGAAAGACTGTATTAGCCTCAGCAGTATTAAAGAGCCCTATTTTGCTTTTTTTGGATTCCGTGTCTTTTAGTGTGCAAGTTAGTTGTGTATGTCATAGATGTATAAAGTGCAAAAAGAATTCTGTATATAAAGAGTTTTAGACCGTGCCTTAGGCTAACCAGGTGGTACGTGACTCATAAGCATACAACGTATCATTTTGAGTAAAACAATTTACAGAAAATCCCAAAAAAGTCAAAGGTACAAGACTGTACATATCGTCATCTCAGAGCGAAGGAACTACTCATCCCATAAACCACCGCGCACCACTGAATAAAGGAAGCTACGTTAGTTTATCTAACAGCTAATTCTGCTAACCGCTAGCTGAGACAGCATGTAATAACTTTAAAAGACCCTCAAAATAAAACTGTTAAATATATAACAGCTGTTACATCAGCTTTAGCCGGCTTTACCCAGTATTAAGTTTGAGTTAACGTTATTTTAGACTGAATCAAGCTATCATCTAGCGGTTAGCTGAATTAGCTGTTAGCTAAACTAACGTTAGCTTCCCGGCAGAGGCTAACGTCAGAAGCGTGGAACAGATCGTGATTAGTGCAGTGTCGTAAATCCTCGTGACGGATCGTGCAGGCAGCACAGATCGGGTACTGACACCCCCCCCCCCTCCTCACCAGCATGAGTTCCACCAATCAGAGGCATCACTGTGGGATTGTGGGATTGTTCAGGATTGTGGGTAATGAAGTACTTATCCAAGACATCGCGAATAAAAGACATTTATCTCAAAACAAGGGTAGTGCCCCATGATTTGTGGTGTCTATATGAGCATATACAATCACTGAGTCATGTCGGCATGCTGGTTTTAAGTCTACCATCGACGGTTATGATTTTATGGCTTATACTCCAATTGTCAATGGAGAAATTGCATTGTATTTTTACTTCCGGAATCCGCTGTGGGAGGGACTGTTGAGCTCTATTGGTGCTGCCTGAGCAAGCACAGCCCGCTTAGTGGCTTGTTTGAATTTGGTTGACCAATCACAACAGAGTGGGCCAGCTGACCAATCAGAGCAGACTGGGCTTTTCAGGAAGGCGGGCCAAGAGCTCAGACAGAGTGGGCAGTATGAGAAACATAATTTGTTTCTTGAAGATCAAAGCATGTAAACCTATTCTCGTAGACCCCAAGAGTACAAATATGACTCTGAAAAAGAGAATAATACGGACAACTCGCCATGCTGCGCCAAAATCTGTAGCTAAACCGCACGTTACTGTGTGAGCAGCTGATATGAGCTAGCTTTAACTTTAACGCCACATCTGTTAGGATCCATAGAGTTGGCCAATCATATGATGGTTTTGAACTTCCAGTCAGTCAGCTTCTGCTGTCTTGGTCTCTTCCCTGTACTTCTCCATCTTCCTTCCTTTACCGAGAGGCGACTGTGACTAATGAGTCTTTAAAGACCTCTTGTTGTAGGAGGAAGAGAAAGAATGGCTTCCACAGGCACACACTTAAAAGATGTATTGCGATGCCAGCAATTTGCCTCGGAGGCCCGTGTTAACTAGAGTATTCACTTTCCACTCAGTTGAAGAAACGGGGAGATTGTCAAAGAGAGAAAAGAGTCTCTATATAGTAGATGCAAACAGGTTCAGAGACACTTGGCCCAGTCACACTGATGCTTAATTGTAACAGCATGTTGTAAATCTTCCCTGGCAGATTGCTGCTGGGCAATGAGACAGCAGCACAAGGACACACTGAAGATGAGTGTTTCTTTGTGGAGCGTAACGTGGAGAATATCATTTCACATCTGGAAAGAAGGAGATTGACATGTATTTACTTTGTACTTTGTTTCCATCATTGGTGCTAAACGTCCACTACTATTTTTTTTTTTTTTCATTCTGTCTCCATTTGTGACGCCCAGACGCCAGGTTTCTGTACTGTAACACCAAAAAAATCATTTGTTAATCAAACAATGTGGCCACAACTGGAGGACTGGAGCAATCATATCAGCTCTGTACCATCCAATTGAATATGACCCTGCTCTGCCAGAGTAAAAAGTCCACAACAGAACTGAAACATAGTTTTTCCTTCTTTTTTTTTAATCTGCGGAAACATTCTGCGGAATTCTGCGTGTGCAGATGCTGTGTGGCCCTGGTCATGAGACAGAAATGGATAGTACTAATCATAAAATCATAAAATAGGGATTTGGCAAGGCTATCCCATTCCAAAAGTTCTTCCAAATGCAGCTCATTTTGGCTTCCTTTGAAATAGGCAGCACCTAAAATGGAACTCAAAACTCATCTGGGTACGTGCACATTACTAGTCAATAGGGCTGTTGGAACGAATTCCGAAAGTCGAATATAATTCGAATAGTAGAAAAAAAACAATCCTATTTGAATGCTGAAATTACTATTCGATGTGATTGTTTTATAAATATGTTGGCTAACGTTAGCTAATCTCCCTGTTCTTGCCTTGGCCTACCCACATGTGAATATGAAACAAATTAAATTTGAATGGTATTATAGAGGAAGATTGACAGCACTACTAGTCAAGGTCCAAAAATGCAGATCTTGAAGGATGTGGCTGCTGACGGTACACAGCCAGGATCTTTACAGTGCTGCAAATGCATGGACTGGTTATTGGTTGAAACACTATTCTATCCTCTCCATGAGTGGAGAAAAACTGACATTTATTTGTATAAAATGTGTCATTTCTACTTGAAATTGTGCAGGATTACGTAGTTAAATTGTGTTCTCTTGTAGGCTGGCTGCACAAGCTCTGAGTTCTCAACACCAATCATACACAAAGTGACAACTGTGTCCCTTATTGGCTATTAGGCTCCTGTCTAACAAGCCTAACTCGTGACATGCAAGGCACCAGTGGCTGAGCTTAGCTCTGCTGAACCCAATTGGTGTCAGTCTGGCCTTCCAAAGCTCCAGTATGGAGCATCCTCCCTTATCAGCACTGACCTTCCCCTGCACTGTCACCCATCCTGCTCTCCCCCGCTCCCCTCTCCTCTAACCTTCCTCCAGCCTCCCAGACTGTGGCCTCCAGCTCATCAGGGGGAAATTGGGCCAGCAGTGGCTAGATGATGAGGCTGGACGACAGCCCCATCGATTAGCTGTCCCCCAGGGCTGATCTGTGGCTAACTGCTTGCTGGATGGAGTCTCATATCTCTGTCCTTATTCCCAACACCCCCACCCTCATCAACACCCCCTCTCTTCTCAGAACCAGCTCCCCCCTCCATCCCTTTGGCTCTAAGACCATGGTTTCCCCAAAAAGAAGAAATAACAGGTCTGGCTACTGGGAAGGTCATAACGGTAGATTTATGTCCAGTTTAACAGAGTAAGGCCACACTGGGTGCAGACATGAGCAATCAGAGCCAATGTAGGATCCTATATTTTCACTGATAGACCAGGGACAGGAGCTATTCACTCCCCTCAGCTTGATACCATTTCAAAGTCATGCACAGAGTGAAGATTGGGGGGGGGGGGGGGGAGCTTTTGCTCTCTGGCAGATAAACAAGTAAGATAACTGGTGAGGTTTTTCCATTTTTCTTATTCCTGAAAAGGTGCAGCTCTCAATGCTTCTTTCTGCCAGAGATTGCTGCCACTTTGATGGTGATGATGACAAAGAAGAAGAAAAGCAGTTGCCGGTCACGACTGCACTGACCTGTCCTCCCATCTCTGCCCTGTACTAACTGGCCTATAACTTAAGCAAGGCCCCTAATAGCTGAGCATGGCGATGACCATTAGAGTCCTGCAGGGAGTCCCTGATGAAATCAGAGTAATTACTGGCTTGGCGTTTCCCATCCTTGCTCTGTGGGATACAGTAGGGTGGATGTACCCACAAAGCAACTGATGGCGTGGATAGATGCATGAGTGAGTATGTTTGTGTGTGTGTGTATGTGTGTGTGTGTGTGTTTGTGTGTGGGGGGAGGGCTGTATGGTTAGACTTGATTGTAGCAATTCAACCTTCAAACGGCAACATGGGCTGCAGCTGACCTGCAGGAGCGACAGATAATTACACTGCGTGACCCCTGCTGACCTCGCCATCGCCTGCTCTGTTTATCAGATTCCACATTTTCTGACGATGTTACGCTGAGAAATCTCTGGGCCATTTGTGAGATGGATTAGATTACTTTATTGAAGGGCCCGTGGGGGGGGGGGGGGGGTCGATGGGGGCTTTCATGTTTGTTTGAGCTGGTGTAGATGAACAAGACAGCAAATCGGTATGCCAGACCAGAAGCCCATTTCCAGGCAACAAGCCGCTGAAAAACTATTCAGGAAATCTTAAGTGAGATCTCGTGATAGATCTCAGGCTGAGGCTGGGAAAATCTGTAAAAGGTCATTCTATTAATCTGGATACAGATGTGAGAAACTCACTCTAGACTAATTCAGTAATGTTGTGGTCATCACTGAGAATGCATCAAACCTGCTCGGAATCAGAAAATCTTCTTCAACACAGAAATTCATTAACTCACAAATGTTAGATCTATGCCTTAAATCTTACAGTGGCATACAACTCAAAGACACTTCATCTCAGAACAACAGCTCGCTGGTAGGCTGTTGACTGTAGCAGACAGAGGGTAACAATAATAATTTGTACGTCAGAGCTTTATTTTCAAAGTATACATACCCATTGAAATATGTTGTCTCTAGATTGTGACTCATGGTAAACTAATTGATCCTTTACAGTCATATTCCTGCACAGGTATTTCTCCCACAACAGCTCCACCGATGCAAAGAAACTAAATGGAAAACAAACAGTCCGAGCCGAGGAACAGCTTCAATTAAAGCCGAAGCCACACCATAAATCTTGGCCAGGCCCCGGTGAAATTGTGATGGGCATTTGAACGGTGCTTGCAAGGCCACAGTGGACCATGTGAAACACACTGACGTCGATTTTATTCAACAGTTCATCAACTGGCCTAATGTAAAAAGAAAGATTTGCTCGCGCTTTAATGGGTTTTAATGTGGGAGAGCAAAGCTGGCCTGCCTGGACCCGGCTGATGAAGATTAGCTGACTTCTTCCATTAGGGGAGGCTGTCTGGTGCAGCCGGCTGAAGTGGCAAGACAATAACCCAGTGCTAATTGTGCGTAACCAGGTCCTTTGCCTTTAGCATGCACAATGTGTCTGGTTCGTGTGGTTGCATGCAGGTGCTTGTGTCTACGTGTCTGCAACAAGGCCAAGTTTGGGAAGGTGAGAGAAACAAAGGAACGCGGCCAACAAGTAACCTTCCTGACGTTCCGCTAAGGTTTTCTGATCGATAGTGTTTCTTCTAACCTTAGATAACATTCTGGTTTGTTCATTCAACTCCATGAATGCTCCCAGGCAGCGTTTCATCATAGTAACATGGGAACTATTTTTTTTTTTCTGCAGGGTTCCCATGACTATAAACAGTAATGTTTTACATACGTGGAGAAAACGTTCTGGGGCCCAGGGTGTAGCAGGTATCTGCTGTGTTCTCTCTGTTTCTGTCTGTGAGTTAATGGCAGGACTGGAGCCAGGTGTCCACGTGTCCAGCTGTGTGTCATCAGCCACAATCAACCTCCCTCAGCTCAGCGCCAGATCGTAGACAATACTTCCCAGTTAGTCACATTCTCTGTTGTTCTCGTTGCTTGCATATATCATTCACTAACCCTGCCACCTGGACCCGACTCCTGCCACCACTCCACTCCTGCCAAACGCGGACACAGGATCCCAAGGAATTGGATTTAACCACACTGGAAACCACTGGTCCTGGATCACTGGACTCTGTCAAGTCCCTGATCTGCCCCTCGGCTTTACCCCGCTCTCCCTCAGACTCCACTTGTGTGTCACTGTGGAACTGTGTTTTATTGTTTCTTAAACTCCCTTCATGTATGTAAATGAGGAAGGACAGAAGCACTATGAACCAGACACTGAGTATTATAAGCTTCACAGAGATAGGACGTATTGCAGGGCTGTTGTATAAGATTGCAATAAATTGTATCGGTGTACATAATAAAGGCATTGTAGAGAGATTCAGTGAGGAGTTTATTAAACTTTCCTCTGTGCTCTGTCCTGAAATCTCTGACCACATCCTAATGACGACTGATAGGAAGCATCAGGGGCGGCGCCAGGAATTTTGGGCCCCATGGCAAAAAATCAACTTGGGCCCCCTCTGCGCAGCTGTTGTCACCACATCTCTAGGACCTAACTGTCCCATCAAAAGCTTTACATAACTCTAATTAAAGGCTTTGCAACTGTTTTGCGTCTTGTAGTTCAATACTAGTACTAGCACGATATTTACTGCTGGGGATTTGTACATGCATGCAAGTCTAGTATGCAGTTCACTATTTGATTAAAAGCAACCATAAAAAATGTGCTGAAGGCCATCTTTTACAGTCTCAATATATTTTTATTGTAACATTTGACAAAATGGAAAAATCTCTTAACAAAATTATTATATTATTATAACAAGGGGCTCAGTTAGGGGGAGACTGGGCTGCTGCTGACTCATCTGTTGTTAAGTCTGCTAAAAGGGGCGGGGACAATGATTTAATATGAATATCTTGCTAAACGTTTCCCTGCACTGATTAAATGGTGATTAAATGTAGGCTAACACTAGTCTGTAGCTAGCTAGCTTATTTCACTATGGACATTAAGCCAACAGGTTAATACCACTCACAGACTATAGGCTA
This sequence comes from Sander vitreus, assembly GCF_031162955.1. Lineage (NCBI taxonomy): Eukaryota > Metazoa > Chordata > Actinopteri > Perciformes > Percidae > Sander > Sander vitreus. The sequence continues at coordinate 2,064,680 of NC_135877.1, read as the reverse complement.
CCCACCTTTCTTGGTGAAAAACTGGGTTACAGTTTGACACCCTTTCCTTTGTCTTTCCTCTCTCTCTTTTCTCTCTTTCCTTTTTTGAAAACCAGATTTTGATTTAACGTTACTTTGTAACACTGTGGTCACTGTAGTTCTGGCGCATCTACTGACTGCAACTAAACACCATCACTGAGTGCGCTAAGGCAGGACCAAACCATTTCATGCAGATACAGGGGGGTGGTCGCCGGTCAATATGGATGTTTACTTTTTGGTCAATGGGGATATTTAACTTTTACTGCCAAAAACAAGTAAAAACAAAGAGATCATTAATGGTATTATTATATTTGAAATATATATACTGAATGATGACGGTTTAATAATTTTATATTAGTTTTTACCTATTTGTTGGGGCCCCTGTCAGTCATGGGCCCTTGGAATTGTCCTAACTTTTCCCCCCTGTACGGCGCCCCTGGGAAGCATACTGTATGTATGGACATGGAGCGGCACCTGTAGCTCTGGGCTGACACCGTTGTAGTAGTGCAGGATTAGAATTACTGTGCCAGGTGCAGCAGGTGTCCCTAAGGCCCCGGATGTCTTCTTAAGTCACAGGTTAGAGTGATAAATCTCTCATATGGGATCTGCCTTCAACGTTCAGCAGCGCTCCAGATTCACTGCGCTGTGATCTTGCGTTCCCTGAGCAGCCATCTGCCCAGACGCAGGCATGGCAGAGGAGCACGAGCGGCCCAATCACTCACCTCTGATTGCAGAGCTGGCATGCGAAACAGTCCAGGTGGTAGACGTTCTCCTTGGCCCTCATGACCATCTCGAAGGCTGGAATTAGCTTGCTGCAGGCTGCACAGTTCCCCGTTACACCAAACAACCTGAGAGAGACGCACACACACACACACACACACACACACACACACACACACACACACACACACACAGAAGACACATGATGTAAGTCATTCCCCCAGAACAGTACACAACAATAAGTCTGGGAGGTGTCTGTAGCTTAGCTTAGCTTAGCAAGGAAAAGTGACATACACGCAGCATGGCAAATGTCTTTTTCCCGTTATTACTTTTTATTGGGGCTGCAAAATTGTGTTATCGTCATCGCGATATCAACTGGCGCAATAAACACATGTAACTGTCATTCTTTGTTGGTGGTGTCTTTTATATTTCATTTAATGTTCAATTTGTTCAATAAAAGAAAGCTAGAAATGATTTCCTTTCATTTGTTTTAAATACAGCAAGCAGTTTGTTTGTATTTTAGCAGAATGAAAGCAGCAGAAAGGCAGATCTGAGTACACTTTAGTATCTATTTATCACACGTACTATCGTTATCGTAGTATTCAACATTATCGCATAGCTTCCTCATATCGTGCAGCCCTTCTTTTTATTTTCAGTTTTTAATCTTATTTTACAAATTTTTTAGGTGTATGGATCTTCTGTTCATGTTTCCCACTGACTGTTGATTGCATGATGTGTTTCATAAGGAAGCTCACTGCTGTTGTCCATGCTCTAATGAAAGCTTCAACAGTCCACTAGTTTGAAATAAAACAGACAAAAATCAGACATGAGGTGACTTTTTCCCTAAATGTTTTGGGGACACGGCAGGTAAACACCATGGTTATAACCCAAGACACCTTGAATGTACAGTATCATATTATTTGGAGTCCAGCGTTTGTGAACTTTTTGACACTGTGTCCCACCCTTCCATTATAATACAGCCAACAGAATTACAAGAGGCCGAGTGCTCGCGCTGCTTCTCGGAGCGTCTGAAACACGAGAGCGACAGCTGTCTGAGAGATTGTGGTAGACACTAACATGATCGGCTCTCTGAATCAGTCACAGGAATAGGTTGGACAGAGGCGGGCTGCAGTAGCACACAGCTTGTGCCATAGAAATAGATGGGACAGAGCTAGCACTACTGCCCAGGGAGGAGCCTATTATTTCCTGGCCTGCTCCGGGGACATTAATGGGAGTATTCATTAGGGAGTCAGGGCTGTTACTACACAGCGACCTAGACTATACTAGCAAGGGAAAAAAAAATATCTGATAACGAAATCATATAACAAAATAACCTATTAGGCAGACTTCTTGAGGCAGTTTTAGCCGTCGTTGTTAAAATGATAAAACGGCATGCCACTCTCAGAGTCTGTAAGAGATCGCAATCTGATAAATGATCTCAGGGCTTGGGAAATGCAGGGTTGTTTATTAACCTTCAGAAAGTATGTTTCCCAGAGGCAAAGGAAGCAGATAGATTGTGCCCTCATGAATATCTACAGAATTAAGAGCCACTGTCAACACACCTTGAGACAATGAAGGATATCTCTTGTAACATGGTAGGTGGGAGAAAAACAAAGAGGGCCAACTCAACGGATTAGTGCTGACTTAATTAAAAGAATTATGCCTTCTCCTTTGAGCAATCTAAATTTGGATACATTTTTGCTATCTCTTGTCTTTTCTCCTTTTCTGCACCAATGTGCATTGCCGGAAGGCCTTCACATGAAATAGATATTTCATCTATTTCTCTCCTTACAAAGGCGAGTAATTGATCTAAAAAAAAATCCTTATAAAAAGAACAAGAAATGATAGATTCAGTGCGATATAATGAGCATGAATGTTTGAGCATAACAGCAGCACTTTGTCTGGCATCTTACGACAATGCAGCTGCCTCTCACCGTGCCGGGGCGAACGTCCTTGTTTTCCAGTAATCTGAGTCATTTTCACATAGCAAGCAAACAAGGCTCTGTATTATAAATGATGGAAGGTTTTTCTGTTAAAAAGTGAAGTTTTCTGCGTGCCAGCTTGAATCCAAAAGGTATTCTGTTCCACTGTTCGCCGTGTCTGCTCATGATCTTCTCCCATCTCTTGCAAATGCAGTGTGGCCTGCCCAGGTGAAAAGGACTGTCACACTTTGCTCTGAGACATTCGGGGTGAAAGTCTGCTCCCTGTGAATCTGTGTTTGTGTGCGTTTCCCATCCGGTCGCCACTTTAATCATTTGAACACAGCACGTGAATTACTTCATGTAAAAGGTTTGGACGCTGTGCAAGTTTACACATTAAAGAAAGAAAAGGAATGATTTAACATCTTACAGATGGTATGGATAGTATTCTGTAATAGTCCCACGCATTGACCAGAGTAAGACAGATCTGGTATGAGATATGTACTGTATACTGCTGCTGAGATAAAATTATGCATTTGAATAAAAGCAATACATATGTAAGTTATAACAGTGAACACAAGTAAGTCTCTTTTTAAGTAAGTGGGTAGCAGTGAGTCAACTCTTTTGTGTGAGTCAAGAAGTCCTCCAAACCATACGACCACATAGGTCGTTTGTCACCCCCCCCCCCCCAATGGTATGGTTAAATACAGTACATTGAGAAATATACTGTAGGCCTTAAGTAGACACCAACATCCATGCTGAGGTATTGGACTCTGAATAAGAGAACATCTATTTTTGAGGATATTTTTCAGCAAATGCATGCATTGATTTTTCTTACTAAGGAAATGGAATCCGTGTAAAAGACCTATTCAATAAGATACAATACAAATAAAAAATTCCAAAAACCCCCAGGGTTCTCAAACAGAACATCCAAACTCCTAGCTTCTTCTCATCCACTATTCTGCTGTAGAATTCATGCTGTACATTCCTGTGCTACTTTAACCACTGTTTTAAATGATTAAAGACCACATTTATGGGAACAATACCTACAGTCACATTCAAATCAAACACATCTTTGTGAGTGTCTCTGACTGAGCTAAAGAAGTAGAGCGGCTGATAACAGTCTACCCAACCTGGATCCGTGGCAGAACCAGCATGCAGCCTGCAGCCTGCCGGCTCGCTGGGCTCTTGTGTGGCAAACACTCTTCAAACCGGCAGCACACAGAAAGCCCTAGCTCACCCTGTGGGGAGGGAAGATGGATGGAGCGTACCTGCCACTCGTCTTCCTCCGCTCCGCCAGTTTGATGCCACAGACGCTAATGGCTCTCAAGGGACGAGGCAAATTAAGCATGGTTTGGTTGCAATGAATTCAAAGGCTCCAATACAATCACAGGGTGACAGTTTAGAGGCCTTGTGTGCAAGACCCAGGGCCTGGGACTCAACGCTTTCAGCACTGGATTATAATATAATTGGTAATAATTACATACATTTCCAACGCATCTCTCTCAGACTGACAACGGTACAGCTGTCTGCCATATCTAGAAGGCTTCTAACTGTGGGTCTGCTTCACAAAAAGAAAGAAAACAGAATAACATATGTAGAATAGTGGGCTTGACATACACTTCATATCCATGGCTGACAAAACAGCATGTATATTTAAAGAGGTTGAAGATACAACATGAAATTAAAATTCATGCTTTGCTCAAATCTGAATTTGAAAGAGAATAGAGGCAGTCGGTGCCCAATACCTTGTTCTAGTCAAAAAGGCATTCACTGTGCATTACAGCCTGGTACGGCTCAGTGGTACCTATTTGATGAGAGAAAAACAGACACCAATTAAATTATTCCACAAGGCTTTAGCCCAGTGGACCCCAAAACCCAATCTGATGTGCAGGCCTCCGCCCCTTCGAGAGAATGTAGGAGTGGTGTCACGCCAATGCTTTTTTCTCAGCTTTGTCAAGATAAATCCAAAATACAATGACCGCCCAATTACTGGGGCGTAGGAAGTAAAATGCATTATCCTGGAATATATACATGGAGCTACTGATACTGTACGGAGGCAAACAAGTCTGTGCTGGAAGGATTAAACATCTCTAAGTTCAAACTGTTTACATGGGAACTATTTTGTATCGAAACTATAGTCCCAATGAAAGTGTCCAGTGGATTATTCTGTGGAGAGAGACACAGATGGGATTCTAGAGAGACATGTGGCTGAATGTTTTAAATGTGATTTTCAATGCTGTTAGCACCAAAGTGAATGTCATTCACCTCCATTGTATTGAGGGAGAAGCAGACAAAATGTAAACGATCTGCATGGATAGATAACAATAGGGGAAGAGGGAAGAGAGATTTCGTGATTTGGGGGAACCAACCCTTTAAAACTAGTTGTTGAACGCTGCCTACAAAACAAACTGGAGTCACAAGGATCAATCAACTCCTCCATCATTCACCTTTTTGGGGGTTATTACATTTTTTTGAGTGTGTGTGTGTGTGTGTGGAGGGGGGTTGGGGGGGGGGCACTGATACCACGGGTGCATTCAGTTGCCGTTTGAAATTCTGGTGGCGGCTTTGCTCTCCTCCTTCCTCCCCCAACCCAATCTCTTCCATCCCTCCCACCACTTCAATTGCTCCAGCCACGGCATGCATTCATCAGCTGCCGGATTAGAATTTGTTTCCTCACAAACCATTGATCATCGGCCTATTACTAGGCAAATGACAGTTAATTACCCACTACATTAACCACCGGGACCCGGGGACCGACTCCCTGTGCCATCAGTCAACATGATGAATGTGGCAAGTTCAGTAATGCACGGCCGTTCCCTCGTCCGCCTGCCATGCTGAGAACAACCCCTGGATCTCACTTCCAGGCAACCAGGGAAAATCTATGGCAATCTGCATAATCACAGGCTCAGGGTTAATAACAGACAAATGATTCGTTGCATCTCAACACAGGCTTTTTTAATGGGACTGCGCTTTGTCCATTTGATGAGCCACGCTGGTGTCCCACTTGGAAATTAATCACAGTGAGAAGCTAACATTTGGCTGTGCAAACAAGAGTCTGTCCATTAAAGGTACAAGAGAGGTAAGACATACTAAATATGGTTTGCCCAGCAATGCTTCATCTCAAGACAATCTTGACATGAGCAGAAGAACAGAAACAGAAAAGTAGGGCTGATGTGCACTTTGGCAGTCGGGGGAGGGGAGACCGTTAAAGGTGGCAGATGTAATCAGACTTGTGCGTCAATTTTGACCGCCCTGCGTGTGTGACTGTCAGTGATTAACCAACTCTGGGGGCAAAATTATTTCAATTACCACAGGCATGACCTGGGAATTGTCCCTGGGATAAGATTTTCCTCCTTGAGTGCCCCGACTTGCCTGACTGCCGGCTCTATCAGTTCTCATCTGCACCTGGACTCTGATATCCTAATGATGAATTATGGCCTGCTTTCTGAGAGACTGCAGACCATACAGAGGAACATTCCCCTGAACTGTCAGCCTGAAGAGCAGCAGCAGAGTGCTACCTAATTAGCTCCTATAGAAACTCCTCCAAAAGGTCGAAAAACACTCACCATTTTAGGTTCCACCATTGCACGCTTCTCTGAAACTGTAAGAAGAAGAGATAAACTACTGGTGGCAGCCCTGTCCTTAGTTACTATCATCAAATGTATTTGATTTTTTTTAAAGCAAACCCAACCCTAAACCATTACAAGATTATTCCTTATATTTAACCTTCAACCCCCTCTCCCAAATCTACTCACAACTAACATAATTCTTGGTCAAAATACCAAAGTTCCTCTGTCCTTAAACGAGAAACAACTCTTTAAAAAAAAAAAAGTTGGCTTTAAACAAAGTAACCAGGAAAAGGCTTTCAGCTGTTTTTTTGGCAGGGCTGTGTTTGGGTCCATTTTGAAGTGGGTGTAATGAAAGATTTTAAGCCCCGCAGGGGCCAGATGTGCAGTTTGATAGGCACGTCCCTACGCCAACCCACCTGCAATCCCAAGCTGGGTGCCAGACTGTGGCACACCAGCCCATAATTATCTGCACCAAACACGCACAGTCCCACGAGTCATTGCTCTTCACAGCTAATTTAGCTAATCTCAACTGGAGGGGACGGTCCAAAAAAATGATGTGTCCAGGCGACTGAACTGAAGCATTTTAGTTCAAATGAAAATACCAGAGTTGTGTCCTGCGTGGAGACAAAATGGTAGCCATATTATTCAAGGAAAGTGAGAGAAAAGTATGTGTCATTTTGTATGTATTTTCAAACATTAATAACTAGAACAAGGTTTTGGAAAATACTGAAAGAGAATGGAACCAGTGCTGCATTTGCCAATTTGAAAAACATGGCACTTAAAAGGAGGCCTAATTCTATATCCAGTAGTGAATGAATCAACAACAATGTGTTAGTTCACCCCTGAATACTGACTCTCCCACCCTGTTTGTGTGCCGTTGATTTTTGCTGAAATGTAAATGAAGTGAAAATAGTGCATTTGTTGGGGACTATTTTTAGCAGCGGATTAATCTTCATGTGGTACCGTAGTGAGTAGTTCCGCCAGCAGGACGGTGTACGTGGTACCGGCCAGTCACTTTTCCGGTTCAAAGGAATGTGCAACCCAAGTACCTAAACTAGACTATGTTGTCGACTTGACATTGACTTCTGCCTGACGTCATTGACAAACTAACTTTACTGTAAGCAGTTGCATCTCACAAAGTCAGCAAACAGCTTCCCCACAACGTTTCCATCGGTGGTGGCGAATCCAGACCTGCTTCCTCACATTACTTCTTCTCCGATGGTTTGGTTTCATGGTTATCAGTTCAGCAGAGTTCAGGAGGAGAACAGTAGCCTAGTCTACGTATAAGACATCAGTGCATGTTAGCCCCCCTCCGCCACACACACACACACACACACACACACAGAATTATAAGGCACAGCCTGTTGCACTTGAGTACAGTGACCAAAAAGTGTTTAATGTCCCCCTGGTTATTGTTTTAGGACAGACTTGAAAGATTGTAAACCTTTAAAAACTCAATTACAGCAACTTAATACTAATAAGATTGTTACAGTGTGAGGTTTGGGATTACTTAGCCATGTTCATCACCTTGAGTGGGTTTTACCTATCCTTTAATGGTAGAGCTGCTTTATTTCGGTATTAGAAATGACAAGACGTAACAGCTTCCTTCCCACATCATATTGGCTATATCTCAAATGCAGGCTAAATTATATTGTCATTGAAGGCCTGTCATTTATTCCATAAAATGGCATTCTTTCTGTGCTTTTGGGAAACAAAACAAAGGCACCCCACTCTTGACCTTCCCTTAAGGAAATGTGACCCCTCTCATTGGGACAATAAAGTGCTGGAAGGAAACAGAGCCTCTAGTTCATGTGACCCTCCTTCAGACTCAATTGCTTGTGATTACCGGTGCCCAGTTTGACCCCTTAGCATTTTCAGATTACATGTGAAAAGCCCAACTTAATTACAGGAACCTCAGAAAACAAGCATTTGCGAGCTCTGGCATTATTGCTGTGGTAATTGCTAGACGTGTGAAGTGAATTGTGGTGTTGGGAGGTTAATGGCAACCAAGCTTTCCTAAGCACAACATACCAATTATAGGGTGCTTTCAGAGCTTATAACATCTATGTGCCATTTCATTTAACTGCAAACTGAGGTGGAAGCTTCTCAGCTTCTCATTTCTTTGTATTATACTTTCTGACAATTGAACCATTAAGAGACACAGGCAAATATAACAAATGATTGAGAATTTAGAAACGAGTGATGTGTTACCCTTCACTTTAGCGGAAGAACACGCACACAAAAAAACATAACCAGCAGCTTCCTGTTGTTGTTTGTAGCTTGTAATCAGATCCATTGTCTGGTCTGGTTCACTTTCAACATTTGCAAAAATAATTCTTTCTCAAAGAACAGTTTTAACAGAAAGGCAGCTCAACATTGTTTTCATTCATTTCCTTGGCTTTTACATAACCCTAACCCTAAGTGTGTAAGAAGACACTGCATGTAGGATTTTAGCGATGTGAACATTTTCACGTGGCAAGTGGAGAGATTTTTGTAGAATGTAGTGACAGAAATCATATTTACTGCATTTACATGCAAATACCTGCTATGATCATTGTTGTTAGGCTCTCAATTAGGGGTGTAAGAAAAAATCAATACACTTGAGTATCGCGATATTTTATTTTTCAATACTGTATTAACTTTCAAAAACAATATCTTTTTTTTTCTTCTTTTTTTTCCCACGTGCAAAAATATTCATGTAAGACAGTGGTTGATGTTTATGTTGTGTTTAAACCCCCTACCGCTAGATGGTTATGCTGAGACGGACCAGTAGTGTCCTTTCAAAATAAAATCCACCGTGCTCACGGCGGATCATATTTCCCTGCACTACTCCTTGAAAACACAGCTCAGAGTTGTTTCCCCTCTACTCCTCTGGAGGGAAACAAACTGGTGTTGGTTTTGTGGTTCTATTCTACGTGAATTCGCGAGATCTAGCGTGTCCTCGTGACTACAGCTGTCAGTCACGGCCGCAGCCGTGCCGCAACAAATCAGGACCTGGTGGGTGTTGACGGACGGCGGAGCACGCAGCCGATCCGCAGCGGAGCCGGTCCGCAGCTGGTGGAAATTAGGAGTAAGAACCTGTGAACCGAAATCCCAAACTGGCAGTTTGATTTTCCGTTTACTGAATTGTTTACCTAAAGTAAACTGCACATCATATTTTTTTTTTTTAAATATTAGTTTTTCTAAAATTATACTTTAAAGAAAATCCCAATATATCGCCTTACGCACAGTATCGAAATATATTGCAATATATTGAATCGTGACCCATGTATCGTGATACGCATCGTATCGCCAGATTCTTGCCAATACACAGCCCTACTCTCAATTAGTTTCTCTTAATGTATTGGTAAATTCTTTGGAGTATATAAAGTCAGAAAAAGTTCCCAAGTTGACATCCTCAAATAGCTTTCTTGGTCAGACCACCAGCCTGTAACCCAAAAACATTCCTGAACATGGACATGGAGGACCACACCATGTTGCCATTAATCAATTAGCAATACTGCTGCTGATTACTTTTCTACCATTTCACTTATCCAGTAATTGACTCATCGTTTTTAGATCTAAAGGCTCTCTAACAAAAAATAAAAACACGTTTTAAATTTCTGTTCAATTAGTAAATGTGATACAGCGGCATGGTCATCGGTCCAGCAGAAAGCCACGGAGTCAGCAAGAACAAAGAGCTTCAAACAACGTGTTAGTGCTAACTAGCAGTAAAGAAATATATTGTTTAGCCTACTTTTCCCTACTTTTCTGTTTTTAACTGTGAACTGATAGTATTAATAGGTCAACATTGTAAAATGGTCAATCATTAACATCCCTAATAATGATCAAAGCAGATGAACTCGCCAAACATTTTTCTTTCAAACATTTTTCTTTCAAACATTTTTCTTTCAAACGTTAGAACATCTCAATATTCATATCATTAAGTATCAAATGCATCCGTGCCTAATGACTGAGTTCATCTGGGTATCACAGTGTGGTATTATGGACAGGAACGCCTACATTTCCTGGGGAATAATGGCTCTTTATTGTTCCAAAAACGTGGCAATGAGGCAAAAATGTGTGAAAATGAAGCCAGGCAAGCTGTGGAACAAAGGAGATCTTGATAATGAATGGACCAAGTGCAGCCAATCAAATTAATGAGAGCCTACCAAAGACTCAGCTCTGGCCAGACATAAATGTGGAAAAGCATTAAAGTGTGAGAAGCTTTGTGTAGCACTGCTGTAGAGCAACCCTGAGCAGTTTGTGTTAGAGCAGCTGGAGCAAGACTAAGCATCATTAAGAGCACTTGTCATGTCAGAGAACACTGGGCTTTGTGGAAATCAGGTTTAGAACAGATGCAGCCCTGACATGAGCTTCTGAAGGTTACCTCGAATCTGATCTCAATATGCAATACGTGACTTAACCAGGCTTCAAAATCTAAATTAGAACCATCGACCAGCCAAATGCTGGTAAAATATGCCAGTGGCTGGTAGATTTGCTTCACTCACCACCAGCCAAAAGAACAATGATAGTCTACTGAGTGGCTGGTAGAATTTGAACATTCCCTAGTCAGTGGGGCTGTTGAACGAAAAAGTTAATGTGAACCCTGGACTTAACGTATACTATTATTTCTAGTCATAGTTCTATTATCTGTATTGGTACTATAACTATATATATATATATATATATATATATATATATATATATATATATATATATATATATATATATATATACTTTATTTAGGAAATCACATTGAGATGAATATTTAATTTACAAGTGAGACATGAGTACACAAATGAAAAATCAAACAACAAAATACAATCAAATGAAAATAGGCACGTTTTAAATATCAAGACAGCAGTATGCAGGCTTAATTGGATAAAAAAAAATGTAGAAAATGATTTCATACAAATAAGCCATTTATAAAAAAAAGTGCATTTTAGACTGACAGCCGCCTGCACACCACACTGATTGCCTCTTTAGCATTTCACAGATTAAAATGGTATGTAAAGCCATGTGCAGTCACTGCTGTGTCCTCCAGCCTCTCACTCCATGTACTCAGATACACAACACATATACAGAGGCACGCGTGACTTTAGCAACACATCAGGGTCTTGGCTTGGGCAACCATCCTGAGATGATGTTTGAGCTAACACTGTGCTCAGGTGTGTCTGTAGATAGCTCTGCATCAGCCAGCACAGAGTGAGGCAGGGCTGCATGTGCCAACGCTCTTAGGTAACTTAATGAAGATGTTAATTTCTTTGCTGAGTGACTTGTTTGTTAATGTGCTCTGGCCAAGGGAACAGCAGTGTGTAGCATTAGCATTCCTCTCTTTCTTTTGGCTTCCTCATGAATAACTCGGGCTGTTAAAATTGCCCGCATTTACATCTCATTTTACACAAGCGTAGCACAGTGACTGCGCCTGGCTCGGCTTGGTTACGCAAGCCGGCCTTTTCCCTCCTCATTGTGGCGTGTGTTATCACAGAGATTCAGGTTCCACGCATCACAAAGCATCTCACTCCTCCGTTCTGAGCACTGTGGATATCATGAAGGAGAGCACAGCATCAAACACATCATATTATGTTCCCAAAGCTTTGCACTATGAAAACAACAGGAGCCTGAGAAGAGCTTTTCAGCGCTCTGCCGCATGATGTTTGTACTAAAAGACGCTTCACAAAAGGATTCTATCATAGCATGTTCTCTCAGAGTCAGCCCAGAATACCCTGCCCAGCGCTGATCCTGCAGAGATGTGGGCGCCTGGATCAGGGCTGGCTGGGTGAGGGGGGGGTTGGAGGGGGTGCACAATAGTGTGTATGGCAGTTCCGCTAGGCCGCCCACTAATTGAGAAGTCGCTCAGGGGTTCAGCGCAGGCCTCACAGCTCTGCCTATAGCATCCAAGTAACGGCTGTAAGTGGGGCTGACACCAACCAATCAGCATGTTGAAATCCTGTTTTCCACAGTGCTGCCCCCCCCCCCACACACACACACACACACACACACCACTCACTGTTCTAACAGCTGCAGCCAGCACCAGTCTCCTCTCCTACTTGATCTCCATAAAGGCGTCATTAAGCGGGGTGGGGGGGGGGGCAGAAAGCCTGGCTTAAGCCCACCTCATCTACACACACCAACACACTAACTGCTGTTAGTGTCACAGTAACAGCTCTGGCTCAGCATACAGGTCTTTTCATTTATTCTGAAATAAAACGCAGCGGGCCTGCAGCGAAAAGTTGAGACAGACTCAACTTTTGGAGAAACGCAACCCAGCGTCACATAACGGAGATCGGAGTTGTCGTGTGGTTTGAGGCGGTGTGAGAGTCCCGTACAGGAAACAGTAACATCACTGCCTCTATCGCTGCCACAAGAAAGATTTAAAAACACCAAACACAAGCTCTGAACTGCCCGGGAGTTTGTGGAACAGCTGACTGTTTCCTGCTACAACAAAGCACTCGCTGTGTCTCGCTCCTTTCCTTTTCTTTCTCTCTCTCCTGTGAAATGAAGCTGCCTTCAAGTGAACATGCACTGTCTTTTCTGTCTCTGGACATATTCTAATCCACAACTAATGAAATACTAATCCACTTACTATTGAGGCTTCGGCCCACAGCCATCACTGGAACCCCGCACCAGCCAGCCTCGGCTGATCCCAGAGCAGCCGGCCCTCAGCTGATCCCAGAGCAGCCGGCCCAGCCTCAGCTCTACATCTACAGCTGGCTGGATCCTCACTGAGCTGCTAACACACACGCAGAGGTTAAAGGTCACACTAGATGGGGAGTGTTTGACTAACGTATATCTCCCTCCTCTGCTCCAACCTCCTAACTCCTACCTCTTCTGCTCCTAAATCCTGCCATGTTAGTCATGCATGGCCGCATTTGATCCCGCACGCCACAACACATCTGCTTTTGTCATTTGGAGCAATTCAGCATCAGTAGTTGAAAACCAAAATGTGTGCAGGTCCACAGGGAGAACGTGGAGTCCCTCCACCAAACTAAACCTTCCAGAAGGGAGGGGCATTTATTTAGCTTTTGGACCATGAGAGTGTGATTGTATACAGGCTGGAAACTGTGGATGATTCCCAAACACAGAGCCCTGAAACCAAACGTATCCAATGCCAAAGGCTGTGGGCTCTTATCATCCTCTCACATGCCTGCAGAAGAGAGGTGGCAGCCAAACCTGTGGCAGCGCTGCAGCCAGCATGGGACCGCACACGCTCCTCACATACACAGAGCTGTAGACATGACAGCCAATCACAGCTCAGAGTTCAGCAGGGAGGCGACAGGATCACACTATGGACACCCAGCCCTCTAATCTGTCCTCTTTTGTCATTCCTTAATCATTTGAAAACCTAACATTGGTCCCAGAGTTTGAAAAGGTTCTAAATACCCAGGATGCATTTGTCCTCAGTATGGTGCCTTGGAAATTGGGTGTGTTTACTTGATACTGTTTTTAGAGTGACTATTTAATCCAGTTTGATTGTTTAAAAATATATATAAACGTTAAGTAAAATATAATAAAGGGAATAAAGTTTAAAGAATTTAAGTCATGGAAGCTTCAAAACAACATTTCAGTAAATCCATTTTTGGGCCTTGATTACCTCACTTTCCTGCACTACGTATATTATATATACATATATATATATATATATATATATATATATATATATATATATATATATATATATATATATATATATATATATTGCATATCTGTGTATTTTTCTACTCATGTGTAATGATCAAGCATATTTCTGTTTGTTTCTATTACACTTTTTTTTTTTTTTTTTTAATCTTAAACGAACAAATCTTACTCATTCTCGTCTCATATTTCTTTATTTCATTTCTTCATTTTGCGCCAAAGAAATGATGAATTGGTTAAACTGGGATTCTTACTCTGCTAAATAATATTGCCGTGAAGTGAGGAAAAACTAAATGTTTTCTCAATTGTAAATCGACTTAAGAGGAAATTGAAGGTGAGGATTCTGGAGGTTAACCATGGCCACAGACAGAACTCAGTCACTTCAAATACACGTTCCCTCAACCATTCTAACTGAAGTCTCAAACATTTTGCTTCTTGTCTATCAAAGAACGTCCCACATAGCAGATTAAAAACGGGCAATACTTGAGACCCAAACCTCTCGTTAATCTGTAAAGCCTGCTGGATCGTTGCCTGAGAGGAAAAGGAAGGAGGGAGAGTCATTAATATATGCATGGAAATGACCTGCGGCAGTCCCCATAAAGAGGGGCCTGCAAAGGTCAAATAGCCTCCAAACTGCACTAGAGTTTAATTAAAAAGACAAAGAAGAGCATCATTTCGGAGAGGACGGGCACAATTACTGCTCGCTGAGGGAAGCTGGGCTCAGGCTCGTTCAGAAGGCTGTGTTCCCTTTCCCATAAGGCATGGTGCCATCTTCCCATCCCTTTGATGTCAATATAGAGCATTTATTAGGGCCATAAAGGTTAATCTGGAAGGAGAGAGGATATCAAATAGTCGGGATGAGGAAAGAAATCCACACAAGCTACCACTGTGGAAGGGGAGTTACATTCAGCCTGTGGCGGTAATGGAGTTACCAACATCAACTTCTACACTGGGAGAAATGAAATGAAAACCTTGAAAACAATTGAATGCTGACACTTCGGCGCCTGTGACCAGAGTGGGCTACAGCGGGTTTCAGACATTTAAAAGGCTTGATTTGCTTGAATGGATTTAACGCAATATGAGTCAATATTCATTAGAAAGAGGTCTGCGTGGTCAGAGTGGTTCCTGACTGGGACGGCCACATGATTTACAATATTACAAAGCAGCAGGAGATGATGGATGTGTTCAATTGCACGAAGTAACTGACTCAATGAATTTTTCATTACCCTGGTTGATGTGTTTGGGACACTGAATTAGATAAGGCCAGTGATGAAAGCCAGAGCTGTGGCTGTGTACAGGAGGATCTCAGCACTCGGAAACACTAGGCTGTCCATGGGGACTGGTAGGCTAACCTACACTATCAGGACTGAGACAAGGCTCATGGTATCACTGAATTAGCCTCATGTTAACACTCCGAAAAGAAGGGCTATTGTTCTTGTGTCTCCGGGAAGTAAAGATGGTGGGCAACAGTATGCTTTAAGGATACTGACATTGCTTCTATTCGACTCCCTCCAAATTGTAGACTTGGATTAAGAGACACACCAAATTGTTGGAAATGTAAGACATAGGATGGCCAATTACTTCATGTCCTATGGTCCTGTGATAAGGTCCAGGAATTTTGGACCAGGATACATGATAATCTATGTCAGATTGCAGAGACTCAGGTTCCATTCAGCCCAAGATTATTTGTTCTGGGAGATGGGTCAGTCCTAAGCGGGATGGATAAGCACATAAGAAGCTTGGTCCAGACTAGTGTAATGATAGCCAGACAGATTATTCTGAAAGTATGGAGGAACAAAGGGGTTCCTACAATCAAAGAATGGGGGTAGTAGTACCTAAACTCTGTGGAGGGCCATGTACTGGGGATAGACATATGCAATGTATGCAATGTGCCTTGTCTTACATTTTGTATTGGGTCAAGGGGGGGGGGGGGGGGGGGGGGGTTCAGCTGAGGAGGTGATGTGTCCATGTTGTGAGTTGTATGTTTTGTGTTAAAAATAAAATAAAATGTTAATCATTAAAAAAAAGGATACCGACATCACTCAAGAGAAGTGTGAATGGTCAGGCAGGAAACATGAGCGGTCACATGATCAGACAGTTTGGAATCAAACCAGCATTTTATGTAGATGATCTAAAGCACTGAGGAAGTCAAAGTGAAAGGGAGATCACCTGTAATGATGCCAGGTATCCCTCAGTACACAGCAGAAGCAGAATGTTTGCCTGACCTTTGTTAATAACCTGTCTGGTTGTGTGACTGCTCCTATTTCTTCCAGTTGGTTTCACTATTTCACTTGGTGAGAACAATGTTTACAGTACAGGGTTAGGGTTAGGGTTACTGAGAGATAGAAATGATGGGAATAACTACCAAAATAAGACTTGGTTTGAACTGGGATTTGTGTCATCTGTAGTCTGGGAAAACCCTGACGAACTTCCGGTAAATTTGAGATTTGCTCTGCAAGTCAGTCTGGCCAAGAGCTCATTCCAGCCCATTTCCAATTTTTCCAAATCGAGGCACCAATCACAAGCGTTGAGGCGGCCTTTACACGATGACGAGAGAGCAGCTTTTTGTTTACATTCAACATGACGGCCACCGCACCGAAGCGCAGCAACCCGTTGATGCCGCTGTCGCTGCTACATCGCCCGGATCGTTGGTCTGATTGGTTGAAGGTCTATCCAATTGCGTACAGAAGCATTTGAGCGGCGTCTGTTGGTGACGCCTCTTTAGAAATGGGCTGTGAATGAACCTTCCCCAGACCCACTCTCAGTTACAACTGAGAAGGATCTGGTGTCAACCAGGCTATGTCATCCGACCATCAATTAACATTCATGTCATTATGTCTGTCACGTCGGATGGTTCGCCGTCCATTAATACCTGACAATGGACACCTCGTCGGGCATTAAGCCTTACTTATATGACATTGTGTCACTGAAACTAATTTGTGACTAAGTCGCACACTTTAAAAAGTGAGAGCAGTTGAATGACAGAAATATAATTGGATTTGGACATGAGTTATCCAGCTGCTCTGTTACCCCTAACCTGAGACTCTTCAATCAAGGTGTGTTTTCAATCCAACAATCTGATATGGGTACAAATAGAAAAATAAAAGTCTATTAAAAAGCAAATTCTAAATCTATTTGCACAACATATGAACCTATTACACTGTGATGCAAACAAAGTGAAGGCTACACACACACAGTCCACTCTACTGCCCAACCATTGGACCAAAGGCCTGATGTCATCACCAGCTCAGAACCTCTGCTCACCCTCGCCAGCAAGAGAACCCAAACTGATCACTGATAGTCACCCATAGAGTGGACCTTGACATCCAATCCCCAGAAAACCAACCAGTACAATAATATTTGTCTAATTAATTCAAGCTAATTGCCAGCACTATGCATATCTGATGTTATAGAGGCAGTTGTTGCTGGATGTTAGTTCGGTGCATAGAGGAATTTTTGGCGGCCCCCAAAGAGGTTTTAGCCAGCACCATAGGAAAATCACCAGCACCAAAATGGTAAGAACTGAGAATAAAAGTGGTAATTCAAATCCTCTCTAAATGTGTTTAAGAGCAATTTACCAAACAACAGTTGAACAAGCACAACATAAACTGGAATATGAGAGCTAACCTCAGCTCTATCGGCCACCTGTAACGGACTATCCCGGTGATTTATATAAATATGATTATTGTTTTCCTTAATCAGTTTTGTTAATCGGGTTACATTTACTCAAGCATAATATATATTGTGTTTATCAAATTGTCAGAAATAACAGGAAAATGCAAAGATTTCTGTCAAATAAGGTAACCCAGACTTGTTTCTTTTACGCGGACTGATCATGCTTACTGCCGTTCATGTTAAAATGGCACAATCCCTTCCACTGGTAAGCTTTGACTGTGAACCATCTGCAGAGCAGGTTGAGTTCCATTGACAGTAGATTAGAGGCATAAAAAAAACAAAAGGCAAAGCCAAATCTTTAGCTTCTTTAAGTTAGTAGCTGTTATTACCATCTGGTTTTTAATATTTCAGCTACATAAAAAGGTCCTCATCCCGCAACACGGGGTCAACAAACAAAATTCAATTATGTTTTCGGTTGGGTTTGTCCGCTTGGTTGGTTTGTCTGTCTGTCAGCAGGATTAGAGAAAAAACCACTGGCCTGATCTTCCTGACACTTGTTAATATTGCAACATTTGTGCTACGTTCAAGTGGCGTCACAATAATTCACACTGCATTAACATGAATATTTGTACATACAGTATCTTTTGTGGCTTTGTACCAGTTTTTTTACTTTCTATTTGAATAAAACTGCACTGCACAGATGTAGATCAGTCTTACCAAGTTATCCTATTTTCATAATTAATACATATGTCTTATTTTCCTGGGTCAAATTAAGCCTTCTTTGTCACTGCTTTTTAGTCATGTTATCATCACGGCCATCTACTAAAAAGGGAAGTCATAGTAAGAGTTAACTTTCTCAGCTGCTTGTGATATTTTAAGAGTCACGATCATTAAATTTGACTATTTCAGACAAAATCATAAGAAATGTGAAGGTGCACCATGCAAGGAGATACATACATCGTCAAAAAAAAAAAACAGAATATTAAAAAGGTACTTGGATGAATAGAAAGGGAAGGCAAACATTCAGTTCTTTTACCTCTGTTTCCTAAACTTCAGGAAGCTATACCTTTAAGTGAAATCATATGTGAAAACAAAGCCTCTTTTGTACACAAAAGTGTTCATTCATTACACAGTATGTGGTTCCATCTCTGCTCTGAGTACGCGCCGAGCTGTTGATTCTCAGCGATCGAAGAGTTAACAGAATGAATAATCACTGTAAGAGCCTGAACCGTCGGACTCTCCTCTCACTGACCGTGTGCTCCCCAAAACCAACAGGACGTTGTAATGCAGCGTTGTTAGGCCTTTTACGCTGAGCCACGTACAGTAAATGCGAAGCTATAGGTCTGATAGCTACATGGTGAGAATCAGCCCATTCCATTCCTCAGCACGGATCAGATCACATCATGACATAGGCCACGCAGTGAACCTTGACCCCACCAAAAGCCCTTTTCATTTGGAGAGATGGAGGGGTGAACCGTGCCGTAATGTTGAGGACGTTCAGCTAGATTTGTGATGCATGCAAACTGAGAGAGGCTTAACCCTCCTGTTGTCCTTGGGTCAAATCTGACCCATTTTCAAAACGTTTCTATATCAGAAATGCGGGGGGTTTTTCTACCAAATTTTAAAACAAAATAATGTGGATGGTTCCATACGACGCTCTTCACAAGTTACATAAATGATCAATTCACTACTTTCACTGAATTTGGGTGTTTTGTTCAATTTTATAGCATGTAAAGAAAAAATGATAATAGAACGTTGAAACTTTTTTAAAAAGCACCGAAAAAGTGACAAAACAACTTTGAAAAAAGTGACAAAAACATGGGAAAAGCATAAAAAAATAAAAATTTAAAAATTTAAAAAAAAACGCAGAAAAATATTGACAGAAACATTGAAAAAAGTGACAAGACGACCAAAACGTTGGATTTTTTTTTTACATTTTGACCCAGTAAAACAGAAAAAGTTGCATTGTCGACAGGGAAGACAACACAAGGGTTAAATAAAACCTGAAAAGGTTAGTGGGAGGAAACTGCAGTCCCATATTCCCCTCTGCTAAAAGAAAAAAGAAATCTGAAAGATACAGCAACATGTGGGATTCATATATAATATATACTCTACGAATCATGCTGTAAAGCACTTTCAGGGTGAAAAACACTGTCCTGCTTTAGACTGTATTTACTCCTAACTGCTGACATTTAGACCGCGCTCTCAAACCTGAATCACAGCCACTGTATGTTCCCTGGAACTACAAGGGGCTGCTGCAGCTGAGTGTAGGGCTGCACGATATGAGGAAACTATCTAACTGTGATTATTTTGAACGATATGATTCACGATATTGCAGGGAATTATCATGTTTGTATCATTATTCTCATTTTCTGTGACTAATATTAAATCTTACAAAATTAAAGTGATGACAGTGTGATCTATACCAAACAAAGTTTGTTTTCTGGATTTGTCTCTGCAGCAACACAATACTTCAGTCAGAATGGTTGGACACATATTTTGCCTTTAATAAATATTGCGCCCCCCTGTGATTTGGATAATGCACTAGTCCATATTGTGATTTGGATAAAATTGTGATTAATTGTGCGGCCCTAGCTGAATGGCTATAAAACCCCAGAAATTCCACTAACTAGAGATGTCCCATAATTTGACTGCTGATTAGCATTTCTCCCATTTTCATCTGCTCCAGCACCCCCCACACACACACACAGGACACATGAATTCAACACTGCCATCAGAAGTTTAACGACAAAGCAGGGTGCAGAGAAAGAGACCTATTCATATTCTAATACCTTCAGCTCAGTGGTAAAGGTATTCTTAAAAGCGCCAGGTGGTGACATCTTAATTTTTCACGGCTGAAAAATGTGGCTGCGCGGCTCCCTCCCGCGCATTATTCTTGCTTTAAGCAGCGTGTCTCCTCCGGGGAAGAGGGGGGTGGTGGTGGTGGGGGGGTGGTATTGTTTTACAACACACCCAGCTGCGGCCTACTTGCCTTGCCCGCGGTTCTTTTCAAGGAGTTGTCTTGGGTGACCCCTCTCTCTGGCAGTTATTAATAATAACACGTGCCGGGGAATCGTTCACCTTGTAGCGCTGTGGCCGCCTCGCTGCTGCGTCTGTGTCTGGCCTCATACAGAGGAGTCTCCAGGGGAGGGGGGAGAGGAGAAGGATGTGTGTGTGTGGAGGGGAGGGGGGCTAGCTATAGGAAGCCAGAGCCAGAAACACACAAAGGACATCAAACAAAGTTTCCCCCTTGTATGTAATTAGAATCAGGTAATCATCTAAAGTGATAGAGAGCCTGATTAGCAGCATCAAAGAAGGCCAAAAGAGTGTGTGTGTGTGTGTGTGTGTGTGTGTGTGTGTGTGCATTCTCTACCTATGAGTCCTATTAGGAGCTGAGCAGGAGAACCTGAGTGTTCTATTGTAATGAGAAGCAGCGGAGACAGGATTCAATCTGGGGCCTGAATGAACCGACACATTCCAGACTAATTCTCCCCCTCAAGTGCTCAAGTGATTCAAAAAGTGAAAGCTGCGTCTGTTTGAGGCCACAAAAAGGATTTTGTCCTGAGCGGAATCTTTGCACCAAAAAAGGAACCTCTGCATACCAGTTTTAATACTCAACCTCGTGAGCCATTTAACATGATAGTGACTTCAATAAATGGGAAATCACATAAGTGGAGGAGCTAAAGCCTGTTGGTCTGTCAGTTTGGTACTGACTTGACTTTCAGATCTAAACTGCAGTTAACAGAGCACTGTTCTGCTGCTGTCACGCCAAAGAAAAACTAAAATGTGGCCAAGCACAAGGACAGAGTAAGTAATGATGGTGGCATTCACTGACACAGCAGGTACTGTAACCTTTTAGAGAGCCACATCCTTCAAAAAAAACCCTCCCCATTCTCCTCTAACAACAAAAACCCCCCAAAACAATTACAGCACAGGTGCAGACATGGGAGAGACAGGCTGAAGACATTATATTCTATTGTTGGTTGGTCAAAGCCTGATGTCGTCATACTCAGATTCTAGTCAGAATATGAGTCTGATCTTACTCCATTGGGCTGTGATTATGGGGCGTGTTTCAACCGAACCAGGAAAGAAAATGCCTCTGAACTCAATTGGATAGACCTCCAACCAATCAGAGCAACGGAGACAGACGTCACAGAAGCTGCAAGTCAAAGGCAGGCTTCGACAGAGCAAAGGCAGAGGCGGCAGTTTCCGTGTCGTGCGGACGGGTGTGGCAGTGTGATACATAGGTGGTCGTGGTTCTCTGTTCCTCTTTTTAAAATGAATGCGCTGTTGATGTCTTCTATAACAGACACGATGGAGGAATCTACACATCTCAATTCTCCAGCGGCAGCCACCTTTGTTGTAAACGAATTCAACCCAAGCGCTCTTTGGTGACGTGGTTGATTATGTTACCGTTGATCATCTGTCCATCATCGTATGAAGCCCGCCCCGACCATTTGATTGGTCCAAACAGCTCTGGTTCGAGCATAGATGCTCCACAACGGATCAAGTCCAGACCGAACTTCCCGACCTCAAATGTTGGGGGCGGGGCTAAGTTCGGCTGGCATCCAGGCTAGGTCGGTCATCATTTTATATCAATAACTGCCTACTTACTGTTTTTGGCTTGCTTAAATCAATGTGTTACGTCAAGTCCAGTCCAGTTTTGTAATTGACATTGTCATTTACAAGTGCAGGAAACGCCATGTCACGACCAAGCATCCACTTTTAAACGGTCAGAGCTCCCACAGAGTCAACGTCAATCACATGGAGAGGACTTTTCTTTTTAGTGGTCTGAGTTTTAACTTGGTCTCGAGACTGTTTGGACTTGACCCCCATTTGACTTCATCTCCAAACGGTCTCGTCTCAGACTCAACTTAGTGGTCCTGGTTGTAAGTGCTTAGTTTCATGGCGTTCCGGTTGGTATACTGCTCACGCTTAGCCTGGATGCCAGTCCGGTCTGGACTTGATCCATGGTGGAGCAACTATGCTCGAACCAGAGCTGTTTGGACCAATCACATTGTCAGGGCGGGCTTCATACGATGATGGACAGATGATCAACAGTAACGTAATCAACCACGTCACCAAAGAGCACTTGGGTTGAATTTGTTTACAACAAAGATGGCTGCCGCTGGAGAATTGAGATGTATGCCTGTATGCCTCCATATGATTCACGATATTGAAGGGAATGATCATTTTTGTATTATTCTCATTTTCATTGAAAATTACTAAACAAAAAAAAATGTAAATGATGATAGTGTGATTAATGCGAGGATCTGTACCTGTTCTTTAGTCTGTAGGATAGGATTTGATTCTCCAGCACCACAATACTTGATTCAGAACGGTTGGACACATATTTTGCCTTTAACAAATATTGCGCCCCCCTGCGATTTGGGTATTGCACTAGTCCATATTGTGATTTCGATAAAATTGCAATTAATTGTGCAGCCCTAGTCTCCTGCAGAAAAATGGGACACGCTGCACATCTACCTCCCTTACTTCATAATCATCCAATATGAACATTATTTCTCGGAATAGGGGGCAAGCTTTATGGGAAAACACATACACCATTGTAACAGGCTTTAAAAAGGGTCAGCAGTGATGTGAAGTATTACTGTCTGTCCTCTGACTGCAGCCTGAGCAGCGTCGCTGAGGACAGGAAGCTGTGGTGTCAGTGACCAGCGGCCAGCTCACCGTGTCCCGGTGCCCTTCACCGTTAGTCGGGAGAAGAGCTGAACATCTTCGCTAGTCATTAAAGGGAGAGGAGCTGGCCTGAATCTTTCAGCCTGCAGAGAATCAGGGAGGAGAGAGCTGATGACAAACTACAGCAGCTTCCTGCAGATCTCCCAGGAGCTCGGCTACCCTCCACCTATTGGGACGCTGTGCTCTGGCTACTCTAAGATCCTGGGCCTGCAGCTCTTTGTGGGGCTGTTTGCCATCCATCGCTGCCATAACAATGAGCCAGGAGTCCAGTGTGCTCTGTGTGATTTGGGTAGCTGTATCTTTAGCCTGATATTCACACTGAATGGCTATTTCATTACCACTCCGTTATTCAGTCTGACACTGATCACTCTTTTGCTGCTGTCTCTATCTCTTTTGTGGGGGAGATTTTATTTTGCATAACCAATCAATACGCTTGATGGTGTTTTAAGCCCCCAACGTCTCCTTCCAGGCAGTGCTGCAACCGTTGACTTCAAGGCACCTAACCCTCACCATATCCTTAACCCTAACCATTGCCTAACCCTAGTGCCTTTCAGGTAGCGCTGCCTGGAAGGAGCCGTTGGGGGCTTAAAACACCGATTAACAATCAGTACTGAGTGATGTGCCCCGCTGCTCCTACATCATTATCAGTAAAGCTACATTAGCCAGTGTACAGTTAGCAACAGTCATTCCTTAAATATGCAGCTTCTGTCTCATGTTATCACTCTCCTCAAAACTCCACAGCTGGCAGTTTTTATCCATGCTGTGGTCCAACTATGGAACACACATATATACACAGACAGAAGAGTGGTGAGTTATGCTGCAGGAGTGCTTTAACAAGGTGCTATGGGTATTTCCATATTATTGTTATAAAAACTTGTTATCAACTTGACATGAATTCAAGCTGAAGTACAAGTGCTGTTCTTCATTAAGGTGCAAACTATAACCCTTCTACAGCCACCTTACAGCGAGTGAGTGTCTGATACGGCCACAGGCCCTCATACCAAAGCAACAGAACACCTCGATTGTCAAGACTCCCAAACAGCATGTATGACCGTTACGCGTACACATTATTATCGCGACAGCAAACTAAGCCACACAGTGGATGTTTTAAACCGTTACCCATGACCACGGTGGAATTCTTAATCATGTCAGGTGCCGTTTCAAACACGTAGTTAATGTAGTGAAGCGGAAGTAGTTAAGTTTAGGCAACAAAAACACTTAAAGCAACAGTAAAGAACTTTTCCCGCATCGGTCCCCCTACAGGTTGAACTGGAATTGTCTCATTATGTCTTATTCAAACTACAGATCCGCTAGCCTGGTCCTACCAGACTCTGGTCCATTAGCCTGGTCCTACCAGACTCTGGTCCATTAGCCTGGTCCTACCAGACTCTGGTCCATTAGCCTGGTCCTACCAGACTCTGGTCCATTAGCCTGGTCCTACCAGACTCTGGTCCATTAGCCTGGTCCTACCAGACTCTGGTCTATTAGCTTGGTCCTACCAGACTCTGGTCCATTAGCCTGGTCCTACCAGACTCTGGTCCATTAGCCTGGTCCTACCAGACTCTGGTCCATTTCATTTGTACAGAGAGTCTGGCCTCTCTCCATTGACAAGTGTTAACGTCCTTGAAGGCGGGTACTCTGTTGAAGTTTAAAACTATTGGATCTGCCCAGAGCCACTCTGGATCTCCCATAACCAATCTCTAACGTTTGGTCATGACGTATGCCATGCGCATGTGCAACAAGAGGATAGACCGACAACTATCGGCTTATATTTAGCATTAGCATCGCTAGCGTTAGCCTTAGCCAACTCCTTCACCACTAACGGAGCGAGCTGGAAAATCAAACTGTTCCCGAACCCCGTGGGGAGGAGGGCCACGACATCATGGCCACCAACACAACTCAGCAAACATTGTTCTTTCTCGGGCTTTAACTTCTGGATATTCGGCAGCGTTGCCACAACGGACCGAATGGCTTCGCTCACGTCCTCAACGTCATCGTTCTCCTGCGGCCCTTTGCTGCGTGTCATCCCCCATCTCTCTCCCACCTCACTGTCACTACCAAATAAAGGGAAAAGCCCCCACAAAAATAATCTTAAAAAAAAACCCGAAAAGGTCATGTAAAACTACTAAAATAAGGACGTAACGGGACGTCATTGCATCATGGACTCAACTCAGCTGAGTGTTCACTGAGTGACACCAACCCCGGTCTCCTGAGTCAAAGTCCTGTGTTTGTTTGATGATAATTACTTCAGCCACATTATGATACATATGTTATGAGCTGCTTGCACAATTGACCTGAATGGCCTTTTTCTGGGTGAGAACGGTCTGGATGCTCACAAGATACTCAGATTTCGGCTGGATCTTTTTCAGTGCTTAGACTGGATGTGAATTTGCTCTGGGCATTACGTGTTTCAATTTTAGCAAGTAGTGTCTTATCTTGAGGCTTTTGGACTCCAAATCATTCAGGTACAGAGAGAACAACAAAGGAAGAGGGGTAACAGAAAGTACTGGAGTTCCTGGTGAGTTCTAAGATCAGTCGGAGACTAAGTGCTTACACAAGCACACACAAAAAGACAACACACACACACACACAGACACACAAACAGACTGCACACACACACTGGCTACATCTGTACATAACTGGACTCAAATGCCTTAAACACTTCATTTCAATGTCTGAGCTAAGAAAACTATATTTTGCTACTTTGTGAGTAATCACACACCAAACCGTTTTTTATTAAAGGTGTGACACGTGTTCATAAGGAAGAATGTATCTAAATGAGATTTCTGAAAAGAATAGATGAGTTTCAGACAGCCGGAGCCGTTCCTCCTCTCTCCCTGCCGGTCCCTGGAGATAAAGCTTGACTCGATGTCACAGTCACGCCCGACGCCGACATACAAACTGACAACGAGTCACAAGCCCAATGTGAGATGAAAGAAGATACATTTTCAGTTACATTTACATACATGGTTATACAAGGTGGCCGTACACTGCAAAGTTGATTCTGAAGGAGGGGGGGAAAAAAATGGAAGTTATTACATGTTGGTTATCTCTCACTGATAGCTTTCCAAAACGTTAATAAATCCAGCCATGTTGACGGCTCTTTGCTTGCATTTACAATCTTAGTAAAACCACTGTAGAGGAAAATTGAAGTTGGATTAAAAAAAATGAATGAATAGATAGATAAATAAATAAGTGTTCTCCTGGTGCTGTCTTTAAAATGGATGCCTGGAATTTACAGTTTTCCATTAACTGATGCCCAACAGCTTTTTCACGCCTGCAGCTGGCCTTGGAGCCAGTGTGTGTGTGTGTGTGTGTGTGTGTGTGTGTGTGTGTGTGTGTGTGTGTGTGTGTGTGTGCGTGCATGTGCTGGCACTCAGCAGGCCGCTGTACTGCAGTCTTCATTTTCTCTGCGTTTTCTAACTTAAATGTGTCGGTCTGTGTGCTCTCCTCCCTCCTCTGGCCTTTCAAACATTATCACTGTGTACTGTGGAAATCACACATCAGCATAAACAGTGGTGTTGCGCTGTTACCACTATCATCAATGGAAGCTCTGCTCTCAAAGGGATCATTTGTTGATAAAATGTTCCTGCTGCATTTCTCCATATTCGGAGAGCAAAGCACAAATCAAGCTCTAGGAGATAATACCTGTAATTATGTTTGCAGTCGCAGGTTTATGAAGGGATGGCTTGGTTACACAGACACACACACACACACACACACATACATACACACTCCTCTCTGTACATCATATTTGATCACACAGGGACTGCTGAAACTACGTTTTTTTTTTTTCTCCCCGTATGTTTTTTTTTTTCCTCCGTTGTTTGTGCATGTGTTGTGATAAAGGATTATTATTTCTCTACGTGTGGGATCACATGGCTCATGGTTGTAGACCCCTGAAGAATTATATTAAGGCATTTTATGTCAGGCCTAATAACATGCCACCCTGCTAAGCAGAAAAGGATTGACTTGGAGAAGGGGGTGGGGGTGTATAATGAAGGCCCAACTAATTTACTGTTAAAGCCAACGGAATATAATAATGGACTAAATGTGTAGTCATACTTATTTTTTCTTCTCCTGTTGCTAACCTGTGCTGACAGATGAGATAAACACAAGTATAAATAATATAGATTTGATGTTGCTTTTTGAGTAAGGGTGTGTGTGTGTGTGTGTGTGTGTGTGTGTGTGTGTGTGAGAGAGAAATTGTATTGCTTTGTGATGCTGCTGCCATTGATTGGCTCAGTGATGGAGCCTGGCTTTCTTTGTTGCTCTGCAGATCAGATGTGGACGACTGCCGTTTCTATATTTGCCATTCATTAGCCGGCAGTGAGGAGATGTCAGAGCGCATCCACGCGCAGGCCACTTGTGTGATAGCGAGCATCAAATCAATTCAGTCACCTTGAACTTTGAAGATGAAAGAATAACATGTTGGAATTGGTCTTCCTGCACGCCTGCTCACAAACCCTGCTCCTGAATGCATCGGTGTTGTAAAGCAATGGATTCCTTCACCACATTTAGTGACACAGTAGCCACCAGGAAGACCAGTGAACAGTCAGTGGGCTGTGTACTCACAGCCATAAGTCCGTCTCTCAATAAGCCCTTATAAGCAAACGCTACTCAAACAGGAGGAAATGGTGTCTTTGTTGAGAACTATTTTCAGTGGCGGATGAATACACATTTGGGGCAGCAGGATGTGTATGTGTGACTGAGGCAAATTAAACTTCAGTGTGTGTGTTCACATGTCATTGGCTTGTGGAAAATGAGCAACTAATCACAATCTGCAATACAACAATTATTACCCAGCATTCCACTAATCCGGTGAAAGTCACTCTGAATACAAACGGCTTTCTTAATGTTAGCCCAGTTAGCTTTCCTAATGTTAGCCCAGTCTCACTGTAGCCCAGTTAGCTTTCCTAATGTTAGCCCAGTCTCACTGTAGCCCAGTTAGCTTTCCTAATGTTAGCCCAGTCTCACTGTAGCCCAGTTAGCTTTCCTAATGTTAGCCCAGTCTCACTGTAGCACAGTTAGCTTTCCTAATGTTAGCCCAGTCTCACTGTAGCACAGTTAGCTTTCCTAATGTTAGCCCAGTCTCACTGTAGCCCAGTTAGCTTTCCTAATGTTAGCCCAGTCTCACTGTAGCACAGTTAGCTTTCCTAATGTCAGCCCAGTCTTACAGTAGCACAGTTAGCTTTCCTAATGTCAGCCCAGTCTTACAGCAGCACAGTTAGCTTTCCTAATGTTAGCCCAGTCTTACAGTAGCACAGTTAGCTTTCCTAATGTTAGCCCACACTCATTGTAGCACAGTAAAGCTGTGTTACGTAGGAATAAATATATAACAAAATATAATATAAATAAAGATGAGATTGCACTCGGGACGGGCAGATAGGCAGTATTTATTTAAGCTAACTATTCAACAACACTTCGAACAGAGACGCCTCCACTTTATTCCAAAGCAACTTACATTTTACACGCGCACAAAGACACACACACACACAAACACACACACCAGAGAGACACCAACCTGGATGACCCGAGCTGCCCTCTGAGCCCATGCGCTGCTGCTTCACGCTCACTCATTTCAGTCATCTTTTACTATGTTAAAAGGTACGTAAAACAGGGAGATGGAAACACTTTACTAAATAATAATAATAATAATAATAATAATAAAAAAGTGTCTGAAATGGTTTTCCAACATTTCACCCTAACAATAACCCCCTAACCCCTAACCCTAACATTAACCCCCCTAACCCTTTTCACATTATATGTAAATGTTCTGTAATTTATTTTCTAAAAACCAGGTCAACACAATCTAAATACTGATCCATATTGGAAATAGTTTCACCTCTTATTCACATGTCCTTTTTTAAATTGTTTTTAAAAAAGGCACAATAATAGGTTTTGAGCACACAAACACTGTAGATCTACGCCCATGTATTACTAAAGAGTTTTGTTAAAAGATGCAGAAACTACATGTGGGTTTGGCACTGAGTCTGCCCTGTGATCACGGATTGGACCTGACCAACTCAACTGCTTATGTCCAATAACGGAAAAACACTGATAAACTATAATGCCAGACTCCAAAACACACCGCACTGCAAATGAAAAAGATCTACAAGTCTGTTTCTGAGAAGTAAAGAAATGATTCAGTCTTTTTCAGAATAAACAGGTGAGTGAACTCTATTCCAGCAAAGAAATTCAATCTAGATAAAAACAACAAAATATATGAATTAATCCTATCAGTCAATAAAATGCTGCCTGGAAGGTTTACGCTGCAACCGGTTCTCTCTGTCAGTCAGAGGATCATGGTGCAAAGAGAGCCACTCTCCATACAGGAAACACATTATTATATTAATATTATATTATTATTATTATTATTATTATAAGAGAATAATTAACCCTTGAACCCTTTACTGTCAGAAAGGTTAGTGACATGGCTCGACTGGAGCGGACACGTGAGTAAATTTGGCACTTTATCATTTGTCACCTGTGATATTAATTATGATGCTGTTTTATTGCTAACAGTTAAAGTCGGACCTTTTGAAGAAAAACCTAACTTGTATTTTGTAATTTGCTTGTTAATGCACATAATCCATTATAAAAATCTAGATGGTCTTCATTTTCAAACAGCCCTGGTTATCTTAACCTTCCTGTTTTCCTTGACCCGTTTTCTAAGTTTCTATATCAGAAATGTGGGTTTCTTTCCACCGAATTGCCCCGAAATAAGGGTTAGCTCATCACAAGTGGAATTAAGGATCAGATCTCTACTTTCATTGAATTGTGGGTGTTGTATTCAACTTCATAGCATTATCCTGGCCAAACGTTTGACGTATCTGTGATTATCCTTTACCTTCATTCCTCTGATCTTAACCATTAGTCCAAATCATTCATCATATCTGCTTTTTTCTTACACAAAAAAAAAAAAAAAAAATCGGTATAATTTCATATAAATGAAAAATAGTGCCAAAAACACTAAAAGAGTGTTAATTTTGACCCGGGAGGACAACATAAGGATTAAAAAAAGGTGCCATAACAACCATATTTGAAGCTAATTTGAGATAAATAGAAACAGAACAAATATAATCCAAGAAGAAAAACAATAAATGAAAAGAACACAATAAAAAGATAACAAAATATACCTAAGTCTAACTAATTAAAAACTTGAGTGCCATACCATAATTTACAGGTCAAATATGCAGCTTTTCTAATAGCTGGGTCGTGACAAATTGCGAGGCCTTAAAACGAGGTCCCAGGCCAAAAGCAAACGCCTTCCTGTGAATACAAACGCACTGTGCCGCCCTGTACACACTGGCACACCGAGCCGTATCTGGATGGGATGAACACACAGTCTCTCTTACCGTAGGTAGTCTCTCCGGCACAGGATGAGGTTGGCTTTGGTGTAGAGCGTGGAGCCCACCTCGCCCAGCCGGCAGTCACAGCAGGCACACTTGAGGCAGTCCTCGTGCCAGTACTTATCCAGGGCCTTCAGCAGGTAGCGGTCCTTGATCTTCCGGTTGCAGCCGGCACAGCCTTTTGGCTTGGTGTCCGGCTGGACGGAGAGCATTTGTATACCTGACGGAGAAGCACAGAGAGAGGCTTCAAACACTCAGCGCCCTGACAGTGGAGGACAACCAAAGAAACACAGCAAGACATGTACGTCATGTAGAACTGAACTAACTAAAGGGGGTGTCACTTGTCTTCATTGTGCTCCTCGATCTCTGAGCAGCAGCGCTGGTAAAAGTACAACATTCATGTCTTTAACACGTTTAAAATAACACTCAAATGAAATAAGACACGTGATGAAAAGCATTCGTAATTATTTCATTCATATATTTCTTCATTGTCAAATAACAGATTTTAACCCTTGTGTTGTCCTCGGGTCAAATGTGACCCGTTTTCAATGTTTTTTTAATATCAGAAATATGGGTTTATTTCAAACAAATTGCCCAAAAATAACACGGGTGCATGGATGTACGTTGTATGGAACCCATACAACATTCTTCACAGGTAAAATGAATGATTACTTTCATTGCATTTTGGGTGTTTAATTACATTTTATAGCATTTGGAGAAAAAAAAGTTGGAATGGTTTCAAAACAGTATCCTGACTAAACTTTGACATAAACCAGTCTGTGATCCACTCAGCATCCTCTGATCTTAACTATTGGTCAAAATAATGCATCATTTCTGCTTTCTTTAAACTCAAAAATGAGTTATAATATGTGAAAATAAATCTTTTTGTCACTTGTGTGTACAAAACACTGATTATAATCTGTAACTGTGAGGTTCAAGCCATGTTACTGTATATGGGCCAGGAGCAGAGCTGGGTGTTTTTAGGGACACATTCAATCAAAGGTTAGTAAGCAGACTCTGCAGACGTTCCTTGGCTGTGCAATGTGGTGCAAACAAATACAAAAAATGTAATGTGTAAGTTGTGATGAGAAAACAAGTTTTAAAGAATCACCTTTTTCAGGTTTAAATGGCAGTGGCATTCAGAAGTCCCAGTTTAGCTAAAAAAAAAAAAACTACACTAAGTATACTTAAAATGAAGTCCAGCATACTGAAGGGTACTTAACATTAAGTGCACACTTATTTAAAAATGACGTGTAGTAAAAAACGCCAGTGTGCTGTTGAAGTAGTGTCCCACAATGCAATGTACAAAGGAAAAGGAGTTAGTAGTATGGATTGGACACACACACACACACACACACACACACACACACACACACACACACAAACTTTTAATGGAAACTAGTTTGAGGAGCCCCCTGCATTTCAGTGTTCCTCCCAGGAAACAGACATGCAGTGTTGTTATGTAACACTGCTTTAAATGTATTTGATTATTTAAAAAAAGACGTAACAAAAACCTGATGTAGCAGCAGAGATGAAGAGGCTGTTGTAGTCCCAGCACTGTAAAATACTGTAAAACAGCTGAAGATGCAGTGATGCAGCCCCCCCACACACACACACACACACACAAAGCCACAGTTTCACATTTCTTCAGGACACTTTTTCACATTGACCTCCTCTGTGTTTGAAGGGGCGTGGCTACAGGCAGTGGCCTGCATTGTTTGGCCTGAGCTGACTGAGGAGAGCCTTTGTTGGCCCATCGGGGGCGGGAGGGGGGCAATGTGGCTTCACACCAGGCTGGAATTAGTATTCTCCTACCATTCCCTGAGGAGAGGCACACCCCCACTCCCCTTTGTCCACCATTCACCACACACACACACACACACACACACACTTAATAACTCTTAGTTTCAGCTTTAGTCATTTGAAAAACTGCTGTAAACTGTAAACTCTTCTCCATGTTAGTGGACACATGTCGCTGTAGTTCTGACACATTTCAGAGTGATGGAAGCATTGTCTGAGCACTGAAGGATGTTGCAGTCTCTGGAATCTCTTCCTCGCTGGAAGCCAGTCAGTGGTTTGCATTAACTTCACTACAGCCAGGCTGCGTACACAAAGTTGAAAGGTTGAGCCATCCCAGTGCAGATCCAGCCATCTGTGGTCACTGTATGTCAGAGCACACTGATGTAAACAGGGTGCACACACACACACACACACACACACACACACACACACACACACACACACAAAACCTGATGTTCACTGGGATGGATTATCAAGTTTCAAGTTTGCAACTTGTGGTCTAATCTTAACTAGTGGCTACCTTGGAAGTTAAGCAGGAGAAACCCTTTTGTTGTCTAACTATGACTGAGAGGAAACAGTCCTGTGTTGCATTAAACGGGCTTAGAGCATTTGAAATCCTGTCACTATACTCACACACATTCTATACCTAGCCTACAAACCAATATATATTTTACTGTAAATCATTTGCAAAGACAGTGAGAAACAGGTTGTGGTGGTTGTCGGCTCGGCTCGGCCACCGGCGGAGCGCGCGCTGCCCCTGTCCAGCCTCGTTAACACTACAAAGTCCCCGCGACTCATTAGCAAACCAAAAGAAGGAAGAGGTTTTAGTGTGCAATCAACCCGGGAGAAGGGGAGAAGCATGGCAGGAATGTGAGCGCTCCGAGGGGAAGTGCAGAACAAAAGCCCCATGTTCCATAAAGGGAAAGAGAGCCAGCTGCCCGGAGCCCTGGTGCGGGCGGTGTGTGTGTGTGTCTGTGTGTTTGTGTGTGTGCACCCTGTCATTGTGGAGCTCGCGCTGCGGCCGCCAGCTGCGCGTCCTCGGCCGCATGTCTCCCCCTGTGAGCCGCTGTAGCGGCTAGAGGCTGACGGACAACAGCCTGCTATTACACACGCTGACATTTCACCCGATCACTTTAATTACTGTTGCCATGGCAGCGGAGTGCTGCTAAAGGCCAATAACGGATTTAACACACAGACCCAATCTGCCATGCAGCTCCACACACACACACACATCCTAGCAGCGGTAACAGCTCTCAGTACAGCGGGGCTAAAAGCAGCTCGGATCCACCGCTAACACTAAACACACATGAAACGGGCCGTTCATAAAGTCAGCTCTTACCGAAACTTTTCTCCCTTTTCTGCATTTGTTGAAGCGCTGAAGCAGCCGAAGCACCACCATGCAACCCGGAGCCGCCTGGTCCGGAGAGCCGCCGTCTGCGGGAGGCTGGCAGCGGGCTTTGTTAGCCTACAGCGGGGACAATCCGACACGGAGCCCGGGGAGGAGGAAGGAGAAGCAGGGGGACGCTGCGGAGCGGCTTCGTTCCTGCCGTCGGCCAGAGCTCGGTTACTAATAGTCAGCACGACAAAGAGATGCTTCCCCTCCGCCGCACACAGCCCGTCTGATCCGCCTGTCCACGGACACGGAGGCTCGCGCTCACTGCACGCTGCTTCCTAATCAGCGCTTTGACGTAGCAAGCAGCGGGCATCACCGGCCAACAGTAGCTACACACTCACACAGCTGGATTCACATCTCACATCTCACAGGCCTGCAC
This sequence comes from Sander vitreus, assembly GCF_031162955.1. Classification (NCBI taxonomy): domain Eukaryota; kingdom Metazoa; phylum Chordata; class Actinopteri; order Perciformes; family Percidae; genus Sander; species Sander vitreus. The sequence goes on along the minus strand of NC_135877.1, from coordinate 2,030,595 downwards.
CCAAGCACATTGGCATTCATTTCAGCTTGGATGGAATGATGAACATTTAAGATTATTGTTGGAACATGTAGGCTAAATGAGTGTCTTGTCTCAGCTCTCTCACCTTTCTCAACAAGTGAAGCAGAAGTGTGAAGTGCTAAGTCTCTGTCCCTCTGGCCACTAAAAGTTCACCAAACTGGCATTGCGCTGATCTTCAGGATGGATAGAACGAGCTCCACGTGGATCCGAGGAGAGTACCCAGCTACAGGTGTTGAGCCGCCCGCCGTGCAGCCTGCGGAGCGCGCGGAGAGCGTGCGGAGAGCGTTAGGAGAGCGTGCGGAGCCGGTGCAGCAGCGGGAGAAGTCACACAGCCCGGTCCCTCACCGCTGAGACATTACACCGCCACGATAAGGTCATTCACTTATTACCAGCCGCTCCACTATATGACGGAGAAAGCATCGCGTGCGCGCCTCCGGAACGCCCATTTCTTCTCAACGTCCTTCAATTCTGGAGCCGGGGTGCGCGCAGACGCGCGGCGCACATTCTATTCTAGAGCCAGAAACACAGGTAGCCTAGGTCTGTCCACAGGACACATTTTGTCTTCAGGGACACATTA